>NC_134194.1:15136781-15448823 GCF_964188355.1 Buteo buteo | reverse complement strand
CACATTTATTTCATTCTACATATTTGGAAGCCTAGGGATACTGTGTTCAGCATATTGTTATTATCCAACTGTGTAATACTATTACCGTGTTTTTAAATCACCTTGATTAGAAATGACTGACTGCTAGAATAAGCTTGTTGAAGTTAAACAGAAATGTCCCTACGTAAGGGCATGGGACACACAGTACTTACTTTCAGTGCTTCCAGTGAAGTAAGAAAAAAAACACCGAGTCATACTGTTGCACCTAGAGCTGAAAAAACAAGTAGAAATTATACTGTACAACGATGCTGGCCCACTGTATGTTTATAGTTTTGCAAAGCAGGTACATCAATGTTACTAAGTATCACTACATGCTATAATCACATCTTTCTCTCTACTTCTCCAGTTACTGACATTGCTAATAGCATTGCCTTCAACTTACGAAAATTAACAAAACAATTTTCATTCTTAAAAACACTAATGCAAACTGGACAACGAGAGAACATTTAGTATTTGTTAAAGGGCCTGCTTACCAAAGACCACAGTATCTAAACCAGCTATATTTTCTGTACCCACGAAAACTTGCACACTTCTTACTGAACTGTAAGCTTCCCTTGCTGTAGCAAAGCCACTTGGTAAGCTTCTGCCTCTCCATACTAAACATGGATTTCAGAAAAGTGATTTCCCCTGCTCTGGCGGATATATCCACTGCAGTTAGCAGCAGGCAGGAGCACAAGCTGCTATTCATCTGAACAGGGTGGGTGGGCGTGCTGGAAGATTTCTTTTGTCTACTTGTTTTTCTGTCAAAACACATGTTCATTATACATGGTTTTTGTTTCCCTGTTTGAGATTAACCTTATGAATCTAGTTAAAGATAAACTAAGTGCGTCAAGTTCATTTCTCCTATATCTTGCATTTATATCATTGTTTACTGGCCAAACTGCCAACCTGTAAACAGCTGCATAGTTCTGTGTCTGTTTTCTCTGCAAAATTCACCATATGAATGCAGCTTATTGTCCAGTTTGATTTATCTGCACCTATTTTTTTCTTCTGATGTTTAAAGTACTAGTTTCGTACACGTACTGCTCGAGTTCAATGACAACCAAGAAATGCTGAAGAGTACTCAAAAGCTCCTAGAGATACCAAAAGGCCTTGAATAGAAAAAAAATTATGAACTTAGCTGGAGTATTTCTTTTCTCTCTTTTCAAGTGCAAACTGTGGAGAAGTACAGTAGTTTATCTTCTTTTATTGACTAGTTTGACAAAAACTTAAACTGGAAAATCCAGTTTCCTCCAAATATCCCTTTTAATTAATTAAAAATAGATACTAGAGATTGTTAACTTGCTTCCCGCTCTATTGCCTGTTAATATTTGCATCACCCCAGACAAGAGGTGCAGAAGGCATCCCTGTTTTTGGAGATACTCAAAACTCAAGGGACCAAGGCCCAACCTGGTCTAACATCAAGGTTAGTTCCAATAGCAGCAGTGGGGCTCAACACGACAGAGGTTCCTGCTGCAATGGTGCACAGGCAGACAGCCAGCCCTGGCCTGAGGTTAAACTAATAGGAAAACAATGTCAGTGAAATAGCTTCATATGGCAGACAGTGGAAGGGGAAAAACCGGTCAGTCTCCAGCTAGTGCTCGACTAATATACCTTAATATGAAAAAATTCTGGACACTGTAGATAGTTAAAAGGAGCATACAAAACAAAAAAATAAGAAAACCTTGCAAATCTACTTGGGCTTTTGCTTCTTTATGCTACGCTGCATGCGACTCAAAGAAAATGGATGATCTGACCATTTGAAAAGGGAAAGTCTTTCGAGTCACAGTGTTTAAAATTGCATGCTTTGGTTAAAATATTTTAACTTGAAAGACTAATTAATATTTGGAGAGTGGAAGCTTTTTTTTTTTTGTTAAAGGTTCAGTGCTCAGCTACTCATTAAGCACAAAATTGCATCTTTGGTAATTGCTTGTAAAAGCTGAGGAAAATGGTAAACATTTCTGTAGTACAAGCAAGAGTAAACTGCAAAGCAACATACAAGACTCTCATTTTGGATAGGTAACAAGAAAAAAGAATAGACTGAGCAACCCAGTATCTTTGAACTTTTCCATAGTTGAGTATAATCTTATCTTTATTTGTAGGTTTCCTAGCTGAGGGATGAAGCACTGCACACACAAATGAAGTCAAACAGCTGTGAATTTACTGTAGGATTGAGAGTAGGAAGAAGGGGACCCTATCCTCCCTCCACACCACGTTCAACCACTATATGACAGGGAAGGACCTTTCCTGCCACGCAGGTAACACCAGCCATTGTGCAACTCTATTGAGTTCCGGCATCTACAAAGGGAACTTGAAGTCACGACAGATGGAGGGGCATTCACAGGAGTGGGATAACTTATCAGGCATGGAAAGGTGAAGCAGCCTGCTCAGTGTTCACATATAGAAGCCCTATGTCCACATTTCTAACAAAACTTGAGCTGCAAAGAGCTGAGAAGTATTTCCTAGACAGCAGAGACACAGAACTCAAACAAGGTTATGTTTTTTATACAGCCAGACAACATATTCCACATGCAAATAGCCTCAATCAAAGCTGATACTTACACATGTAAAATAATTTACATTTTCTTATAAGACATTTTTAAAAAATACTAATTCCCACTTAATTATGAAATATTCTGTTCCAGAGGGATTTTTTGGCTATGAAAACAAAGTGACCTTTCATATTAACATAGATTCAAAATGATATTTTTATTCCATTTTGAAATGTCATTTTGTTTCTTTTTTTAACCACCAACCCAAAACGAAGTGACATTTTAACTTTAAATTCATTGAGAAGAATTGTTTGTATTTAAATGCCAAACTGAAATTTAAAAAAATCACTTCTCATTAAATTATTTCTTTCCATAACTTTAGAAGCATTTGTTTCTTACCTCAACTGACAAATGTTGTCCAAGACTTTCATTCTGAAATTTATATCAGAAAATACTGCTTTTTCCAAGCATCAGTTATTTTTATGGTAATTTAAATGTATGGATCAGAAGGACAACAAGAACATTATTACCATTGCTACCTGTATTGTTCAATCCCCAAACTGTCAGTCTTATAATTTTCATGTGCACTGCAATTCACAAAAAAAAAAATAAAAATCCGCGAACAAATCCCTCTCTACCACGACTCACCTGTAATTTGAAGAGAATGGAGACATCCTAAAAATTTCTTCTGCATTTTGAGAAGTTAAAAATTTATTTCTTTTGCTGTCAAACTGATAAACCTATTAAGATTTACCTCTCACATGAAATTATGACCTCTCACTTGAAATATCACTTTCTTCTATGCCTTTTTTCTTATGTTCAGTAGAAAAATAGCAAATAAATCAGAGTTTAATAGTGAAGCTACATCTGTAATGGTATTCCTTTTAACTACTCATCTTTCCTGTTCTTTGTATTTCATTTTACAGGAATATTTTTTTCTTTTCTCAACTAATTGCTTATGCAGGAAAGATAATCCAGTGCATATGTGCATATGTAATGTCATTGATGCAGAAGTTGAAGAAAGTTTTAGGACTTCAAAAAGTAACCTCATAATGGAGCAATCCCTAATGATGGGAGACCTTCACAGTGTTCCACTATCAAGCTAGGATTACAATCAAAATTCTTAGACAATTCTAATCCCTTTACCTTCAAGTACACACCAAGCATTTTCTAGTTTGAGAAGAGTCCATAGTCTCTAGCTTACACTTCAGGCGTTGGACACCTGAGCGCATAAAGCTAAACAATAGATTTTTTAAATGCCACAACTTTTGAGTCTGAGAATAGCAGCCTTGCCTCCTATGGCTTTGGGCAAAGGCTGAAGTATGACTGGTTTAATGCAAACTGGTTAATTTTTTTCAAAATTATTTGCGTCCGTACTACACACAAAATGGGCTGTTTCACTTTGGTTCATATTGCCCTCCCCTAAGAAAGGGCCACAAGCATTATTAATGTTTTTAGAGAAATAAAAAGCTCATTAAGGTGGGAGTTGCTATCTGTGTGCACATGATGTTATTATTCTGTGATGCTGCAAAGAGAGGATTATGATTTTATCTCGTGGGAAAAACAAGGAGAGAAAACGGATTATAAGAAGAGCTGGGGAGGGAAGCAGGAAAAAACCCCAAACCAACAAAAACCCAACAGTCCTGGAGAGTAAGCTCTCTTCTAACAAAACGCTGTTGAGTTTCATTAAGCCAAAGTAAAAGCCAAGTGGGGCGGTAGGAGGAATTATCATAAAAGTATCCTTATGTGTATATGGGTAACCAGCTGCAGAAACAGGCTATTTCTCATGGGGACTGCCAGCATTGTTGCTGTCTCACACTCCACAGCCCTGCTGCCACCTCATGCTGCTGGATTAGGAAACATTCCTGCTGTAGTTCTTATAGCTCAATATCACTGCAGCTAATCAAAATGATAACAAACACAACCTAGCTGATAATTGTTCATGTTCACCAGGGAGGATGTGATCTGTTCTGAGCCATTACCACATCTTTGGCAGCCCCTTTTTGTTTAGCTCTGACAGAACTGTGATCATAAATGGTTTTAGCTCTTCATTTCTCTATTATTTCTCAAGGATTAAAGCAAATGCTCCTCACTCAATATCCTTTCTTCCCACACTTTTAATTATTTCTTTAAAATTATTAGTATTTTTCTTTGATTAGGAAGCATTTCTTTGGAGGTTAGTCATTGGAAATAATAGAAATATTTCATTTTTACATAAGGAATCATAAAATTATGTCAAGTCTTTTTAAGATGAGATTTTCAAGACATTTAATTGTAGAAATATAAGTCCTATTGAAATGCATTCACTCTTAATGGTTTATAAAGCTGCCCATCAACTTGGCACATGAAGATTCTTCTTAAAAACCTTGTCCTGACTGAATAGTCTAAACCCAAAATCATTTTCATAACCTTAACCTGCAACTCTTGTTCTCCCTGGTAAAAGCGTAAGACCCAAAATTGAAGGTAGCTGGGAAATTTTGGGCTCATATAAACAGTAGCTGACAAGCATTGCAGCTGTGTTTTAATTCTGGCTTTATCCTAGAGAAGCTGGGCTGCCACCAAGTTTTAAGAAGGAATCCTTTTTTTATGTGTGATTAAAGGAACTGAGACAGTACTAAACAACACTTGAGCTTCACATGCTGTAGCTTGAGAAAGACTCACCTACGCCTTTACACCAATCATACTTCATAATCACTCATAAACACATGAAAATCCCTTCATGAGGGGGTTCTTCCCTTCCTGTTACTAAAACTGGAAATTGCTCACTAATAATGAAAGGGAAGCACTTCAGAATCAGACCAGCGAGCAACACTGATGAGGGCACTGACATGGGAGAACTGGTGCAAGCCCTTGCTTGAACCTTCCTGCAACCTACACGAGCATGTTAGGCTCTTGGCTGCATGAAGTAGGTCTGCCTTCCTATATCCTGCTAGAAGCAGCTCGCTCTGTATGAAGAAATGTTCACCAGAGGAGGAATATGAGCCTGGCTTTTAACTAGAAAATTTCCCCAGACTCTCTCGCTGACTCTACATGTATTTGCAGTAGAGAATTACATTACAGGGACCAAAACCAATGTTGTCATCTATTAAGACATCCTGCTTCAGGACACACATCACTACATCCTCCAGTAAATGCAGACAGGGCAGAAACAAGTCACATATCCTACTTCTCTAATGCACTTGCCCCTTGCCAAGTTACTTCTTTGCTAGCTAATGATGACAAAAATCACAGTGATTGTACATTTCAGGACAGAATTTTAAGGTCTTAACTCTGGTCCAGTGTAACATTCCTTGAAGTTAACAGTAAAATTAATAGCTTCTCCCTACAAACACAATGCATTTTTAGAAAATGGACTTCCCTAGAAATAGGGATTCTGATTTCAGTTGAATGAAGTTAAAACATCAATCCTTATGTTCTAAAATACTTTTTTTTAAAATATAAAGGTCAGCTAACACTAAAATTATCTTCTTTTTTTTAACCCTGCCCTTTGAGTCTTCGTAATTTAAAGCTGATTTTTTTCAAGTTTGAAAAATACCCAGTTTAAGACTGTAAACAAAAAAATCACTAATTGTTTTATGTAGTGAAAGGGTAAACATATCTATCTAAAGAAACATCTGGACAAACAGGTGCTTCCTCATTTAATATCCTATTAATAATTCCACTTACTTCTCTTTCCTGTTGATGCCAAATGATTTGTGAGGGATTTAAATCACAGTGGTATAAAGTATCACCTGCTGATATCAACTTATATATCTGAAATATCCTAGGCATTTAAGTTTGTCCTGTATCTTGAACTAAAGTTCTGTCAAGTATTGTTAGCTAACTTCAGTTGGAGAGAGTTCAAATCAATACCTGAATAATGCAGAGGTGTATCAGTCATTTAGCAGGTGATACTTTGTCATTTCAGACAAAGTCTAGTCTCCAAGTTTCATACATGGGAGTTTGGTCTGGGTTTTTTTGTTTGTTTGCTTTTGTTTTTTTTAAAGGCGGAAAATAGGATGCCAACTCTTGGGTCTGACAAAAATTTCCCCAGTTCATTTTGTTAGGAGGAGTGTGTTGACCTAAGCATACTGGCCAAATACTAGTTATAATAATTACATTCTCAGCTCCCTAAATTCTGAATGAAGCTTTGGCTGGATGTACTGATCATCTGAGGGCACACAGCTGAACAGTTGCCATTTCTTATTCCAAAGGTGATTGCACATCAGTGCTGTGTGAAGTGACCCCTGTTTATTTCTTACATATTTCACAAAAGTGTTATGTCTTGAAGCTTAGTTCATTAATTGTTTGTAATAGGAGATCATTGGATGAACGATGGTGTAGGAGTACTAACAACAAGGAGGAATACCTATTGCTGGATTGGATTTATACACTTACTGGAATGAGAGTGAATACAAACTCTACCACAAACGTATTTAAGGCAGTAAACACATGCTTTCCTTGACTACTTATTTCGTATGTGAAGAAAGTTAACAAAGACTTTGTTTTGTTGAACTAAACTGCAAGGAAAGCTCATTTGGAAGAGCAAAAAGATTGGTTTAAGTTCAGTGCAATCAATCTGAATGTTCACCCAAATTCAGTAATTCTAGATGAATGAAGAGTTCCTCTACAGGCTATTTCAAATAAGAAAAATACAAACACTTTCCCCACTTCTCATGCTATGAGGAAAGATGGTGGTATTTTGGATACAATAGAGATCCAAAAAAAAAAAAACCAACCCAAACCAAAAACCCACCAAAAAAAAGTGACAGCATGGAATATAGGTTAGTGAATACCTACATACCCATCTAAATCTTCTGTGTCCCCATCCCCATGACTTATGTATATTAGACATTACAGACAGATCTGTAAATAGACTGACCACAGGCAGTTATGTTTAATACCTAACTGTAAAACCAACTCAGTTCTGTACTATTATTTAGAAAACAAAGCAAAGATCTCTAAGTTTTTATGTTTTTCAAAGAGCATAAATATAATTCCCCAAGACTTCAAGTCAGGCACAGAGCCTAACTTTAAACAGAAGTTTAAAGAATTGGTTTGTGCTTTTTTAATAGATTGTCTGATTGTAATAGGAAGTAGGCATAGAGTTCAGCAACTCAAGTCATCACATACCTTCATTAGAAAAAAAAAAAAAAAGAAAAAAAATCCTTTCTCCTAGAACTCCAAATTAAAAAGAAATAGAACTTTTGTTATCACTGCCAAACAAAAGATGAAAAAGCTGGACCCTCCAACTTACACAGTTAAAGTGACTGAGTCTCACTTAGGGTCAGCATTAAATTTTTCTATTTCTGAACACACAAAAAAGTTTCCATAGATCCAGAAAAACCCAAAAATGCATTTTGACATCAAGCATCATGTCTATTAATCCTCTCCACATATTTCCACTGCAGCACTTTCAATTAAGTAGTAACATGCTATTTCTTACAAATATTTGCATTGTGAGAGAACCACTGTCATCTTCTGAAGTCTTCTATAATTCAGAGTCAATTTGCTAATGCATTGAAGGACTAGTACATAATTTTCAGAGGGTTGGTTTTTATCGGGTTTTTCTTGGTTTGGGTTTTTTTTTTAACTTGAAATGAGTTTACACACTCTGCACTTAAATGTTTTACACTGAAATATGAGGGCATGTATTTAAGAGGGGAAAATTCACCTCCCTAAGCATAACTGCCTTTTAAGTTATGTATTTAAGAATTGCTCCCTTCCTGGAGAATTGCACATATGCTTCATAACTATTATATCTGGGCTTCTGTGATCCCCAGTGGCCACCTAATACTGAAGTTCAGCACTCCATTTATAAACACAGAATAGTCAAAAGGAAGGGATGCATACTATTTCAGAATTCGATCTAGAATATATTCCTTTATGCTGTTTTTAAGAACTCGAAGCAGTAGCTTCCCCCCCTCCTCAATTTTAACAGTTCATTGGGGGGGGAGGGAGGGGGCAGGCACAGGGGGAGAAGAAAAAAGAAATCATTATAATCACAGATCCAATACATCCAGGTAATTCTAAGAGTCTGAAGATTTTTTGTCCAAACTCAATTTAATAGGGAGTAGAGCATGAGAAATTATCAGAATAGGCCAAACCACCCAAAGCATATCTGCTAGGTAGTTCTGTACTCCGTAAGAAGTTATCATTTATTTGCCTTACAGAAAAGAAATTCAAATAAGAACGAAGGCTACACACTTGAAGGCAGTTTTGTGGATATGTCTTGTGTATACCAGTTGTTTTTCCTACTCAAATACATTATTCTCTTACATTAAATAACTCAAATAGTTGGATGTCTATTCTTTGTATTAAGAGTATATTCACTTTTTAATTTTTTTGTAACTGCCTTTTTAGAATTGAAAAACTAAATAAGAAAGAAAAGGAAACATGAGTATCAGAATGACAACAAGCACAACTCTTAAATCTGAAAAGATGGACAAATAGACCTCAGCCAGTTGCATAATAATCCATTAGCAATTTTCCCTCAAAGTTAGAGACAAAATTCCTTTGTCTGTCAACTTCTGGATCTACAGAGCAAGAAAAGTAGGAAAATGGTAGATCCTAATGTACCAGCACTACTTCCACACTCACATAATCCAGAAGTAGTATTTGGTGCTGAATCAGGACTAAGTGCAGTAACAGTACTCTACATCATGACATTAAGGGTTTTTTTTATCCAAAACACAGAAGGCAAAATAAGACATGATCAGACAGACAGTGCTTTGAAACCCATCCAAAATACAAATAATGCAATTTCTATTAAAAAAAGTAAAGTTGGGTGCAATGACCAGTGAACTAGAAACACAGCATGCTCCTCAAAAGAGAAAAGATAGGACACTGCTGAAAAAACCCTGTAAGCACAGTTTTTAAATGGCAAAACATAGTGGAGTTAGTAACAGGTCTCCTGAACATTTTCCTTTTCCACTGCAAATTCATTATTATATTTGGCTTGCTAGGGCAACATGCTCAATTTTGACACCACTAACGATGCCAAAAACTTCACAGAATGAACAGAAGCACAAAAGAATAAAAAAAGGTAGAACTTGGAACTCCTGGATTTCACATACCACATGCTGCTTGTGACTGTCTGAAATACTGACTGCAGAAAGATTTACAGCATTGTTCATGAAGTTGCAGAATAAATTCAGAAAGCAGAGGAGACAGGAACAAAGGAATAAAAAGAATTAAAGTGCTGCTGAAAAGAAGATGGAACTGTTAAATGCAGTTACTGAAAATAAACAGCTGAATGTCTCAGATTCTAGAAAACTACATTTTATAAGTTAAATAATCAGATATTCTTACCAGAAGAACTGCTGTATTTGATGTACTCTGATGAGAACCAGCTAAGTTTTCTCCTGAAAGAACATAAAATGAATATGTCAGGAAAAGGCAGCTCAAAAATTTCCTGTCAAAACAGAAATTATTTAGATTGTTTATGTAGCGTTAGTATGGATTGATTCAGGAATAAGTATTCTTAGTTAAAACAAAATTTTTTTTTAGTAACAGTCTTATTCTGGAACAGTATTTTCTCACCAAGTTCATGTTAAGACAGACATTTTCACAAGTGCAGAGCAGCTATTATGCCTGGTTATTTACTATTTCTACTCTGGAGAGTCTAGGATTCCAGCTGTGGGCATAAAGTATTTTGTGTTAACACCATACAGACATAAGAAGGTATAAAATGTTTGTTAAAAAATAAGATACATGTTCTTTGCATTAGAGAGTTTTGGTGCAGAGAACTAAGGGGGTTGGGGAGTGGAAATCACCAGGCCTGAATTAATCTGACAAAAATTTATATTGTTATTCTAAACCCGAATGGCTAATTTAAAACACTTAATTCAGCAGCACTTAATGCAGGTAAGAGTTTATGTGTTCCTGGTTATAGTATGCTGTGCAGCTATGCAATACAAAAAAACCCTCACTTTTTCTCTGTCAACCTGCAGTGAGAAAATCTTATGGATTGGTCAAGTGACTGGCAAGACATTGGTGGGTTTGCGCACACTCTCATAGGTTAGTCTACCAGAATCTTCACATATTTTGCCCAATAGTTGCTTAAAAAGGAGGTTCAGGCATGAGGCTGTTTCATAGCCATCAGAAATTGACCTTTCATTATTGTGTCCATTACTAGGTAGCAGCTTTTGTTATGGGATGGCACATTTATTCTGCCATGCCAACATGTTTAATGAAGCAGTCATGTGTATTAATGGAGCATTATATTAGGGTTCAAATGCTGACCTCACTAACATTGAGGCTGTTCTGTCACTCCATAAGGTAAGTCAGAAATGACCCCTCCACGTCCATATTACCTTTCTGCAGTAGCAGCCAATTCTTCTCATGACAAAGCCTTTTCTTATCTGAATGACTGCTCTAACTCAATCAGGACATGTGTCTCCTGTCAGACAGTTCTGTGACAAGCCACACGTGAAAGCCTCTGCCCAATGGCAAGTACTAACTTTCTTCCACACGCTAAAACCAGAACTTTTTTTTTTTTTTTTAGAGAAAGGAATAACAGAGGTCAGTTACATTTTTCACTCAGTAATGGGGGATTCCTAAGTCCATCTTCTATGACTAATCTTACCCCCACTCGCCAATACATTTTTCACACCTTTGTGCAAGTCACCTGAAGGTGTTCCAGGACTAATAGACTCTCACCCCAACCACCTGTTAAGCTTTCACTTTGAATTTCTACTAACTCTGTTTCCTGACTTAAGCTATCATTACTGATTAAACAGAAGAGAAATTCAGTGTCTGGTCTCTCGTGAATGTCTTTCTCCTGTGTACATCAAGATGAAATTTAAGATCAGGATACATGAGGTTTATTAGAATTGTTGACATTGCTAGTCTTGTGGAGTCCCTTCCATGTTCCAGTGCTACATTGCATTGCACTAAATAGAAAGTGACAGATTTACCGCTTCACAATAATTTTATTTTCATATATGTCAGTATTAAGCAACAAGCTGCACTATACATTAAATAGCATAACAATACAATGGTAAAGGTGTACGTTTTGAAGAAAACAGAGTATCCTTTAAGTTTATCTGATGACAGTCAGCTTTTGTTACCACTGCAGAAAACAAGTCACTGTAGTATAGGAACTTGCAGCACAAACCCTTAGGTGAAATTCAAAGTGAAAAAGCTTCCTGACATTGAAACGATGTTTCTGAGCCCATAAAGTATCTTCTCTGAAATTTCATTTAAGTTCACACTACTGACAGAGGCTCAATTCATACTCTTAAATGCAAACTGAAACACTGAAGAACTTCCAGCTTTACATGTCAGATGTACCTTTCTATAGTATTCAGAAGCAGTTTACGTTTTATTGTCTGGTACCAGAACTTTCTTTACATACCGCGTTCTGAGAAAAGGGCAAAACCACAAAAGCTTTATGATATTATATTTATTTGCAAACATTTTTCACACAAAGCTTTTGTAGACTGAACAAATCTTCACTTTAGAAATTAAGGAACATAAAGCCCTAGTTAAACCTGTATTGAAAATATGGCCTCAGTACATGGAAAGTGCAGTAATTACAAAGTAGATGTTACCTGATGCATCATTCACATGTCAGTTTTCAGACAAAACCTCTCCAGAAAAGATTAGATGAGAAATATATACTCTAGTTACAAATAAATCCAGAAGTGTTCTTCATGATCCAACTATAAAGGCAAATAATTTATTTGAATTATTTAAGAAGATTTCAAATCAGCCAGAGACTAATAAATATACGCTTCAATCATTAGCATTCCTAAATTTCCATCATTAATGAGTTCAACAACATTAGGTTAAGTGTGGTATTTATTTCCCTAAAAGAATACTCTAACTTTGGAAAAGAAATCCAGTCTCTACAAAAAATACACTTTTTGTTCTTTCAAGCTCTTTAGGACACCTCATACATTTGGGTAAGCATGCAAAATACAAAAGCTCAGTATTTCTTTTGACGCACTGCTTAGTAGAATCTTTTTGTTAATAGATTTTTATTCAAGTGCAGTATAATTAATTTTTTTAATCTGTTGAAGCAGAGAAATTACTATTGTTTGTGTTAGAGTTTAAAATGACAGGGAAGCCTGCTTTTGTGCAGCTTCAGTGGGGTGGAATGCACTGAAAGAATTAAGAAACTCTGAAATACTCGGTAGCTTCAGATTTCCAATAGCTGCATTTATACTGTAATTAGAATCTAAACTAGAAGTGATACACACATGAAAACACAGCACAACATGCACCAAAAATGAAAATTGGAATAAGATGTGCTTAAGTTTTCTAACAAATTAGTGCCAAAAGCCACACCATCTCTTCTGAATGTCTAGCTAGCTAGCTTGCTTATGTAAGTAATTTCAAAATATAAACACCATTCACAGAATCCATTCAAAACTGACCACTTCCCAGACAAATACCAAAAAAAAGATGAAAACTTTCCAGTTTTCCTTGGAAATATGCCAGAGAAACAGGGGTGGTACTCTAAGATTGTTTTTACCAGGTAGATGCAGGGATAAAGCAGTAGAAATGCATACATGCTTGGCTGGAGCCAGCTGCCCAGTCACTATACTCCATCAGAGAACAAATTGCTGATCTCTAGTTGTACTATACTGCAATACTGCATCAGCTGGCATACCAAAATTCAAGTAGCTCATGCGGAATTAAGAAATTCACCATTCACTTCAAAAGGGTGCTACAAATTGCCAAGGACCTTCAGAGTGGTTTTATACCAGCGTGTGCCCTGCTATCTGGATCTCAGGTTGAACAGAGTCCACCCAGCTGTTTGCTTTACTCGCATTGAGTGGAAAGCCTGGTTCCCTGTGCATATGCTTGGGGACTTTATTTCACAAAAGCAATGCAATCTCCCCAGATATCTTTGAAGATGTCTTTTCCAGGCAATATCACATTACCTGAGGAAGCTTCTCCTAAAAAGATATGTGCTATACCACCGCTGAGCCCTTCAGACCATGCACTTGTCCCCCAGCCTGACAACTGGAAGCAAATTTACTCTGTCATATTGCAAGTCATTGGAGATTACTATGGACTCTCACACTGTCAGTTCCAGGTGGTATGACAAGGGTCAAGATAACCACACACTTCCCAAGGCCACGCAAGTAGGATGGCAGAATCAGACTGATCTAGATTTCAGAGGATCTCTAGAGATCATCTGGTCAAGGCCAACCTCAAGTTTAGACCCAAAGCCAGACCAGGTTGCTGTATACCCAGCAGAGTTCTGAACATCTCCATGGATGGAGATCACCCAACCTCTTCTTGGCAACCTGCTCCAGTGGCTGACTACAATCACTTTGAAATCCCCTCCTCTCCCCTTACATTCAACTGGAATTTCTCTTGTTGCAGCTTATGCCTGGTCTTCTCTGCCCTTTTGCTGTATGCCTCCAGGAGTCTTCATCTTCTCTACAAACTCCTTTTAAGTAACTGAAGATGGCAATGGGATCCTCTGCTTAATCTTCTCTTAGAAGAGACCCAGCTCTTCCAGTTTCTCCTCATATATTGTGCTCCAGCCCTCTAACAATTATATTTTGATATCATTGGTAATACCAAGTTCAGCAGTGTCACCATGCCACCCATGTTACCTAGTGTCTTCCTCTTACTGCTGCTACTGAGTAGCTTCATGTGGTCCTTCATTTCTAGGATTTTTTTTCAGTTATACAAATAGCTATCACATGGCTGTAGAATGCTTTTGGCCAAAGTAAAGGCAGATTCCAAATCAGGCTTGGATGAAAGCCCTCTTTCTTTACCAGGATGTCATTCACTAGTCTTATCTTCCCAATACCTAACAGAATAAGGAAAGAACAGGTGGCAGAAGCATGGGACCATGAAAACCATGTGGAAATATGACCTCTACAGGCAACAGTAAAAGCTCATTCATTCTCACTTAAGACAATCAGGGGACTGTAATATGAAACGGAATTATGGAGTATGATAGCAAAACTCTTTGTATCTCCCAATTTGAGTTCAACTTTTCTCTGCAAGTACATGCACTTTTTTTTCCTCATTAAAAACAAAATGCCTATTCCAGACCAAAATACAAAACCTAGTAAAGAAATGATCCACCTACATCAGAAAATGGAATTTCAGCCAGATAAGCACAAGAAATCACAGTACTGGCCCAAGGTCCAGCAGTTTTAGTGACACTGACAAAGCAATAGCTGTTGCTCTCCAGCACCTGCTGGGTTGGGATGAGTATGTGATAAGATGTTTTGATTTCACATTGCAGGGGCCAGGCACATGCCACACAAAGCAGCAGTAAGAACTAAAAAAAAACCAACCAACCAAACAAACAAAAAACAACAAACCCACAACCACAAAACCAAACCGAAACAAAAAAACCCAAAAAACACCACCAACAAAAAACCCACAAAAAACCCGCAAACAACCAAAAAAAAAACCAGAGGGCAAGTTTGAGATCAGTCATCAGCTTGTATCCGAATGAATTCTAAGCCCTATTCTAAATGGAAGGTGGTATATCTGAATGTATCACTAACCACAGATGCCACTTAGCTTTCTTCCCAGCTGCTCATCAGAGAGTGCCTAACCATTCAGGGCTGCACATGCCCATTTTTCCTGACTCCTCACAAAGTGTCACAGCAATATTTTTTCCCTGCTTCCTTACTTTTTCCTGCTTTTGCCTTCCTATCCTGTCTCACCTGAAGCTTGCATACATTGATGGGTTAGATGGCTTTGGCATTAGACTGAGATTCTTCAAGCTAAAAAAAATAAAATAAAATGAAAGCGTTCTTTGTTTTTGCTGAAGTCATCTTCTCTGACCCTCTCTTTCAGTTAATTCAAAATTCTCATCAGCTTTCATTCCCTGTCTAGGTACAGCCAGTTCTAGCTGCTTCCTCCCAGGAGCTCTGTGTCTTATGGATCTACAAAAATCTCTTCTAGAAGCAGGGGTGATCTAGTATGGACAATGAGGCAATGGGAGCAATGCAGGGTAGGATCAGATGGGATGGATGTCAAATAATACAGCTCTACTTTAGATGGTCATGCCTGGAAAAAGGCTTTCAAACCAGGGAATGGTCTTTTCACAGAAGACTGGGACCATACTATGTCTAAAGAAAGTGACCTCACAAACCTACAAACCACACATTAAACCCCATCACACACTCATCCCTAGAGTACAATTAAAAGGTACAATTTTATTTATTTATTTATTAAGCATGGGAACTTTTTCTCTTCATCGTGTCAAGTAAGATTGGGACTAAGGAAAGCTTACTACTGACCATGGGCAGACAGTATTAGTGATCTTTTGAATCACGGTCTCAGTGAAGTCATTTCCCCAAAGCAAGCAAGGTAATGTATTTTGTATCTTAATCAATGCCAGGGAAGATAACTTTCTCAGATTTGAACATAAACTGACAATGCACCAAGACTAAGTACTCTAAGCAGAAGCCAATAATAAAAATGACCTTAACAGCCAATTTGGCTGCCTTTTAGAAAACACCTGCACACTCTGCAGACTGGTAAGAAAAGGAAGCATAACTGCTGCCAGCACTAGAACAGGAATGCAGGTGTCATTAACAGATCATTGACTCCAGATCAGGACAACTCCTTCCAAAATTCCACCCAGTTTCTGGGCCCTACATGCAGTGAGCTCCAGAGAAAAGAACTTGAAAGTGATTTTACAAACTGGCAGTAGAGTACTGGCAAAGCTAAGAAGATACCAGTGTGAGCATTCAGCAGATGATTTACAAATAAATGAAACCTGAACGATGTCTATTTTGAAAGGACACATTTTCATAGAATATGCATTACAGCATGTTCTCTGGAGTCCTGCTTTCTCTCCTAACACTACAATGGTATGCATACTATTTCCATAGAATTAGTTTATTCCCATATTCGCCTTCACATGAGATTTCTGGCAAGAAAATAAAGGTAGACGTATAGAGAAATACTTTTCAATGACAGACTGTCAGCAGATCAAAGCAAAGACATTGAGAGAGAGTAAAGCTGTACTGAATGCAATTCAAAGTACTCAAGAGTATTTCCCCCTTTCTCGCTCTGAAAAAAAAAAGTTGAGAAGCTTTTATTACTCCTCTAAAAAAATTAATTATGTTAAAGAGATACAGTAATCTTAAGAATTAAGAAACTAGTACTACAAAAATCAAAGTTAATATATTATTCGAGCTAGGGAACATAGTTCAGACTTACTAGTTTTGCCTCCAGTAGTGTAAATATTGGATATTTCTTAGCTTAATAAAGCCACATACACTATTGCTGGTCAAGTCTTGACAAGTCTTAGTAAATTCTCCAGAAAGGATTTCAATATTGTGAAAACTCAAATCTTAAAGTGTTAAGAATGTCATGAGTGTTTATCATCCTGATTTGAGATAGTCCTTTCATAAAATCAAAACATTTTAGTGTGTCAGTGTTTCAATACATAAAAAGATTTTTTTTATATATATAAAAATTAGTCCTTTAAAGAAGATATGAAGCTAGTAACATTGGTGAAAATATTTTAGTCTTTCTTTGGCTATGAAGACTAATAATGATAAAAATCAAACTTAAAATGTCAGCACTTCAGTCTACACCAAAACCTAACAGTTCTAATTGCATTGGTGTCATTGAGCCAGACTAATAAGATAAGTATATGTGCATTTACCGTGTACTGTTGTATGTTTGTTGGGGACTAATCATAGTAAAATAAATCCAATAGAGCAATGGAAAAGGTTGTGTTATGACTCATAAATATTTATTAACCAGAAAAACAGTAAAGTTTGGTTTGATGTTCAGGAAAAAAAAAGATTTATTTTTCATGAATCCAATTCTTTAAGAGCTTCCGTGTGCAACATTTTTAATCTTTATATAAATGACCTTGATAAAATTAATAAATTGAGCAATACTATCACCTAGTGGTCAAAGGGAGCAATATTTTATTTTTTCTTGTGAGCTCTTCATTTGCTAGGGAGGTGTTTGGGTTTTGTTTTTTTTTTTTTCTTTTCCTCTCCACAGAACTCTGTCAAGTACTAAATCAGCACGGTGACATTACATAAGCAGCAAGTGAATATATTAAGAAACCCCATTATGCCAATGTTTTATTACTTGTAATTTATTTTTATCTCCAGCAGCTTTTTTAAAACATTACAAATCTTGAAACAGTTCTACTAAATCCTTGATTTCACTTAGTGGGTTTTTTCTGAAGCAAACCTAAATGTCCACCTTAAAAGCCTATTCAGAATTTTTCAAGAGTATGATGTATTGACTTCAGAAAACACTCTTTTGACCATGAGAAGCAGAATGGAAAACTGAGAAGATATTTCAGGTAGATAGAAAACCTCAACTGAAGGGGCAAGTGAAATAGAGTAGTTTCCAAAACAAGCAAAATCCAAGAGTAAATAATTGGTGTCAATTCTGCAGTGAAAATATTCGGGGGGGGGGGGGGGAGTGAGTGGGATATATGTTTTGTTTTTATTTAAAAAAAAACAAACACACACACCCACACAGCCTCCCTCCACCTGAAGCTCTGCAATGCTATAGTACTAAAGTATTGGTATTCTGAAGTCCATAGGAGCTCCTGCCACAGCCCAGTGCATTAGGGACTACACCAACACAGAAGAAAAGCTGCTGCATGCCCTAAGGAGCTTACTCTTTACACCTCCACACTGGTATTATACCATGGTGATTATACTAGAGTCTATAGGATTACATTATCAATGGCACAGAGGCTAGAGCTTCTGGGGTTTAGCTGGATAATCAGCACACTGTAATTATTTGTCACTCTGGAAGAGGAAACAGGTTTTGATCTTAGAGGTTTCCTCCTTGTTTTCAGACAGTTTTCTGTCTCAACTGAGACCAAAAAATAAAAAGTGAAAGGATGTAATTTTTTCAGAAAGTATTGGTGCTATTTCACTTCAAACCATTTTGAAAAGTTATTCTAAACAGAGTTCACTTATTTTTAAACAAACAAACAAAGAGTAATTTTTCGAACAGTAACAAAAAATGGCTTCAAGTTTGAAAAGAAAAAAAACAGTTGCTCCCTGTAGTCCAGCAGATATCACGAAGAGATAGGGCATATTTGTACAGATACAGGACCTTGGCAGCACTGCTACATGGCTTCCAATTCAGCCTTGGCTTACACCCGCCGGCTCTCAGCAAGGGGGTTGTGTACAGCTATCCCAACTGACTGGAGAAGAAAGCCTTGTTTCGAAGGTGCCCATTCATGGCACCGGATAAACAGCATAACTCTTGTGTTCTGCTTTTATAAAAGCAAAATCTTTTATTCTCATTCCAGATCATTTTAGTTCGGAAGAGTACATATACAGCCTGTTTAAGATGAACTACTACTCCACCACTACAGAGGACTAGGCCGAGGGTGAAAGTCCATTTACTTAGATGAACGTATCTTTCCTTGGTTACAAAGGACAAGTAACACGGACATAACAGGGCTAGAGAAAGCAAGCAAGGAAGAAAACTCTTTGCTGCTGTTACAATTTGTTATGCCTCATAACCACACTCAAAGGAATAGGATTTGACTCCCACCCACCACTGAAAAAACAGTGCAAGTGGTATTTCAAAAAAGTCTCCTTATTACCACCTACCAGATACATTAATCTTAATGACATAAGACCTTACAAATCGCAGGAAAGAAAGGTAATAGTCTCTCAATCCAGAACTCTGACGTAACAGGCAACATCTATTTTAATTGCTTTTTTTTCCCTGTGAATGTTTATTGTTAATTAACAAGAGGTACAAAAACTCCAGAAGAAAATAAATGCTCTGCTGCTAGAAGCTAGTTACAATGTAACTCATTGAATTCATAGTTCAGGAACCTTCAAGATGTTCAACTTTACTGTGATGCAAGTAGTTATTGTTTACTTCCTCATTACAGATTAAGAAAATAAGAATGCTTTTCAATAGTTCCTGTGGAATTATGCTTTTTGCTCAATCTAAAGAGCCTTTAATGGACTTAAATATGACTTTTATTCCAAGCCAACTGGAACTTAAAAATGTTTCAAGAGATGGCTAGCCATTTACTGCACCTGATTTGCTGTGTCCTTTTTACAAACATCACCTATCCAAATAAACCTACCCTAGCTCACTATTTTTGACAAAATAAGTCTTTCTAAATCCAATGTAAAGTATTAGTTAAACTGTCTCAACATAGTTCATGCATCTCCATGCTTGGGTACCTAGGAGGTACCCAAGAATGTTGTCCTACAGCTACAATTGGCAGTTTTACTCTTTCAGTGTAGTAAAACTATCTTCTACAGTAAGGGTAAAGTGTGCTTTGAAAGGAGGCAGTGCATTCTTGGGAGCCAACCTGAAATGTGAAACACTACTCATTACAAAAAGCCTGCGGTTTTACTTCTCCATCCAAACTCATTTTGCCACACTGTTGGTATATGCACATAACACTTCTACAAACTACTTGGATGCAATTTCCAGTTGCTAGAAGAAGGGATCATCCAACCTACCATCTTAATGATTTTCTTGAGCTGGCACAGAAAAGCAAAGGAGAGTTCACGCAGCACACAAGTGGCAGAGTATTCAAAGGCTCCTCTTCCAGGAGGGGCATGAGAGGCAGGCTTTGATGTGCAAATTCTAAGTCAAGTTATTCTGGGATGGTAAAAGCCACAGCTCCAGAAATCCACTGCTGTGGCTGCATCCAAGTTCCTTGGCCCATAGGCAGTGATAAACCTGTTTTGTCCATGACATTGTAGAATATGTAGCACGGAGTGACTTAACATTATATTACTATCAGAAATAATACAGGAGAAGTTGACCTGAAATAGTGGAGCCTTCTGTTCATTTGAAAAACAAAATAAAAATATTTTCCCTTCAATTTGACCCATGACATTTTTTCCTGAAGCCTCCATTAATTTTGTTTGTTTTGACTACTTCAAACAGGAGTTCAGTGTTTCACCTCCAACCAGAAGGGCACTGCAGAACTCCCGAGGATACATGGAAGGTGACAAATCCTGTGCACACAGTGGCTGATTACAACTGATGACCCCAACCACAGCTCATGTATCAAAGTACAAACCTGATAAGAAACAGCATGTAAGGAATCCCTAGTGTAATATGAAACTCCACACAGAAAGAATGCCAGAAGTCAAAGACAAGTATCAACTGTTTCAAGTGCTGCTCTCATCTTCCCAACACACTACTTTCTACACAATGATGAGTAATACACACTTTATCAATTTCTCAATTGTCTAAAAGCAATTCTCTATTAGTTGCCAAATACCACCAACATCAAGAATTTGTATGTAAATATATGTCTGTATCCAACTGATCACTACAGCTCGATCTTCCCCTTAGCCGCCATTAGGTTACATGTATTAGTCCTTTATTGCTGGAATCAGAGTAAATTCAGAACAGACACACAAGGAATCTCCAGTTCATGTTAGTTAACGTTTAACATCTCTCCTTCATGTCCTGCACTAGACCTCGTCACCAATCATTGGCCTCAATTCTTGATCCTGAGATGCAGAAGAAAAGCCTACAGAGAACAGGGGAGAGAGGGAGGGGGTGGAGAAGAAATAAACCCCTACTATTTTCTACTCTTCTCTCTCTGAGGAAAGAGTACACCCACTGTTCCCACAGAAATGCGTTTGTGGAGGGTGACTGGAAAGTAGTTGGGACACAAACATATAAAGTGTTCATATGTGAATGGCACGAGATCAACAAGAACATTTTCAGAGGTTGATTTAGTAGATTTCTTGGCAAGTCAGCAAGTTGTGTCACATGTATCAGTTATTTAGTATTTTGAAACATCTCATAGAAGGGATATCTAATTTTGACTAAAGATAAAAGAATGCATAAGTGTCTGTCAGACAATACTGGAACAACAGGATTGACATGGTGTACTGGAGTATGCAAATCTGCAGCCTTGGGAAAAGTGACATCCAACTGAGAAATACAGCAAGATTAACTATCATTAATATCTGTAGGTTTACAAACATTAGTTTAAAAGGGTAGGTCATTCTTCTTGTTCCTTTCTCTCATTTACAGGCAGCACAGTGTGGGAAAAGAGCTGCCATGAACCTATTTCTCTTGAACTATTTGGGTCAGTTAGATTGGGCAATTGCCTGATAAATCTGCATCCTTGCGCAAAATGCTTTCAGCACTATAGATTCAGATTTAACCAGCAAAGATGGCCTTACAAATAAAGTTGAATTCACTCTAGGTCAACCAATCACTTTTCAGTTGTAACTATTCTAAATACCTAACCCTCTTTCTTGAAACACCTTTAATTTGAAAGCATTTTCTCTCTAAGCATTTGATCTAAAAGATCACTAGAAATATTACTTATTTAGACCTTATAATCTCTCACACAAAATTAAAACAAGGAAGCATTGTCTTGTAAGAGCTCTACTCAACTGGAGAAAATGACAAGAGCTTTTAACTCTTGGCTTACCACAACTTCAGACTAGATTTGACTTTCAGTGTTTTTGTTGTTGGTTTTAGGATTTATTTGAACTAGTTCTATGGGATATTCCTGAGAGCGGATATTTTAACACCAGGGAAGAGACACAAACTTCTCCACCATAACTTTAAGAAATTCGCCTGGGACTCATTTTCAAAGCTGATTACAAAGTCACAATATGAGCAGGAGAACAATACTCATTCCAAACGTATTCATACCTCCACTAGCCTCAACCAAACTGGCTCAGCAACCAGTGGCAGTTGATCTATGGTAGCAGATAACTCAGTGCTATTTAATTTATCGTCTCTGAAATGTTTTGCAGTTCCTGTTGAGCTCTGTTCTGCCAAGACTGCTACTAGTATCTGGCCTGACTCATAGCTAGCATGTGTATGTCTGTGCTATAATGCTGCCGTACTCCTGCTGGTGTCCAAAGGACCCTAAAGCAGATGCTATTGCTCTGAAAACCTGCCACGAGATACTTGCCACAGTAAGACACTCTGGCTACAGAATGGACACATTATTTGTGACAAGAAGTGAAAGAGAATCACAGTGCATGAATTAATTCCTATACCTCTTTTTTCACTATTGCCATTCTCATTCCAAGGATCTCATGGTATCTCAGTCCTGCACAAAATGCATATTCAGATCTGATACAATATTTCCTACAAGTTTTCACAGCCATCACTGATTACTGGTCTTGTTTTTCCAAGTTTACAACTGTTTTCTGCAGTACCATTTCTGCTAAACCTTGCTATGCTTGAGAGCAAATCTGTCTGGCTCACCCTGTCCCAGGGAGGAGTACCCTCTCCTTACATTCAGTCCATGCGTACTCCCACTGAGATGTAACGTAACCATTATTCATAGTAATTGCATTGGTTTTATCATGACTTAACAAGTCACATCTAGAAAAATAAATAGCAGGTCATGACTATGTTGTGTAGCCAATTTTGTACTGATGTTTCAGATATAAAGGTCTAAGCTGAGCTTCAATGTAAAATTAAGTTCTTCTCTGATAACATCTATGATTGTATCTGCAGGTGTTAATTGCTCTTTTGATAATACCAAAACTAACTGTATTACAGCTAACAGTGGGAATGGGGACTACTGCAACTTATTGCCAAGGTCCCAAAGTATAACGATACTTTTTCTCCTTTTACTTTTCCAAATAAGATGGTTTAACATCAGCACAGTGTCCAATTCCCTGAAGACATTATTAACTCAGGCCTGGAGTGTTAAGTAAGTCAGATACCAGATCAGACAGAATTAGAATAGACAAATTAATCAGTGGAGGACGCATTGTACAATATCCAGTTCAACCTAACTACATTTATATTACTGTCAGATTTTTAGAGACAAGTTTCAGTCTTTAATGACAAATTCACTGTTTTTCTTCACATGCCAGAAGTTAGCTGACAAATGTACTGACTGGTGGACCAGTAGAACAAGAAAAAAAAACAAAACAAAAACCAAAAACAAACCACACAGTATTAGCATGTTAAGCTGTTTGATAGTTTGACATTCAGAAGGCATATTATGAGGTTTTTTAAAAATAAAATGCATAGAAATACATTTACAAAGTTGAGCTGTTTAGAACTTTGTTGCTTTGCACGTATTTCAACTTATTTAATTTGCACATTAGCTTGTGCTACTACATTTTTGAACAGAAATATTTCAACATCTTCCAGGAAAATTTTGCCTCATGAAGTATGCTTATCTCCCACCTCTTCAGACCTGACCATTGCATTGTCTAATGGATCTACATCTATTCCAGATCTAAATCTGCAATAATCTTTTCACCCAGATCCTTTACTCTAAGAGTTAAAAATCATTTTATAAGACTTACTTCCAATTAAAACAGACAATACAATTAACCATGATACTTATTTAACAGTGTGGAAATGAGACATGGAGCAAGATTCACAACAAGCTAAGCCCCCCTCACCCCCCCACAAAAAAAAAAAAACCCTAAGTGCAACAGTCTCCCTCTTTCAACTCCTTCTCCACCCTCAAATGTTGTATGTATTTTAAAAACAAACGAACAAACAACACTCAGGAGAATTGACTACAGGCTTATAAATGTATAGAACCATAAAATAGTTGAGTCAGATGGGGCACCTGGAGTCTCACCCCAATCTCAGAGCAGGGACAGATACAACATGTTGCTCAGGGTGGGGTCCTGCTGATTTTGAACATGCCCAGGAACAGAGATACCACCACCTTTCCAGACCGCCTCTGCCAGTGGTCAATTGCCCTTCCAGTAAAAGGGGTCTTTCCTATGCTTAAGTGGAATTTCTTGTATTTAAATTTGTACTGATTGCCTCTTGTCCTGTAACTGGATACCACTGAGAAGAGTCCAGCTCTGTCCTCCCTACATATACAACTGTAATCAAGTTTGAGGCAGAAGTCATATGTGACTGAGGGTATCAGATTTTTTCAAAGCAAAATCTCCCATTTTTTTGCTAGGATAGTAACAACTCTTCATTTTAAAAGAACAGCTGTGCAGAAGATAAATCTAGGTCACAAAGACTTCATTATTTTCTATGAAGGAAAATGTCAGGGGAATTTTTTTCCCCAGCATAAGTGAATTTTTAACATTTAAAATTTCACTATGATAAATAACACAGTTTAAAGCATTCACTTTCCAACAAAACAAAAATAGTTGTTTCAGTGAAGAGAAACAGTAAAACATTTCCCCTCTCTCCAAAATAAAATTTCAGTGAAATTGACAGGATTTTGTCAAGTACTGAAGCTTTATCAGAACTTCAAAAAACTACAACCACACATGTTGAAAAACAGGATTTTTCAACCACCCTCCAAACAGCAGCAAACTACGTAGTAAGAAGCTGAGCATCACCCACCTCCCACTCTGTAGCAAAAGATGACAGTACATTGCAAATTAACTTAGCTTGTACCCAGTGTCTAAATACCATTATCAAGCAAATACCAGATCTTTAGTTTACTGTGTTCATTGACTCAAAATAATGACTCGGTCTCCCTCAGAATCAAAACAACTGTTTCTCTAGGCTAAATTCTGCAACAATTCTCACTAACAATCTGTTTTAACTATGTTGCCTCAGAATTATATATGTAATATATACGAACATGCTTTGCTATCTCTAAAGCATTCCAGAAAGGGAACAAAGAACCCAAATTTATCCATGTTTGTCTCTATCTTTAAAAGCCATAAGGCTTGGACAGAAGGTCATAATACAAGGTTAAAGTTAACCAATATTGATGAGAGATGCAGTATAACGTGAAGTCTGCTACAGGCAGAATTACAGAAGAGTACGATTTCATCCTTATTATTGTTTTTGGGAAAAACAACATGCAGGTGTTGAGATTCATAAATAATCCAGTTCTACAGTTTTATTGTCCTCCCTGTCTTCCTTCTGGCTTCAGAAATTGGTGCAGATTTCTTAGCCCTGGCCCAAATGTTATTAGAGATGATAAAACAGCACAGGGTTTGCATAGTCTGGAGAAGGCAATGACATGAGAAGAAGAAGGATTTGTACTACATGCATTTGTATGTATGGATTGGACCCAACAAATGAATTAGCTTAATCCAGCTCTTCACAGCTAGCACAATCTTGTTTTGGATTAATTTTCAGGCAGTAGAACTGTTTCACTCAGAAGATGGAGTATTTTGGAATGAGTTTGAATGAGACAGTTAAAAACATCACATCCAACCTTTTTTTAAATCGCACACATTTACATCATCACAGCCAAAGAGCCCTGTTCACATTCTGCTTTCAACCACACTAGAAAAAAAATCCAAAGGAAAAATACCATAGAAACCTTATCTGCTCTGTAATCTTTCGGGAACAGAATAATAATAATAATGCTTAACGGTGATATAGCACTTTACCTCTTCAAAGCAGTGCACAATCATTAACTGAAAAATCATCTGACAACAATAACTTGTCTACCTCACATCTGCCATCAGTGCTGCAATCCAAACACTTTTTATTCAGTCCTGCTGAGAGCATTGTTGCAGAGAGGACACTGTTTAGTGTATCCAACACCAAGTTTCTTATTTTATTTCTCAAGTTTAACTGGTACACTTCCTGGATGAAGCAAGACATGTCTCAGAGGGAAATACCAACAGAAAGTGCCCTAGTAAGACAGACCAGAGCTGACAAACAATTTGTTGCTGATGCTCTAGCATTCAGGAAGATGCTGAATGGTCAGCCCACGTGACAGTAGCTGTGGTCCAGTCAATGTATGACTAATATTCACTTTTTCCAAAAGTAAAATAATGAATTTTGCTATTTTAATTAAAATCAAACAGAAACCCACAGAAGTCTTCAACTTCCAGCTAAACAGTTTTATCGAGTAACTAGGAAATTCTTCTGTATTTGGGTGGAAGGGGAGGGCATGGGCTGAGGTATCTAGGAATAGCAAACTACTGAGCCAGTTTTGTGATTCTTCTCCTCTGAAACACCTGTGATATAAAATTGTAAATGCAGGATTTCCACACAGATTGACCAACTTGATTACTACCAATATACCAAGTAACACTAAGTGGGTTTGCATTCAATTTGGCACAAGTAGGGTGAAGTAGTAATTTATTACTAAGTGGCTACTTCAAAGTCACCTTTACCATTTGTAACCTACACATCCTGGAAGATTATTGTAGAGAAAGGAAAACCATGACAAGTAATCCAGAGCATTCAAGAGGTCACTTTCTGATAAATGTTCCCTGAGATAAGGGATACATAGAAAAAGGATCCCTGATAAGGTTTGCTTGGGAAAGCAGCTGCAGCAAATCAAACAGATACAGAAAGACAGAACTTTCAGATTTATCTCTCCCCCACCCCCTTTATTCCTTCATCTATATCTTCTATATAAACATTTGCAACCGTGCTGTGTATTCTGGGTATTATGAAAATAAATCCTTTATTTGCATTTTACCTTAATCTGGCTTGAGTAAAGGCGAACTTCAAGGTAACTCTCTAAAAAGGACATCTCTCCCAAAGGCAGAGCAAGTCTATAAACTGGGATTCCTTTACAAGTGCTTTACCTTCCCAACACATTCTCCAAAACAGTAAAATCATTGTCAAAGACTGTTAGGCTGGTTTGAGAATGAACATTGCAGGATCAGAAGAAAATCTCCTTTTAGTTACCAGGGATAACATGTAGAACACTCCAGCTTTCTGCTAGGATACAGAAGACCTCACCTAATTTTCAGATCCTTATAGCAAACACCACCAGAGGTTTGCTATATTCATAGCAACACCAGGCACCAATGGCTTTACTAGGCAATTTTCAATTCCCATTTACTATCAGAAATGTTTCTGTTTTCAATTTATTTGCAAAGTGCCTACTGAATTTGCACTTTATATGCTGTAAATGTTAGCAAAACTGATAACTTTTAGAAAACTTCATTGTTTTAGCAAAAACAATTTTTAGATACTTCTCTGACCATCTAGTAAAGGTGCAGAAAACTTCATTGTTTTAGGGAGTACACACAGAAAGCAACTCCTATGGGGTTCACCATATTATAGCCCTCCAATCCTTATGGGAAGCACAAGTTACCACACAATCAGACATACATGTGTTTCTTTTCTATGAACCTACATTTTGTTGTGTATATCATGGTTTCTATATCAACTTTTAGTCTGCTCAAGAGGCCTCCCAGGTGTGCATAAAATTAAGCAGTAGTGTTGCCTCACAGAAATAAGGTTATCGGCATTAGAAGTACATTTACTATTTTTTGAGAAAAGGACGCAAACTTTCCAGTTCTCTTTGCCATAATTAATTTACAAAGCATTAGAGGAATTAACACTGTGTTATCCAAAAGCTATAATAGGAACAAAAACCCCACAGATGACAATTCCTTTGTTCACAGGTTAAAGGTTTTTTTAAACTATTATTTAAAGGAGTGATTTCCCACCCCACCCCCCACCCCCAATGGACCAATGCAATAAAACCCAAAGTTAGAAAGCTGATCTCTTTCCTTTTTCTTCCCTTGAAATCTCTGCAACTATAATTATTTTCTTCTGCTTTTGGTAGCTCCTGTGGGGCTGCAGGACCACAAAGTAAGTCAACATGCACATTTCCATTGGGTCATAAACTCTGACTAGATGACAGTTAACCCCAGTGGCCAACTTGCTGAAGAAGGGTCACAAAGACATTTATAATTCATGACTAGTGTGTTTGAATGCATTTCAAACATTGTTTATGCCCTGTGGCTGTTTTACAGCTCTTCACAGCAAAGCTTATTTCTTCTGTAAATACCTACAATTTCACTGAAGACAGTTTCTCTTCAAGCTGCCTACATTCTTCAGGTGCCCCCAAACTGAGTTTGCAGAAATGATGCAAGTAATTTATTGCAGCAAGTCTAAGCTACCATGGCTTTTGTCAATAATGAATCTTATTGGTCATACCTATTATACTATAGGTATAGGGTGATTTTGTCATTCTTTGTTATTGGAGAGACTTGTCCTTCATAAAAGTTTGGAGGACTTTCTTCCCCACACACAGATCTTCAGGAAACAAATCAAGCCATATTGTATTTGTACACAATCTTGAAAAACGTGCACTTGCATACCTAGTGCATCACACATGCTGGCATTTTCAAGATAATCAAGGATGAGACACACTGAGCACAAACATGATAATATATTTCCTGCGTGTCATAAATTAGTTTCCTCATGAACTTCTCCACTTAACTCATTGATCCACAACTACACCATTCCATTTTGGTCTTTTAAGACTATGTCAGCTCCAGCAGCTTTTCCACAAGAAAAAAATGCAACTCTAAACCATTTCAGCAAGAAATGAGATTGTTCCTGCTTGCACACCACTTAGCAATAGACAGTCTATATACATGTGCAACAATGACTACCTAAGCAGGGACAAATTGAATTAGGATTCAGATTTATCAGCAGCAAAGTTTGTTTTCCTCATCAAGTGTTCCCTTCCATTTCTTCTCTAGCTTTCAGTAATCCAGACAATTTAGAATTAGCACAATCCCAAAACAAGCAGAAAACAGAGAAATTACTTAAATGAGACAAGCAATGTTACAATGGATTTTTTTTCTTATTAGCTTTGAAATAATTTCTTTAGAAGCATTCCATAGAGATCTGATTTAACTAGGAATAAATAAAAAGAAATCCAAGTATAGAGTTTTGCTGAAATGCACAAAGCACAGCTATATATGCAAATGGTTTGAGTATCTGCTGGACAGTACTGCAACTTCACTGACACTGCAGTGTACCCAGAGCAACATGAAGCAGTTGCATATTTAGAAAAGAACAGCAGCAATTCAAGTTATGGTGAAATAGAGACACTGCCTTCTTCTGTAGTCTTATGCAATTAACATACCTTCTCCCTGTTCCTGCTAAAACCTAGCCCCAAGTATGCTTTTGCTACTGTCATACCCCAAAATCTAATTAAGCCATCCATATTGTTCTGTAGATGTACATTAAAAATTCTTACTCACAAAGAGTGCATATCTTGCCTGGGCAACTGTCATGTACAGAGAAGAAACTTGTTTAGAGAAGAAAATGTATGAGAAGTTATCACTCAAGCATATGATGAGCAGTTCATACAACATTTTCCTAGGCAGCCGGGGAACCCCACAAAATCTTTGTGGAAATGGTTTATTTTTGTGCTGGATGTCTGTCGGAACACTTCAATCCCATCTAAAGTAATAGCTAAGACCTGCTCTTTTTGGTCATTGCATACATAATGCATGACTTCATAACTATCAGAAATAAACTAATTAGAGCTAGCATTTAGTGTCAGTTTATTCAGATATGTTTTTTGTTATATCCCAAAAATTGTTTTTATCTTTTCCTAAATGCAGGAGCTGAAGAGGTTTTTTATTTTTAAGTAGCAGAATTTACTTTCTCTAGGAATAAGTATCATTACATTTGTTTTACCAGATTAGTACTAATCTATTTTAATATTATTATAGAGAAAATTAGTATAGTCTAGTTGTGAAAACCACAGAGATCAGGAGCATTTAAAGTCTCCTGTCCAGACAAACATTATCTTGCTCATTTATTTAGCTCTTGTGAACTCTTTGTGCCTGGTTCATTACTGAAACAAAGCTTGCAGCTAGTAGCATTTATCTGTCTTCTCCCAAGCATGCTCTTAAGGAATATGTCCCTGCCTCTTGTTGATAATACTTTGCCACTAGGCGGGAGCCTTTGAAAGAAAGATAAGAACCCTCTTGCCTCTCAACTGCCCCATTTATTCAATAAACCTAGTATATATGAAGAGGAAAAATACTTGAAAGTGTCTTTTGGGAAAAAAATAAAATGTAATCAAGTTTGTACTGTTCACATTTAATGAGCAACTCTTACCAGGACTGCTATCAGCACATTGTTTTACTGCCTCAGAGGGATCAGAGGGATTTACTAGTAGCTATTTATCAGTTTGGGATTTGTTGTGGGGCTCAGTTCCAAAGGAGGTTTTTCTTTGGGTTGGTTTGGTTTTTTCTACTGTGGACAGGGAAGCCTGTCCTGGGGAAGTCAGGTAGACCTAAGCCTTATAATAAATCTGAGCAGTTCTAAATATATTTCAAGTCCCTGGATCTATAATGGACCTGAAAGAAATATTCAGCTCACCCCCACCCACCCAATGAAGAGAAGGAGAGGAGAGGAAATCTGAACAGACTGGACACAAGGTAGCATTTCCATGAATTAGCCACTGTTTACATGATTAGATAACCAAATAAGCCTCAAAAATGACTTTAAAGTACTTTCAGCACTTTTCCTATTTTTCTTCCCTGCTTCTTCGCTGAAAGCTAAGGAAGGAAGAAAAGTTTCAGTCAAAACACCTCACTGGCCTGGCAAACTGTAGAGATTTCCATCTGTTTTCTGGAAACCACAAAATTCACTTTTAAGTGACATACCAGCCACTGATACTTCAGGAAATCCTAGTTCACATTTAAAAGAGGCCTTGGTGTTAGTAATTTTCATCCTACTAGAGCATATTGGAAAAATTCTGAAGTACACACTTGAGAAGGCTTTACCAACATTAAGTTTCATCAATGGGAATTTTCTCCTACTGACATTAGCATACTGTTGGCTCATGATTCAAACTGGCTGAATTATTTCTAGTTTTACCTATTACCAACTGAAGCAAAGTTTCTGTTACTTATCCCTTATCAAACTATTATTATTTCCTATCTGATGAGTTGGGAGCCTAGCAAGGAGTTTGCACACAGACAGAAACACATCTAAAGCACACAAACCTAAACTTGTTCATTTAATAAAAGGTTAGATTAGACCTACTTTTTAGACATTTGTTTTCCTCATGTTGAGTTAGATACAATACCTACAAGCTACCTTTTGGGCACAAAGTCCTTGCTAACAACCTTTCCAATTTAAGCACAAAGCCCTACAGAATTATTTCCAACAAGCACACACCCATGCATGGAAGTGTATGCACACACAATTCACTGGAGAAACGCTAAGTGTTAAAGCAACACAGTAGTCTTTATCTTTCCCTCAATTTTATCCTGTTAAGCTGTGCTGGTTGGAGGAAAGTCAATTCAAGCTGCTTTAGTTACTCTCATTCTCAAAGTCTGAACCATTACCCAGAGCACTGTATCACTGACTTAACTGCACTCAGATCTATTTCAGGCCTTACTGAATAATTCTGTGCCATTCATACAACACTGTTTAGTATAATGTAGTATTTTCCAGTTGATTGTTCAGGCACTGGCACGTTTACTTTGTCTACGAGAAAATTGTGAAAGGAATGCAGCATATTGTTGTCTGCAAAAGGGCACAGGTAAAAAGCCCATCACCCCTCTTTCAGCATTTAAATAATAGGGCAACTGAGAAAAGTAACTTCATTCCTCTGTTAGTACAAGATGAAGTACACCTCCTATTAAAGGAACAGCTGAGGTTTTCCACAACAATCCGTTTCCCATATACAAACCTGGCATTTCTCCTTCAAGAAATTTTTTCCTAGTAACAACTGACAAGAGATTTTTTTGGTTAAAAACTTAACTTTAATTTTCTGAGATTTCAAACACAAGAAATAAATACTGAAAAAGTAGATATTGACAAGCCATGCTGCAGCATATCCCATTTCTCATTTGAACTGATCTGAAGCCTTGTGCTTCAATAATTTGTGTGCTTTCAGTCATGATGCAAACATCACTATTTGGGGAAATTTTGTATCTCAATATCCATAATCTCTGTGGGAAGCAAGATTTTCCTGAAAAAAAAAAGTGATGAGGGAAAAGAGTCTGTCCAAACAAAGTAGTCCCAGCCACTTTTTCTCTGGCTTTCTTCCAAGCACTAGTTCCAGGTACTTTTTTTTTTTTTAAACACCTTTTTGGACTGTTTCTGTGACACTGTTTCCATATTAAGCATTTCTGGTATATTGTAGAGCTACATTAGATCTGTGATACTTAGCCAGACAGCATTGCACAGGATGACCATCTTTATTGCTCATTGGTACCATTCAGTTATGCCACAAGGCAGCCCAGAAATCAAAAAGCCTAAAGCACATCTTTGTCATGATTTAAGCCCAACCAGCAACAAAGCACCATGAGACCAGTTGCTCTCTCCTCCCCCCCAGTGGGATGGGGAGGAGAAAATATGACAAAAAGCTTGGGGGTCAAGACAAGGACAGGGAGGGATCACTCACCACTTATGGTCACAGGCAAAACACAGACCCAACTTGGGGGAAAAAAAGCAAAATCAATTTAATTTGTTACCAGTCAAATCAAAACAGGATAACAAGAAGTAAAACCAAGTCTTAAAATATCTTCCACCCACCCCTTTCCTCCTTCCTGGGCTTAACTCCACTCCCAATTTTCTGTACCTTCTCCCCCCAGCAGCACAGGGGAACAGGGAATGGGGGGTTGGGATCAGTTCATCACATGTTGTCTCTGCCGCTCCTTCCTCTTCAGGGGCAGGACTCCTCACATTCTTGCCCTGCTCCAGCGTGGGGTCCCTCCCACGGGAGACAGTCCTCCACAAACTTCTCCAATGTGAGTCCTTCCCACGGGCTGCAGTTCTTCACAAACTGCTCCAGCATGGGTCCCTTCCATGGGCTGCAGTCCTTGAGGAACAGACTGCTCCAGCGCAGGCTTTCTCATGGAGTCCCGGCCATCTTCGGGGGCATCTGCTCCCCCGCTCCCCTCCCCGGGCTGTGGGGGGACAGCCTGCCGCCTCACCGCGGGCTGCGGGGGCATCCCCTCCTCCCCTGCTCCTCCTCCCCCCTCCTTCTGCACTGACCTCACTGTCTGCAGAGGGGGTTCTCTCACATTCCAATCTCCTCTCTCACTGCAAACTTCCCTTCTTAAATACGTTCTCCCAGAGGTGCTACCACCATCACTGATTGGGTCAGCCTTGGCCAGCAGTGGGTCCATCTTGGAGCTGAAGAAGCTTCTAGCAGTTTCTCAGAGGAGCCACCCCTGAGGGCCCCTCCTCCCCTGCTACCAAAACCCCATCCCACAAACCCAATACAACAGCCTACCTTCACAGTAGTATTTGCCATACTAGAGCTTTAAGGGCCCTGTTTCGGCCCTATAACCAAGGCACCCCCTCTTGCATACACCTGCCAACAGCACCACATCCCCACAGGGCACGCACTGAGCAAGGAGACCACGTGCACAGCCATGCTAGCACAGCATCAGCCCAGGCTGACACTGACTGCTCTTTGCCTGCACAGTGCTGCAGTTCTGTCTCACCTGGCTTTAACACCACCAGCCCTTTCAAATATATTGCTTGCAGCAGTTTTGCTAACACTGTTTGGAGGAACTCAGTATAGAACAATCATCCTTAGTATTCAGTCTTTTTAAGCAAAACAGGGCCCTTCGTGTAGCAGCTTTCCCCATGAGAATGTCACTAGGGAAAATCCAGGTAAAGAGACAAATGAGACACTGACTAGCAAAAACCTTATTAAAAATTTAAATTCCATACCAAAAGTTCATATTTGTATGTCACTTTGGCTTCAAAAAAGTATAAGCTGCATTTAGAAGCAGCTTATATCTACACCAGCTGGAGTGCAAAGTATTATTTTATGACTTACTCCTTGAATAAACTTTTACAAATGCCCAAGTCCAAGTTTTGTTATGTATGTGTAACTAACAAATATAACCATCACCATTGAGACCCGAGTGACTGAGCTGCAACAAACTAAGTAGTCTCAAATTCACTGTGAGCTTTTGAGCACAGACCAAAGGCACCTGCGCACCACTCTCAGTATGCATTACATGCCTTTTTTCCCAGCTTCTCTCCAGGCTATCAGAATGTCTTCCTCAGTTCCCCTAATGAAGAACTCTAGTCTGTGTCCTCAGGCAGACAGAAATCCTAAGAATGAATGTCAAGAGAAACACATTCAAATAATATATATGTCAGCTACTTATGCTGCAGAGCTGAGTAAATAGATTATCTGAACTCTTATCTTCTTGCTTATTTACAGTAATTTGCCAACATTGAAGCAAACTTCATATGCAACTATCAGTCTCTTTCCAATAGCTTTCAGGAACTATTTAATACTGACAGTCATAAAAACTTTATTTTTGGCTAAGTGACCCAATGCAGGAATAGATAAGCATATGTCGGGGGCAGAGGATCTTATTCATTGCGGCAAAAGGCCCAATTTGGCCACCATAATGTTGAGACTGTTCAAGCACTCTAAAACCACATCAAACATTCCAAATGCTTTAGCAGCACACAAAAAGCGTCAGCAGAGTGGTCAGCAAGACAGGAACCCATAAATCAGTCTGGGCCGCAATATGGGAACTGGTGGTTACAAGAACATTAAGGGCATTTGGAGATGAGATGGTAAGAAGCCAACTCATTAGAGTGACAAACAGCACCCAGATGCAGGAACGTCTGCTCGCAGAGCCGGACACCTGCCCTTGCAAACAGCTACTGTTCTCAGCCTGCAGGCAGAACAGCCGCATGACTGGAGGAAGACAGCTGTGCTGGCATCCTGGTACAGAGACAGCCGATGTCCCAGCTAGTGGAGGCATAAGCCCAGCTCAGCCTGGTGGCACTCGAACCCTTCAGTGCAGGGGATAGTGGTCGTGTGTCCTACAGTAACAAAAGGTAAGTATTTTCTTATGTGATGCCAGGAAAAAAAACCCCCAACAACCAACTAAACAAAAAAAACCACAACAAAAGTCAATACCGCTTCCTATTTTCCACTGTCAGTTGATCAGTTACTGATTTCATGGAGCCCCAAGTTTAACTGCTTTACAGCAGAGGAAGAATTCCTACTGATGACAAATATGAAATCCAGGAACATAGAAGCACAGTAAAGGGTGATGTGCAAGCAGCAAAGCTGAAAAGGAGCCTTTTGATGGGATCAAGCAGAACACCAAGTAAAAGACAATCCAAAAATATGTTAAACAAAGGCCATTGCCCAGAGGGCTGATAACTGTAGACCCTGCCCCAGAGCTCTTTAAGAGGGCTTAAGAGAACAGGCTTCTGAAGGGGACTGTTTTCAGGGAAGATGCACTGCTTTTCAGACAAATGGTGAGGTGTGGAAGCTATCAGGAAGAGATGCTCTTTTAAGGACAGGTTTTTAAAAAAAATGAATAGGAGTACAGACACTGGAATGTCCATTTTTTAAGGAAGTGCATGATTTAACAAGGTGTGCAAGTACCCTTATTGGGATCCATTGAAGGCTAGAAATAACACATGGGTAATCATACCATTAAACATAATGAGTAGTTTTCTCAGACTCCTTTGACTAATCAGGAAGTTGAGGCTCCTTACTTAGTTGTCCAAACAAGATGTCCCAAATAATGCAAATACGTCAGGCAATACATTTTTTTTTTTGCTTCATCTATATGTTTTCTAGCAAGTAGTATTGAAGAGATGTGGGTAAAAAATTATGGTATTAGAAGTGACAGAAAGCAGGAGAATATGAAGTCAGCTACAGTTACTTAAGTAGCATAATATCTACTTGAGTTACTTCTCAGAATTCCTTCAAATCTAGAAGAAAGTTTTCAGCCCAAGCATTTTATGGAATTCAGTTGAGGCCCCAGAGGACAGCAATTCATTTAGGAATGGGACATTAGAGTAACAGGCATGAATAAAAGTCCTCTTTAGATTACAAGAAAAAGTCATTAGGGACAAACGTTAAGGGGATCCAAGAAGCTGACTGTCAGAGCACATAAGCAATTTAAGGACCAAGACTGGAATTACTGCAGTTAGTTTCAGTAATGACATGACCCAGCTAGGCCTCAGTTACCCTAATCACAAGAAGTCAAAGATACCTGCATACCTTTTACAAATACAAACATTGAAGAAGATGCTGAAGTGAAGCCACTATTGCACCCACCCTGCTGAGGCAGATTGCAGCAGTTAAATAACCCTGGATGAGCACTGCCTCTACACAACCCCCAGCAATTCACTGCCAGAATGGCACTCCTACAATCAACGTCCTAGGTACACAGCTTTCAGTGCTCAGAGTTGAGCTTTAAGTTCCCAAATCTATTCAAAACCCATATTTAAAATGGAATTGTGAATTTTGAATGGAACCAAGTTGTGCTTTCCCCCCTCCCCTTTTCATAAACATCAATAGAAAGACTCAGTTGGTTTACTCATTTACAATGGAGAACTTTTTACCATTGGAAAACTTCATATAGCTAGGGTTCAAGGGTAGGTCTTAATCTATATAGTTTTGAGATCCAGAGACAAAAAAAGCTTCTTAAGACCTTTGTTACCATAAGGAAAAAGCTGCAAGTGCTGTAAATAAAAGAAATAAACCCCTCTCTGATTACATTCTCCTAAGATTAGCAAAGACACATGCCTACATATCTTAGAAAGCAGATAAACACAAAGCTGGCCTGTAAATACGACTACAACTTTTATATTTAAAATGTGAAGCTTAGGCTATAACGAACTAATGGACTAAATTAATTTTAGCTTGCCAGGTATAACAGAACCACTCAGTTTATTTCAAATTGCTCTATCAAAATAATTTACTCTGAAATTAACATCAAGGTAAGTCATCCAGGCCTGAGCATTTTGGAGTTCTGCATTTCTCAGTCACCTCAAAGAGCATCCCTCATGAATATTTCTTTTATAAATCATAGGACTTTATATAAACAAAGTCACACAGGATTAAGTTGCTTTTTAATTACTGTAATTCCTTTTCTTCTTAGAAATGCTACTTTGTTGATTGACTAAACTTAACCATTGTTTTTTTTCTAGAAACCTGATTGCTTTGGAAACATAGCATCAAGTAGAAATACATGCAACAGCAAAACCTTTTGTCCCTGCAGCAAACTCAAAAAATAAGTCAAACCAAAAAGCCTATTCCCATTCAACCTGTAGTCTCATTTGCTGTAGTAAATCTGCCCATTGGGCTCATGATAAAGACTAAACCTAAAATAATATTACAAATAGTTCCACTGAGCTTGCAGCAAATTATGACTTTTATAGGTGCAAGGGGAGAGCAGTTTTTATGGTAACACTAAAATGACTGGTGGAAAACACTATAAAGCTTGCTACTGCTTGATAAAGAAGTGCTCCGTATTTAAGAGGTAAAAAAGGTGTGTGCAAATGTGCATCGAAATAGTGGAAATGGTAACTTCCGGTTTCTGCAAGTGGTTGGACATTCTTAGATGCACATATCATAAATCTGTTACAGCCTAATAAAAACATGAACAAAAGCCTCAAAATTCTTTGCTACCTTTGTTCTTATGCTTGCAACATGAGTAATACAAGTACAAGATACACGCAGTATCTGTTGTTCAGTTTGAAGGCTGCAATATCAGGTTTCATCTTCAAACCTAGAAGCAAAGCATTCCAGTTTGCCCAAACCCTTTTACATCAGCATAAACCCAACAGCCTTTAATACTCAAACTGTGAATATTCCTTAAATAGTCTTTAAAAGATTATTGACCACTGCCTAGAGGATGGCTGATTAAACCCCTTGGGACAAGTTTACACTGGTGCTTTTGAAAAATTCCTCTTCTTGCAACTACATGTCTTTAAAAGCAGACTCTATACACAGAAGCCTAACTCTGCAGGAGTTTACTGGAAACCTAAGCAAGCTGGGTCCAATTACACAATAGCACCCTATCCTACTGCCATTGAAAGGGGAATAATTTTCTTCCCTTTCTTCAGAAGGGAACTGAATCACAAAACCCAGCAAACATTGTCACCTTATTACCTACAAATGAAGACAGACAGTAGAATCCAAAGATTAATGAAACATTGGGTTTTGACATCTTTACCAGAACCAGGCTAATTTGAGAACCATTCCATTAACTTTTTTTATGCCAAAACAATCCAAAATATTTGCCATTGTAGATGCTGGTTAAATTCTTTGGTTTTGTTTTCTATGTCAGTTCAGGTTTTCATAGGAACACAAATTTAAGGCTGCATCAGGAGGTAAAGAGCAGAATTATGAAGGCAAGTATTTCATACTTCTATTCTTTTAGCCATTTTTCTAACATGTCTGCAATTTTGCAGAAATCTGATCAGCAGACCTGCAAAGCAAATATCCTCCTTCTCCAACAAGGATTTACGATATTGAATTCTCAGAATTCAATATATGATGAAAAACAATCCTATTAAAAAAAGATTTTAATCTTTTTCTTATTGTGATGAATTATCAATATCATGTCTTATCAAACACATACAATAGCAACTAAAAAAAAGGTTGATTAGGGCTGTTGTGCTGTATCCAAGTTTTATTCTTCATAAATGGCTATTAATATCTACTACTAAAAATTACCATACGAAGAGATGCCCTTCCATTTTTGCACCCTGATTAAGAATAAATGCCTTGCAACTATAAGAGCTGCTCAGTGCTAACTAAACCATTTCTAGTTCCCACTTGCAAAAATGTCATCCTTCAAATACCGGCAGTGATTACTGCTTGACAATTGTTATGCTTTCTGGTGGGTTTGTTCAGGGACTTTGTATATCTTTTCCTAAACACCCATTTAAACCAAAAGAAAAAAACCAGTAAGTTAACTAACTCCTAGACAAAAGGATAGCTTTTCAGACCACTTCAAAAGATTCTTCCTATCCATGTTGCATGACCATCCACACTGTATATGCAGAAACCAGCACACAGCAAGAACTATCCCTCTGAACCAGCAGGTATAGCTCTTTACAAATATTTTTAAACATGGGTTTCACATTTTGCCCTTAGAGTTTATTACTACTCTTCTACCAGGTTTTCTACAGTTCCTTCATTTTTAATGATAAAACAGTATCAGCAAATCTATTCAAACAATATTCATCTCGCTTAACAACTAACCAATTTACTGAAATTGTATGTTCCTATTTATCATGTATCAAAAGTTAGAGGTAACACAGGCTCTAAGAAATACAGCTGCAGAGCAGCAAACATTAAACCCTGCAGAAAGTAATAAATTAACAAAATGCGCTTTGATGTTACTTATCACAGAGCTACAGCACATCCACTTGAAAAGTGGGAAAATATCCTGGCACTTAAACAAGTATAGTCAAACTCATTGATTTCCAATCTCTACATAACAAGTGACAGAATAAAGGGAAAATGACAAAAATAAGAACGAGCTCACATTTTTGGAATGAAGCTCTGCTACAAGACTCTGTTCTTATCAACATACATATGCTGGGTTAACGATTGCAGTAGAAGATATTACAAGATAAAAATCAAGTGACTGGATGGTCAAGTTGTAAAGCTCTTGCAATATTCAGGGCTGCAAAACTGCACAAAATTGGCTGTTCTTAAACTGCAATCCATAGTCAGTATCATGTAGTGTACTTTCCAGTGATTTTATCATTATCTGGTTCTGGCTCTTTATTAGAGCTACTATTATTTTTCTACTACAAATAAAAAGTAAACTTCAAATTGGCGGAGGGGGGTTGCAGGCATGGTGTTTAAACTATTTTATCTACCTTCCTTTTCACTGAATGCACATAAACACAGAAGAATTTGCACCCATGACTTTTTGAAGAAAGAACACCTTGGCAGATCGTGCCACTTAAGTGAGTTCACTTACTGGTGAACTAGAATTTGACTCAAGTAGCTGTCTACACTACAGTCAAATTATTATCCATAATAATCTAAAGTTTCAGAACTCACAGTAACAAGGAGTTCATATGAAAAGTATGTTATGTTTTCATCAAGGCAGAAACTCATGGAAGTGTTGCATTTGTGTTTTGTTGTTTCTGACTGCTTGCTAATTATGAGACAGACATTTGTTTCAGCCTTACAGTCCATTGGTTTGGGTGCTTCAAGTTGCAGCAGCCTAACTTTAACTCTTGTTGCCTGGGAGAGTTGTTATACATAATGAAACAAACTAGGAAAAGTAAAGATGAATTCCTCACTACAATGTCTTTCTGTCAACATCATCTCTCTTGGAAAAAAGCTTTCTGCTCTTTAAGATACAAATCTGAGCACGTAAAACTCCGGGGCGGGGGGGGGGGGGGGCGTGGAACCTGCTTAGATCTAGACAGCATTAGTGGTAATAGCTAAACTTACAACAGAATTTATTGGGGAAAGAGTGGCCTTTCCACAGAAACCACTTACAAATGTCAACATAAAACCAGAAATAGCTATGAAGAAGGAAGAATGGTGTTGTATTTTGTGTAATTAGCATTACACAGTCTCTCTCAAGTGTTAAAGTGAGCACAAACCAAGCATAAAAACAATAAGCAAAACAGCCAAGTTGAACGATTCCCTCAACTTTTCACAAAAGTTCTGATCTCAAGCATTAAAGGCATTTTTGCTTACAAAAAATCTTGTTATCAAAGCTTGCAGTATTTACATGCACTATATGGATAAGAAATCATACAACAACTTAATCTTTAAAAAAAAACAAAGCAGTTAAGGTTCAGAGAAAGAATTCCTTAAAAATTGTATTTTACTAGCCCTTTCTGTGAAGCTCTGTATTCATACCTTAGCTAACTCTGCTAACACCCAAAGCAAGAAAGTGATACTTGCTTAGTCACAGAGAAGTCTATAGCTTCACGTTTCCCATGGCAACAAACTCAGGAACTGGTAGCAGGAGTAAATGAAAACCCCATTTTCAAACATAAAAAGAAAGTACAAATCAACATATAAGGCTATGCAACAACTGAGATTTAATCCTAATTTAGGCAAGGGTATGTGATTTTTGAGTATGGGAGCTGTACCTGAACAATCCCTATGCAGCTGACACTTCTTTTGCTTTAACTTAATACCCTTCAGAAACTCCTCTGTTCTGCCCATCTACAGAGTGACATAAATAGACCTGTACATTTACCCCGTGTACATTTTTCTGTGAAATGCTTTCCCTATACAGGTCCCAATGGGTGCAGCAAAATAGGCATGGAAATAACATATCATTGAGAATGAACTCATGCTTGAACAGATTATTGTTACACTCCTTTTTAAGGTCTAACACTTAACATGTTACCTTCTAAAAAAACCTAGAGCCTCCTTTCAGCTGGAATTCAAATATAAACTTCTAAGAACTCACCAATTGATAACAACTCATTTTAAGTGATTCATAACTCACTTCAAAATGTTGTCATGCATGTTAATTTCTGCAAATCTAATATCAAAGTTTTGCTGACAAAGCACTGAAGTTAAATAATTTGTAACTTGTTAATGACAAATGAGATGAAATGCGGTGATAGCAATGTAATAGCTTCATAATTTACTCAATATCCAGAAGATTAAAACTTTGTTATGAATCAATAATCCATCAGCCATGGTGTTGTGAAGCACATCTGTTATTGATATTTAAATTTCTACTAAAATTTGAGCGGAACAGAAACTTGGGATGTTCTGTTCATCTTTGAAGAAATTACTGCAGTGATCAATAAAAAAATGCACCAGCAAAGTGCTTTGGTTTAGTCTGAGCAGATTTTAAGGTATCCCAAAACACACATACAATCTCAATAGCTAAATGTATTGAGAATGCTAACTGGTGAGCATAAGGGCCGTTATTCAATGCTGCAATTCAGACAAATCAAATACTCTTACCCCATTTCAAATCAGTACATATTTTTTCTGCCTCTATACAGCTCATGTTCCTGATAGAAATTGTGTCTGAGACTGTCCTATGCTCTTTCCCAAATTAAAAAAAAACATATATACCTGGTGAAAGTATTTAAATTTCATTTTTGTGCTATGCTTCTCAGTGTTCTTGGCTTATTGCCACTGACACCTAAATGCAAAGGCTCACTAGCACCATCCCATCACTGACTGCTGTTCAGACCAGCAAATGGCTCACAAAACACTCAGTTGAGATTTTGTTTACATGCTTGTTTGTTTTGTAGTTTCAAGGGCCCATAGCACCATGTACATAAATACTTTGATGTCTCATACTGTAGAGGTTGCCTATGAGACAGTAACTTCAGATGCTAAATATTCATCTTAACACCATTACTAATCATACAATAATTCAGACCTAATATTGTGGCAAGCCTCCAATTTTATTCTTGAGCTAGAAGAGAAATGCAACCACTGTGCCGAGATCTCCCCCCGACACCCACACTCTAATTTAATGGCCAGAGAACAAATATGCAGATTCCTTATTCCACTACAGGTTCAACAGAATGTTTAGACCACCCCTCCGCCCCCAATTAGTCAGATGGTAAAAAGCGTAAAGATTATTTATAATACACTCTCTCTCAAAAGTATACCCTGCAAGACAGATTTTCACAGGAACAAATTTATAGTCTAGATTGCTTTGATAACGACTTGTTTGCAAAGGTCACTAAGTGTTACATTCCCCCTAAACTGAATCACTCCCTTGGGAGGAGGAAAGTAGTTGTAGCACAAGCATTGAAGTTGCCTCGTCTTGGAATAAATAAAGAACATGCATTGAGAGGTTGCCTTTAGCTAAGATGACAGTAAGAGTGCAAAAGCTGAAAGTCTTTGAGCATCCTGTCTAATGAACATATTTACAGGCGTATCCTGTAACAGCATGCTGGCTGGAAACACTGAAAAGTTTTGTTTGCAGCTTGCATTTCAAAACATGTCCACCTAATCTGCTTGACAGGTAATGAAACTTTGTGCTATTACCTTTAGCTTGAAGTACAGTTCTTAAAATATCCTTCTCATATTGATTTGTGATGAAATTAATTATGTTTTCCTGCAAGCTGGAACCCAGAGCCTAATCAAACCAACTGGGGCTAAGATGGTGGTAAAAGAACCCTTAAAATACAGAACAGAAAAAAATGACTCCTGGTCTTTGACAGAGTGGCTTGGCTCCCTGTAGGGGGATAAGGGTTAAATCTCATCACAAACAGCCAGAAGCCCTGGCAGTCCACTAACAAGGGTGGGGGATTACCAGGAGCTCCACATCTGTTATTGACAATGCTGATGAGCCTAATTGGCAATATGCAGCTGATCCCCCTGAAGCAGCAGGGGAGAGAAACAAATAAAGAGCAAAAAGGTGGATAAGACAGCTTGAGCAATGCACTTCCCAGAGTGGCTCTCTGGATAACCTACTCTTGCATGCTGCAGCTCACCAGCCCCCCCAGTAGAGAAACTACTGAAGGTTGGGGGGCTGCTGCAGGCTTTGCACCAGTGGAGTTCTGGCAGACAAACGGAATAGACATATACAAACAACACACATGACAGCAAGACTTGTCAGAAAAGGCCACTACTTTCTGTTAGAACAAACAAACAGTAGCCTACCTGCCTCCTACAAAATAATTTACTGAAGAAATGCAGTTCTGACTTATCCAAAAAATCCTGAAGTCTGTGACACTGCCATACATGTATTATTACATTATTCATTTAAACAAAAAAGTTATCTGTATTTTACCAGTTAATTTCTTATCTATTACAAGTATGCTTTAACGGCTACACTACACTCAAAGCAGGATATTCTTGTTCATTACCAAAATATTAATCCCATCTAGCATGGCTTGGCTTTGAACAGGGCTCACTCTCAGCAGTTCAGTTGCTAAGTTGTTAAGGCATTATAGTAGCCATCTTAACTCTTAAGAGCAGAATGGCCTATTGTCATAAAATTAAGTACATCCCAGGTTCCCAAAGTGACCTTCAATCTTTTATTATCACTTACAAAATACTAGTCAGTATCCAAGGAATTTTATTAAAAGGGTTCACCCTTACAAACACTAACCTACACAACTGGATTCCCTTTCAAGCCTTTTTCCCCAGCAAGATCCTAGCTGCCAAAACACACTGTCAATGGCCATGAAGTACACTTAATTAAAATATGATTAGAACAGTGATGCCACCACATGCCAGAAATATGCCAAAAGGAGAGCCAAAGTGTGTAATTAGTGAGCAACTGCAGCTACACAGAGTCTTCAGAAAAAGCAGCGCTAGGTGAAAGTGTGAGTCCAGCCCACTCTTACACTCTACCAGACTTGCTCTGGCCACCAGCGACACCCATATTGACCTCAGTTTCCTAATTAGTTGTAAAGTCATTGTTTGAAAGTCATTGTAAAGACTCTCTGGAGATTGATTTTATTTTTTTTTTTAAAGCTTTTCATTAGCTTCTAAGGTCAATACATTCTCTCTGTACTAACAGAATAAAAGGGACAAATTAGGACAAACTAAACCAGCCTTGCACCCTTCTTGGATTTTCACAGACTTCATATGTACCAAGCTTTACTCTCTACTGGAACAGATTCTGTCATTTAATTTACTTCTCTTTTGACTAAAAGTAGTCATTAGAAAGAACAGTCAGGATTTTGGTATTTATGACCCACCTTAATATTGACAACTATAAAAATCTATCCAAACACTAATATAGACAGTTTGGCCCAGACATCTACCACAGTTGATTTCACAAAGTGTGCAGCAAAAGAGTATGATGATTCATCTTTCATCAGCAATCAATTAAATTTTCAAGCAACGATACTGATTTCTGTCAACATGAAGTCTCAAGATGACTGTCTAGTTAGAAATTAAAGAGACATCCACATTAGGAAAGATAGATGTATTAAACATGTCTGTCTTTCTCCAAGGATTATCAAGAGCTAACAGGAAATTATTCAAAAAGGCTATAACTCATAGCATCCTAGAACACTTCTTGAAAATACATTCTGGCAGATCCTTCAGTTCTTTCACAGGTTTTGGTGTTGTTTTGTGTTTTGGTTTTTTTGTTTGGTTTTTTTTGTTTGTTTGTTTAAAAAAAAATACTTCTCTCATTCTGAAGTTTATTCACAAATTTTGTGAGATCATAACTAATATCCTTCCAGGTGGCATTTGTCAACACATCCCAGGGTGTTGAACTGCTACGAGAGCTGTTTCACCATTTGGTATTATAAACACCCCATCCTAAACACCTCAAAAATCCCTGGGTCACACTTAAAACATCAGCCGCATATTAAATAATTTTATTTCAATTTATATTGAAATTATTTATTTATTGAAATAAATGCAAAATTATTTTTGCTCCATGTTCAGATAGTGGCCAGACTTGAAAGAACTTGAAAGAGCATTTAGAAAAGCAGTCCTGCTGAAAAGCTGTCTGCAAGCTCTGCTCCAGCACCCACATGAGCCTAGTGCCCAACTGCATGGGTTCGTCATACCTCACCTGTGGTTTTGCATGTTTCTAAAAACCATAAACCAGTTAGGTCCCTCTCCAGGCATATAAAAACAGTTTCAAAGCAGGACCTACCAATTAAGCAATCAAGCCTTAAGTTCAGACAGACTTCTCCTCTGCCTCCAGAAGGCAGCTCTCCCATTCTGTTTATTCTCACATGCATTTAATTGAGCTCCTTACCATTTCATGTGCATTGTAATAGATTTGTTTTACACCATCAGGAAACAAGTTTTTAAATGTGCTATGCATTAAATATTACATATATTCAGCAGGGAAAGAAAAACATTTCTAAAGGAGTATAGTAATTTTACAGTCTCTGGTTTCTAATAAATTTTTACAGCAATCCTAAACTGCATTAGCAAGATCCAGTTTATTGTCAAGCTTCTGCACAACATCTCTCAATGACATGTCAAATCTTTACCAAGGCAGTTGAACTCCTAAAGCTGTCCTCATTGGCAGGAAACTTGTCAGATTAAATTGCCACCTCTTGTCAGGTAAAGATATATGATCTGATATCCCTCTGCTGCTGATGACACAAACTGTTCTTTCACTTTGGATGTATTATTAATCTCCAGTGTTTCTCACTATGAGCAAAGATGTAGCTCATGGTGAGAGGGGAAATATTGCTTGCTGACCACTTTAAACATGGTTGATTATAGATATAGACAAAGGAATACAAGACTCCCAAATTTTTTAAATTCTGTTTTGTTTAGTTTCCACATTGTTTCAGGGTATTTGCTTACCCATCTAGGGAATCAAAAGGTAAAAGTAGTTTCATTGTCTCTTGTCTCCCTTAAGTGCTGTTTCCATAATGTTGCCCAAATGCACATTTACTATTTCCACACATTTTTAAAGATATTACTATGCATTATTGCTACTCTTCACAAGACCCTAGTAGCAGAGCTTTGCAAGAAAGAATTAACTCTTACAACATGCACGTTATTACATAGCAAATAGATGATGGAATAGATTATTGAACAGAACAGAATTCAGCTTTGCGTAACACCTTTTACAAATCACAATATGACAAATTGCTTTACAAAGTTAAATACTCATATTAAGCAACACAACCAGACAAACCAGTTAAGATGTTTGCAAGTCTGCCATCTCTGTGATCGATGGCAGTACGTACACATGGAAGGTAGTACATATACTGTTAAGACCATTTCAAAGCTCCAGAGCAGTCAGTGGAAATTTCAGTGCAAGATAAAAGTCCTTCAGGATGATGGGCTGAACTTTTCCAGGCAAGAATTTAGTGAGCTAGGAAGGAACTAGCATGAAGTCAGGAATGCAGACATCATCTGATACAGCTACACAACTAGCCAGTCAGATCCAAGTGGCATCCACCCCCATTCATTGAAAGTTTCATATGGTCTTTCAGTATATAAAGTCATGAGAGATGGCCAGAAGCATAGCACTTTTACAGTGCAGAAGTGTCTCTAATAGCCCAACACAGAACTTAAACTATGTGGGGAGTCAGTTTCTGGGCCCTAGCCTACACCTAACACTTGAGGAACAGAACAGAAAGGTGGAAAGTACCACAATTTACATTGAAGTTTTACTTCCATCAGCATTTTTCAAATAATTACAATTCAAAACCCTGCTGTTGGCTTACTCATTCAAAACATAACCATACAACTCTGACACACAGGATATTCTAAGCAGCCTCCCTAACAAAATATTTCTGACATACCTATACAACAAAGTTTTGCTAGACTCCTTAATAAATTGTATTTACAAATTTAACCTTAAACAAGTTTTATATTTACACTCCCCACTCCCCAAAAACCAAACCCAAACAGAGCTCTCTGTACATTAGGAACTCAAAACAAGTTTCAGACATTCCCCCCCACACACACCTTGAAAGAACAAAGCAACTATGTCTAACTATTGGGGAGAAAACTAAATTGCACCTAAATCTACAGTTTCAGTCATGAACTAGAAGTTACAGGTAAAGCAGCTTAAGGTTTTATAGGAACAGAACTTAAACTTTTGTACTACCTCAAAGACAAAATTCTGTTGAGCTGCACTGGTATACTTTGGAAAGATGATTCAATTGTTTAAAACAGAAATTCCTAATAGCAGGCAGAAAGTTTTCCAGAGTCCTCTAAAGCACTAGTGCTGATTAGTACTTTATTTCCTCACCTGCTTGCAGGAACACAGATTGCTTACTCTGTTCTCATCACAAACTGAAATGGCTCCTAGCAGTGCCTGGAAGCATAATTAAAAAAAATTGTGCCCCAGAGAAAGCTGCCAGGAAGCTTGAGCTAACTCAGAACTGCATTCACAGCTTTTCCAACTGACAGCAATAGGTTGGTTGCATAGCAAGTTCAATAGACATCAGATTTAAGGTAATGCTGGAAATTTTCTGGGATTTTATGAAGTTTTGCAAGCTTCTCCAAGCCAGCTGAATAGATGCTCAAACTGCAAACAATCAACACAGAATAGATAAGAATTTAAAACTGGTAAAAGTAGATATCAGGCAGTGTTTTCAGAAGTGGTAGTATTGGTGAATAAAATGAATTGAATTTAATCACTGAAGTTTTAAGTGATCACAAAATGCTCAAAAAGGGATACTTTTTAACCCACTTCTATATCTTACCTAAAATGGACTCTTTCCACTAACCTTTTCTATGATTCTAGACTCCAATTTAGATGATCCCATTATCATCTTCAAAGAAGAAAGATATATTAGGAAAATGAAGCTATAGACTAATGTTACCTTATTAAAATCCTATTTACATAGAATTAACATAAATACAAGTTGGTAAACCATATGCTATAACATCTGTTCCTCTGTGTATTAATAACAAGACTGTCCCCTATAGGGCTCTCAAATTAATATGTATTAGAATATATTACAAAGTATTTGGATTCTCTTGACAATATAATTTGTAGCTAGATTATTTGTAGGCTTCTAGCTTGGAATTATTGCTGATGCACTATGCATCAGCTGCTTTTTCTAGCGTGATTAAAGTACAACACCTGGCTCTTCTGGTATTAAAACTTTATGGAACTGTGTCAATTTTCAAATACTCAGCTTGTTACATTTCAATTTTTTTTCAGATTAAAAGTGTCAGAATATTTCAGTCCTTTGCCAACCACAGCATCATTTAGGAGCTTTGTTTTCCAACTTCCAGGACACTTAATATATGTCCAACACCAGCAGCGTTTACCAATTAAGTTAGGAAAAAAACCCACAACAGAAACAAAACAGTTTCAAATCTGAAACTTAAGAAGAGATACATATTCCATTTTAATAGCCAAACATTCTTCAAATACATGTTTGCATCTTCCAATGAAACTAACAGATGCCTCCCTGCACTGAATAAAGCAGGTGTTTGTATTTGCTCTCAAAGACTACACTGCACCAAATAGCATAAATCGGCTCTGGCTTATTAGAAGCAGCATATGACAACTGCCTTTCTGAACAACTCCCTTGTTTTATACTCACAGCTATTACAATCAACATTGATCAAAGTTAGCTTGAAAGAGATAAAATAAGTTGTTGGGGTTTTTTTTCTTAAAGAAATAATGGCCTACCAAGGAATCCTATTTTAGGAAGAAACAGGGATGAAGCTTTTGTTGACTGCTTCTTGCCCTTCCAGACTGTCACTGGCTATGCAAGAAATCACACCTCTCTAAAGGTATTTTAGTGGATTATCACCATGAATTTTTCTGCCCCACACCATCCAAAGCAAGAGTTGCATTTTCATACTTGCACACATTAAATCAACCCCTAGTAGCTGCAGAGGTAGGCAAAGAAACCATGCCACCCGCAGCTCCATTTCAAGTGGGACTAACTGCATTCCAACTGCACCCATTACCACAAGAGCAGCTGCTTCATCAGTTATATTGGGGGGAAGATTCCACTAATACCAGCAGTAAACTGTTCTCTCTGAACATAAGTTTCCTGTCACTATTCTTGGTCCTGTTTGTCACTTATAGGTTACCAATAAAAGAGTATGGGATACATATGAAGGAAGCTTGCACATTGATATTTGCATCACAGTTTTCTTTCGAAGATAAGGATGGGTTTAGTTACTTCACTAAAAGGAAATTGCTAAGACTGGGGAAATATTTGGGGAGACCAGAGAAGTCTTTTATGCCCTATTGTTTTTATATTTAAATTTATTTATTTTCTTTGACATCCACTATGCAACTAAAAAACTAGCCACAAAAACATTTTTTTAAGTCAGCTACAAGGTTTCTGCTTAGTTTTAAAAACCTAAATGCCAAAATAAAAAGCTACAGATAACGCGTCTTTAGAACTACTATAGCCTCTTCTCTGTAGAGGAAAGACTACCCTCAAGGACTACCTATCAAAAACTGCCCTCACAATACCACTGTAAAATGCTTTCCCCACTTTAAAGGTTAATAAAAAAGAAAAAAAAAAGCTGTATGTGGACAAGTCATGTAAAGAGCTAGACAAAACCACAGTTAAATACAACACCTCCAAATCTGTTATGAGGATCCAGGCCACAGTGTCAGTACACTGCACTCCCAGCAGTCATTTTTAAGTAAGAGAAGAGGAGGCTGGAGGAGGGACCATCATGAAGCTGAGACAGCCAGCACAGTACCGGCTGACAGGAGCACAAATGAGTGCCCTGGGGTCACCACAGCGTTTCCCCCAGCTTTGCCAAGATCTCAGCACCCCCTCAGGAAAGGCAGCCTCCCCTCATGGCTGCCTTGCCTCACAGCCACCTCCCATTTTCCCTTGTGGTTTGCTCCTTCCCTACTTTCCAACCTCAGGATCTCTATTTTAGTATTTCTCATTAATTAACTCCCCCAATAAACCGAGCATTACCACAGACATTATTAAAACTCACCAGGTTAATCACAGCTGCTGCCATAAGACTGTAACCGCCACCTCTCCCACAGCCTCAGCCCACACCCAGGCCGTGAGGCACAGTAACGGCCCCCACGCACGCCTCAAACGGCCACACGCTAACCATGGCTATCTCCCTCACACATCACGAATTAGTTTATTAAAGAAAACAAAACAGCATAAGAAAACACCAGCTGACTTCCTGAGAGTGCCTTTTAAACCCAGCGAAGCACAAGCAAACAGACCAAGAACGCCCAGGCACCATCTTCATCCTTTTTTACCTGAGGCACAGAGAGCTGTGAAAGTCCTCCTCCCCAAAACAGCTCCAGCACTCTCACACTGTTTCAGGCTATTTCCTCACCAAACACAAAACGTTGTGACAGACGCAAGCCGCGGGCCCGAGGAGCGGCCCAGTGACTGCAGCTGCCAGGCCCCTCAGAGAAGGGGTTCGTGGGCCGGGGGGAGCAGCCAGGGCCCATCCCGCACATCCCTTTCTCCTGAAAACAAGAACACCTTCGTTAACCCTCTACCAAGCTGGTTATGTAAAGAAATGCTCAGCTTAACTCTGAATACCTGCTGCTCCATACTAATAAAATACTGTGCTTGTTGTACCTCCTGTCAGGCACCTGTGGCTTGTTTGTTTTCCAGTCAAAATGGGGGTTGGTTTAGCTGTTTCTTGTGGTCTCTGAAGTAGTAGTACAACAGGAAGTTGTTATGAATTTCTGCTCTGTGGATAGTTTCATAGTTGAACTTCATCACTTTTGAGAATGTCAGGTATATATTTAGAAATTAAAATTACTTTTCATTGTTGGGGTTTAGATTTCTAGAATATATTTCTAAGAAGTGATCCTAGAGGTTTAAAGTCCCTCAGTTTTTTCTTGATAACTCTGAAATGCTCCAAATCAAAGCCCATAGCTGTTATATTAGGTCTACAATGCTGTATGTGTGCTACCTCTGTTCACAGCTGGGGAAATCAAGGCCCAAGGAAGTGGCAGGAATGGCACCCCTGGTCAGGAAGAGCCCCCTCATCCTCAGCAGGGAACCCTGGGGACACGCTGCCTTCCTGACCACCCGCCAGCAGGCTGCTGAACAGCCCCGCGACATTTTAAGATAGCTAGCGACAGACCCAGAAGTATTTACATTGTTGTTACTCTCATACACTTAGACCAACTTTTGCTCTTCCACATCTCACAGCTGAGTTTATATTATTGCATCAACACCCTGTGATTAATTGCATGATGGGTGTAAGGCTTCAAATGTCACTTATTAATAGATCCTGCCCTAATGTTTTTGAGGTAGCACCGAAAAGTATACCTGAGTTTTCAAAACATGTAAATAAAATGCATTGTATAGAAAATATTACTAAAAGATTGTTCTTGCTGTATTGTTCTACTTTCATAGTTCTGAGGCCTGACTCACTATGCTTAAATTTTCAGATTCTGCTAACACAGGGAAGTATCCAACATGTCATTCTTTTTGTATCTGCAGAACAATTAGAAACATTATTGATACAATCTTTCCTCCGAGTGCAATTTTTTTCCTGCCATTGTGTACTGTGCAACAAACTAGGCACTAGCTAAGGAGCTAAGCGACAGAAAAGGCCAAGTGCAGCCTTTTCTGTTTCAGCAATATCACAGGAAGCCTAAAACTTGTCATAAGAAAAGCAAAGCAGACATGGCACATGTGATTCTAAGTGTTAGGCACTGATTGCACCTTTTCTGGGATCAGAGGAGCTTTAAAGTGAGAGGAAGAAATATAAAACTGAACAGTCCTCAGCTTGTTCCATGCTGGGTCTTCTTCTCCAGGCTTAATTAAATCCATGTAATTTTACTTTCAGGCTCATACAATCTTCTGCCTGGCATTCCAGTGAAAGATACAGTGGTGCACTGCAGGACACACTGTGTACTGTGTCATTTCCTGGAATAAAAAACAGCCTTAAAAATAAAAGATCATCATAAATTTTAACTGGTGTCAAGCAACAGAGCAGGAATTGCAATATACAAAAAGCAAACCAGTTGAGCAGTAAGGGGATGGAAGCCATGCAGACAGGATAGTAACTGATTTTTAATTTTGAACTGCAACTCTTAAATTATTCTGCTTTATTATGTACGTTGTGTAAAGTCCCATTAGGGATCACGTTACTGCAAGAGGTATTACAGAAATACGTGAGCTCTAGACCTCCCCATGTGCAATTTCATCACATTTGCAAAATTTCCTTCAGTTTTGCATATTCATTAATTGCTTGAGTTTTTGTGGTATTAAGGTTCTGGAGTGTTTTGTTAATTTCCAACTTAGACACAAATATAATGATTTTTCCAGCCAAAGACAAATAGATTGGATCAAGAGTAATTCTACTGAGCTCTGAGGTTCAAAGTAGTGATCACGAAGGGTCTCTCAGTTATAGACTCGTGACCCTTTTGAACAGCATCCACATATAATTAATATAAGCATGTCTTAATAAACCATATGCTCACTCAGCTGTTCTCTGCTGTATTAATAACAAGGCTGTCCCCTAAGGGACTCCAAAATGAATGTATATTAGACATATGTATCCTAATAACCAGAAGGTAACACAGTTGTACTTGACTTACTTTAGAGAAGTATTTAATACAGCATTATTTTAATGACTTTAACAAAACATATGTGGCTGTCGGCTCAAAAATGCAGTTTACGGGATTGAAGATAAGCTGAATATCGGGATAACAAACCTCACAAATGCCATTCCTTTCCATTATATATTAATAACAAATGGGATTCATGGTAATACATATCTAATATTCTTACCTCAAAAAAAGGGAAAGTGACTATAGGGCAAAGTGCAACATAACAAAACCGCTGAATACATCATGTCATTTCAGGTCTCATTTGCTGTTGCTCATTATTTTATCACATGGACTATAACAGAATATTGGCCTTCACAGTATTAAAGTAGGCAACCCTATTTAAATAAAATAATCACCATTATCTCACACAAAGGTTCAGCTGATTGGAGTCATCTGAAATTTTCAATCACATTTTTTTCCTTTTACTGTAAAAATATTGATTTATCACAAGCAATTTATTTTAAAACATCCTAGCTCACCCACACTTTTGAAAGAAAAAGTGGCAGAAGTAAGTTCTGGTCAAAATCCTAGAAGTGAGAGGAAGTTTAGTGGGCATGGCTGATGGTTGGACTCGATGATCATGAAGGTCTTTTCCAACCTAAATAATTCTATGATTCTAGGAGACATCTCTGACTAGGAAATAGACAAATATTAACTGGAATAAAAATTTCTGCCTGTGTCTCTCACTTTCCAAAGGAAGGCCTGATTGCTGGAATTTTTCCTTTTCTAGGATGGATCTAATTTTTCACAGAAAGTTTTGAAAGCTGTCAGACTAGTCCCAGTGTGATTTTTAAAAATTTGATTATGTTTTTGTGGGATGGGAAAGAGGCATAAGTCAGACATTTAAATTATACTGCCCTATTCCTTTTCAGTGCTTCTGAAACATTTAACCATTCGGCCCAGAACTAGGAGTTCCAATTTAGGTGGTCATACTTGCAAATTCAACTGTTCCCATGGAAAATTTCAGAGTTTTCTCCAATCAGTATGCATTTTCAGCTACAACATACAAAAATTGCAGAAGACAGGAAAATTGTCAGTTCACCTGAAGCCAATGGAAGTGTTGTCATTGTCTTGAGCGGGTCAGTTTTACTCCCACCCAAACAACTTGACCCATATCCCCAGTATGGAGAACTTTCTGTTCATCTTCATCTCTCTCTTCCAGTCTTATCTCTAGCATAGCAGTAGTTCCACATGCTTGAGATTTTAAGTCATCTTCATATGTGCCTGGAGTTATTTTGGGGGGAAAGAAAGAAAAGAAAGAAAAGAAAAAAAAAAGAAAAAAAAAAGCTGTTCCATCCCCATGTGTCCCCACAGGACAGGAAACTGAGGAAAGTGTTTCTCAGTGTCAGGTCTTTTTCCTACTAGCCAAAAAGGATGGGAAAAAGGTATTTGCCTTTTCATTTGTAAAACTTCGTTACCACTTGCTATCTGCACGCCTAGTACTTCCTTCAACAGAGATCTTCTGGATGTCCATGATAAGGTCCCATATCATCTATCTTGTATATAATACACCTGGGTGAATAATTCATGAATAACTTTGTCTTACACTGTTTTCAATGAAAGTCTTCTCTCCCTTCCCATTTGCACATTCACCCTGTGCCACTTTTAAGTTCAGACAGAATGTTCACTCTTCAGCTGTTTTTTTCTTTGCTGCTGTGTATAATGACCATAGGTGCCTGGAGCAATGGGGAAAACATATAGGTATTGGGGACACCCCAAATAACAGGCTTATGTCAGACGAAGCTTGCAATTATTATTCCACCCCTTACACAGCTCTGCATAATATGACACAGCTCACAGAAAAGCTCGAAGTTACAACTCCAGTTTTCTGAGCAGATGTGATCCCCACCTTCCAAGATCCACTGGTAGTTAACAATACACTTGTCATTTTGACTCAGATAAAAAGCAGCTGTTCCTTAGGTGTTCATTTCAAAAAATACATACCATTCTGCAACAAATGGTAATTAACTGTTAAAAGGGGAATACTGAGTGCAGTTCTCCAGATAAAATGCTTTTGTTTATCATTAATTTATAACAACAAGTCACAAACTTCAGAAGTAGATGTAAGAGTCATACAATAATAAAGCCTAAATATTCTGATCAAAACAACTATAGCAGGTTAAACATTTCCACTGGGCTAAGTTAGCTGAATTGAAATGTCTGGTCTCAATTGCTTGTTGCTGTGTTGTGCTTTCACCAGCTGACACGAGGAAACTTCTTTTCCTGACAAAAGACAAAACATTTCTGCCAGCTGAGGTGACATTGTGTTCATTCAATAATGATACAAGGCCCCGAGGTTCTTCGGCAAGAAAGATAACAAAGAGAATCCTCATTAACTAACTGCAGAAGAATGAAGGTCAACCCACAGAGAGAATTTCATGCTTACATGTCAGTTAGAACATTTGTTCTTCATTAATTCTTTAAACCCAAGCTGGGATATCATCTAGCAGCATTTTAATGTCCTGTACTCCATCAGAAATAACTCTGAGGAGGTTGTTTTCTTTGTACTATGCTTAAGAGGCCATTTTTATAAGCACTTGACTTCACATCATTGGGCACTAATAACGTTTTAGGATTGTTACAAGACTGCATCTAATACAGGTAATAATAGTTTGGGTATTTCAAGATGAAATAAATGAGGAGTGCCATAATATATTCCAAGAAACTCACTATATGGACATATAAAAATACTACTGCTATTATTTATGTTTGTGCACTAGTTTGTTATAGTTGTATTTTTAAGTACCTTGTGGTGAATCAAAACATCATATTTCTGTCAAGAGTATATTCCCCATAGAGTAGTATAATTTTATGCAAGATACTGTATTTTCAAATAGGCATTAGTGAATATTACTAGCAAAAACAAAGCAGAAATATTCATTATTGTTTCTTATAATACTCACAAAATGTTATTCTGTGTAAAGTTTCAGAAAATTTCATGATTCCTTAATTGCCACATTTTTTAATCAGATATTCATATTGGCCACATTCAGGAGATTTTATACTATTATTTTTCATTAGGCTTAACACTTGTACTTGCTCAGTTTGTCACTGGAAATCAGATAGTACAAATTTCTTCAAAAAATACTCACGTCTGTCAGAGATTATATTTCCTCCACCAAAATCAAGATGATATATAGGTCTTTCAGTACTTAAACTAGAAGTTATTAGTCAGAAAACACTTCTGTTTGTTTATGAGAGTAAAGTGGGCCTAATATTTCCAAATCCATGGAATTTGGATAAGCTTGGATTTGTTTTTCATTCCCTATCTCAAGACGCTTCTTTAAAGTTGTGCAGAGTGTCTTCTGCCAATCCGCACTAGGTTATTGAAGCTTGAAACAATATGACTCCTTTTGAGGCATACGTGGCTACTGCTAACTCATTTACAAATCTTATTAATTTTCTTTTAATTGATGTAACATGCTCATAGTATTTGTATCACAATACAGTATTTGCGATTGGCTTCTTCAGACACAGACACATAAACAGGTTAATACATTGGTCAGTGAACCTTAAAATTTTCTAAGATTAGCAACTTTATCCTGATGATTCCAAGTGCATTTGTCATGGTTTCAGATGCCTGTCTTTCAGGGCACAGCTTTTTAATTTCCAAGACTTCAAATTACATCATTTGGTCTACCACAGCATGACTTGCTCCAAGTTACTATACATAGCTTTGGCTTCCATTCTGTACTCCCAGCCTTACCTTGTGTAGTTAAAATAAAACTTTATGGACACAACTATAAATATTTATGTCTATTTATATCTGGGGGTTTTTGGAAGTATACTGTATAATACACCACTAAAGAGCTAGTCTATGATGGTAGCCACATCTTTGTTTTTAGACTTCACTAAAAAGACCATCCACATGACAGCTTGTGAAATAATCTTCTCCATTTTCCCCTTCCTGTGACGGCCACAAAAAAAAATCCCCCAAACCAATAGCCTTCTGTGTCTGCATGTTTATTATACTTAAGTACAGCTCAGTTCTCATAGGAATAAGAAAAAATAAAGTACATTGTGTATGTATATATATTTTTTTAATGGACATCCTTTTAAAGACTTCGTCCTGCTTCCAACAATTAGAGTTTCAGGGCATTCTACATGAAATAGGATGTTAAATTAGATGTAAGGAAGAAGTTCTTTACTGTGAGGGTGGTGAAGCACTGGAACAGGTTGCCCAGAGAGGTTGTGGATGCCCCAACCCTGGAAGCATCCAAGGCCAGGTTGGATGGGGCTTTGAGCAACCTGGTCTAGTGGAAGGTGTCCCTGCCCATGGCAGGGGAGTTGGAACAAGACGATCTGTAAGGTTCCTTCCAACCCAAACCATTCTAGGATTCTATGATTAAATGTGAAACTTGGGAAGGCTTCCTGCAGTGCGCGAGCATGAGCAGAGACCTCCATCTGGTCCTACTCAAAACATTAGAAGATTTCACCTATACACCAACACTGCCAAACATAGTACCAACACATTAAGCTACAATGGTTGACTGAACTGAAGCAGCTAAGGAATTCCCACACTTCCCATGCCAACAGTCCTGGTAACCTCCATGTACAAGACAGTAACATCCTAAACCTTTGCAGCTCTTTGTAATCTTGCCCTCTTACTGTGCCATACAACTATTCTGCTTTTGGATTTATTTTTATTTACATATTGCCATTAGAGGTATCAGAGACATCAGAGGGAATTTGGGAGAGTAAACTGCCAAATAGTTACTCCTTTATGCATGACAAACAAACCTGCACCAAACAGCAGGGCTTATTCTTGTATCAAGTTTGTCCTAAAGCTCTTTGTTGTAACTCCAAATGTTTTGTCCTTACAGTATCACATATTATTGGTTGCATTGGTCTTCTCTGGATTGTTAGAAAAATAAGAGTAAAAAGATGTTGGAGAGGTGACTGAAAAGCATGAGCATTTTAACTGAATGTCCTGTTATTCTTTCTTCCAAATCCTTAGTGAATTATCTTAATTCGCCCTTTCATCCAATACCATCCTGATATGAATGTATTATTCAATGAATACTGTGCAAATAAAGAAGCATTCTTGTTTCTCATCAGACTTCTGTTGATTTGTTTCAGCTTTAATCTCCAGGGGACATTAGATTCCTAGATCAGCACAGAACCTCAGCGCTGTCTGCACAATGTCAGGAGAAAGCCTGTGTCAGGGAAATTTGACTGATCAGCATGCTAATACAACATTGAGAAAAAACATATGATTCTTTGTCTACATTTTCAATTTAGAAATCTGGTAGTAGTAAATGTTATAATAAGAATGCAGAGAAACGAATTTTTTAAATACCAAAACACTAAGGTGCCTGAAACAAAACAGACCTCAAATGTAATTCAACTCTGTTGTTCTAATCCAAACGAGTAGTGAAGCAAAGTGTCTCTTTGTGTCCTGGATCACAAAGCAGGCTGTAGCCCTGAGTGGGCTTAGCTAGCTGGCTTTTAAACTGTTTCCATCCAACCTTGTCCACTACAAAATCCTCGGTTTAATACCCTTGTTTCTGCTGTCAGGCAACACTGCGAACATGACGTTTTTTCTACACTCCCATGCACCTGTAGAGTTCTGATGTCTGTTCCTCAGTCAGACAGCCCAGCAGACAATTGCTCTTCTCTTTCACATCTCCATTTTATTAGGAAGGCAGCAAATTATAAGCTACTCTCTCTTTTTCGAAACGTGTCCTGATTGGCTTGAAAGGAGATCCCTGAGCCAGCCTGCCACATCTACTGCACAACAAGGCACCTGACACAGTCTTAAAAAGAACAGTAGTAGTATCCTGTGTTTTCCCTTTCCTAGACACCAAGTGGTACATCAGTTCTACCTCAGCCTTCTCCTCTGCTGCTGCTTGGGGTCTTCATTGCACAGGCAGCCTTGCTTCTGACAGTTGCCATTTCAGATTTAAATGGCCACAGCACCCTATTACAGAACATGTCAGAGAGATACTAGTCCTCGCTCTTCTATCATATTCTACCAGGGTTATGCTAAGCAAATCAAGAAATGTAAATGGTAGAATAAAATTACCACTAGACAAAGGTAGTATGTTCAACTTTGCTGGCTTTTATACAATCCTTAAATCTCTGTCATAATAAAATTGACATACACAAAAACCTCTCATGTATATACTAATTTACAAAAAGCAAACTGTAACAGAGTTCATAATTTAGAAAATGGCCTGCTCTGTTCCAGCTTTTTTTCTTTATTCCAGTCTGATGTTGATCAATGAAATAGCTTTACAGAGGGTAAGATCCTTACCTAGTAGGTAGACAGGTAGATGAAACACAGACAGTTGTCTACAGCACAGATCCAGAAGCTTCCTTAATTTCTTCTCTTGTGCTTGCATGGTTTAGAGCACTGGATTTGGTTCCCCCTCTTCTCTGCTGAACAATTATGAAGTAACGTCTGGTCTACTTAGCAAATGGTGCAATTTCCTCTTTCACTTTTATTCATTTATTTATTTTATAATGAAGAGTGAGCTCTCAGAGTGAATGAGCAATTACCCAGCACCTCCCTCTGGGATCTCTCTGAAAGTAAGGAACAGAAGCACTCAAACATGATTCCAATCCACCTTTGCTATCATCCAGCGGTAGAGTCAATCTGAAAAGCTGCTGACATATCCAAAGGTCTCACAGGCACTCACATGAGTTAAGTATGTTAATGCTTTCCTAATCAAAGTGAAAGACACAAAGTTCCTATTGAACATCCCCTGTAATTGCTAACAGATTATAAATGTGTGTGAGAAGTTCATAGACCATTCCCTAAAGTTTATAAAAAATTAACACTTCTAAAAATTACCTGAATATCCTGAAATTTTTGTAACAAGGTTGTTGAACTTAGCTGTGAAAATGCCAAATTTTAATGTACCTTGGACTAGTTTTTCACCAATGTCAAATGAAATTGATGGGTTTAGATCACTTGACCTGAATTTAAATGAATGCAAGCAAAGCGGAGGTTTTTTGTATTTTTTTTTGGGGGGGGGGGGGAATACTGAAACATTACATTACAAAAGCAAGTTGAAAGATGCAAAATAATACTCAGTCAGTTACAGGAAGGTATACAGGCTATCTCTGAACCAATAATTTTCTGAATCCTATCCTGTTATTGTACACCCACTGCAAAACACAAACCTTACAGTAGTGAAAACTATTCCTTTTCTTCTCCTGTAAAAAATGTTAGTGGAAATAACATTCTTTTGTTATTTTCTTAGATAATAATTGATATCAAATAGAGTAAAACAGAATCCAAAAAGTCTTCTTAAAATATCACAGCATTTAATGTTATATTACTGGATGGGAGTACAGACTTCATGGAGGTTACATATTGAGTTAAGAAAAGTGAATATTTATTCAATAAACTGAGCCCAGTTCTCAATTATCTTGCCCTTTTGATAAAACTATACAAAAGAGGTTTTAAAAATACAAATCTGCCACAGTTTACAACTTCATGTTAGTGGCTAAAGAAGATACAAGACAGTAGAGTAAGCATCAGTTCTACTTCACGTACATTTAAATAGATTGGAGGAATAAATCTAAAGTTTTAGAAAATCCTAATCAACAGGAGACTTTTTTATACAAGTATTACTATCTTGTGTTATTGGGAAAACAGATTTTTTTCTCTTCGATCAATCTAAGTCTATTTATTTAGAAATTACTAGGTTATTAGAACTGCTATCTTGTCTCTTGCATTTAATTTTCAATCTGCATTACATTTAGATATCCTAGTGACAGAGAGAGGTGGATGGTTCCATTTCTGTAGCTTCCAGTTCTCTAAAATGCATCTCAGTGTGAAAAATTAAGATTAATGGGCTTCATAATCATTTTGTTCTGCTAAAGCCAATTTGAATAAAAGGGAAAAATAGTTCAGATATGAAAACATCTTTGATATCTTTGGATAAAAATAAGCATTGTACATAATTGTGAGCTCATGCACAAATTGTCATTTTATTTTCTCTCACACCTGTGTGAAGCATCATTACCACATGCACACTGGATTTCATGATGTTCTCTTCCAAACTGTTAGCTACACAATGTGCAGAAAAAGGTCTATGAGAACACAGAAAGCGTAGAGTAGTTGACTGCCACTCTGGCCGTGATTTGAAGGATTCCACATACATGTTGAACTTTCAATAGCTAATTTATCTATCTCCTTAGTTTAACTGAAGGGTAGAATGGTTTAGCTTGAGATTGATATGGCAATTCTGACCTCCAATTGCCTACCTGATCCTTCTCTGAGGTACCTCAGGTGGTTGCTTTGTAGCTGTTTAAGACTACCACATGTTAAGAGTTTTGCTTTTGGATCAGCTTAGCATCTAAAGATACCTTGTAGGTGCTACAGGAACAGCTGAGACTTCTCTGCACTGGAGAAGGAGTGTCTGAGAGAGGAGTGGTGAGACCACTGTCCCAGAAATAAGCCATCCCCATCATCTGTTAGTGTCATGAAACTGCTGGCAAACATAACGGGCACAAGTTTCGGCCTTTTTTGTCTTCTGAGATAAAAATCACTCTACTATGTGGCATAAAAGTGACATTTGATCAAATGTAATCCAAATTAAAACGGCTACAAAACGGGTTGTATAATGTTTAGTGTATAATCCTGACTGATTTTAAAGACATAAAACCAGAACTAAATTAGTTAAGCTAAAATGTATTTCATTCCTCACTGGCTGAAAATTATTGTGCTAGCATTTTGTTTTTTCAGTCTTAAGTTGTGGAATTTCTTTGAGCCTAGTCCTGTTTCATAGGAGACTGGGCACATTTTAAATTCTTCAGTATGGGATAAAGAAGAGAGCAGGTGATACACAATAAGGTATTTCATACCTATTCAGCTTCTTGTAACATCTCCAGACCAACGACCTTAAATCAACAGAGTGATTGCTTGAGAAAAACCCTATGCCACAACTCTGACCAAGGCCAGCATGGATCCAGTGGAACTGCTTTCTCACTGCTACAAAGTCAATATATTTCATCCACCACCTTCTGCTTTATTTTTAACTTTGCCACTGTATCTGTTGTCATGCTGTTCTGACATGTCGAACACTACCCTCCAGTAATCAACTGGGGAATGCGGCACATTACAAATGTATGTGGTATTGTACTACATTAGGCAGGAAATACTGCAGTATCACCTCTTCCCTGAAATCTTGCAAAATCTCACTTTCCCTTCTAGCAAAATACTACTGAACCCGTAACACACACTAAGTATAGTTTAGATTGTTATAACTGTTGGCTGAGCACCAGCCCATGAGAATGATACTATTTCTGGCATCTGGGGCCAGCAAAACTTTTATTTTTAATTTGTGTCGTGTGATTTGACATCACCTCAGATAACCTGCTGTAATCAGATGCTTCATTTTGTAATAGAAGCAGAATGTGATACACAGTTTTTAAAATGTACAAGAGGTGCTGTGACGTCCTGACTTGGAGATGGTCTATTCCTAACCTCATCTTTGGTTGCCTCATCTTCGTAACCATTTGGTACCAGTCTTCCATGTCAGCAGGGTGACAGCACAAAACAAACATTTGTATATACGCTAATACTCATCAAGAGTAGCAGAGAAGAACTGACATAAGGCACTGAACTTTGCAGATAAGGAGTCAATTGTTAGACTAGATATAGGTTCATTGTATAACTTGGACAGATTACCTATTTTTTTGCAACTCAATTCCTTACTAGTACAGCAGAGAAAGTAACTTCTTTTTCTTTCTTTGCCCATTTAACTTTGGATTCTTTGTAAGGTGACAGTCCCTCACTATGAATATGCAGAGATGCTTTTAGAAACTACTATGAAAAATAAAATAACAGCACTGACTGGACAGTATTAAAATAATTCCAATAAAGGCTGGGCAGATGCATGAGGAGGCCCCCACGCTATTTTATCCTGCAAGAAAAGCTCAGATAGCTCTTATACATTACTTCTTTGGAAAAGTACAAAGCTTAACCCATTAATCATAGTCATTCGCTGTGTCTCTATTAGCCTTGGTGCAATATACTGCACACCAAATGATTAACTTTTACCTACAACATATATGCAGACACAATAGTACATATATGAACCTTCTAAAAAAATATGGGCAATTAAAAAAAAATCCCCCCAAATTTAATTTTAAGATTATACAAGGCCTTACAAAATCAACAACTTGAGCCATGGCTCTGTAATAGCAGAGATAAATTGTGGAAGCCTTTGACCTCACAAACCATGACTATGATATCTGATGGAATCAGACCCAATGGCTGATGAACTCCTCAGGATAAAAAATATCACATAAATTCAAAGAAATGTCAATAGTAATGAAAAATGATTAAAGTAAACTAAGACACTATCTAGTATAACACAGATGTAGAATTATATTCTCATAGAGAGATTTTTTTTGAAGTTTTCCAGGAGGCATCGTTGGATCAATAAAGAGTAGAATTAATCCCTAAAACACTGGGAAATGTGAGGCTCAGGCTTTCATTTATCTTGCACTCATGGTGTTGCACCACGTATATCAGGGATCTGACAGCACTGTGTGATATTGCTGCTGCACCATCTGTGCAGCAAATGCACACCTAAACTCCAGGGAAATGCTGGAGGAATGAGTGGAATTTTTAACTCAGTGTCTCTTTTTAAATATTTTATGGAATCTCACTGCTGACCCAACATTAAAATATTGCTAAATATTGAACAGTAACAGTAAATGTTAGAATAGCCTCTTTGGAAATAAGATTGGCTTTGTGAATACATATGATGTGAAACCCTACCTTGGAGAAGACGACTAGTGCTTTGGCACTCACATAATGAGATCCAAATTTAATCTGTCACATTCTTATATAGATGGTGTATTGAATTTATTTATTTTCACAGTACTCTGATCTGGGAGAGAAAACACACTTCAAAGTGGAAAAATAGCCCTGTAATACTCTGCAAGAGAGTTTTTTTATATCAGACACAGATGAGGAAGATACTCAGAATAATATGAAAAACCAAAGCACTGAACATAGTATCCGATGGAGGACACTTCACATGACATAATGGTTAAGGAAAATATCAAAGTATTTGCTTTTTTGACAAACACACGCTCTGTTGTGCATATAAAAAAATAAAAGCTGGTCTGACTGAAATTTTGTACAATGAGGTATAATTTACTTAATTAGTGTCAAGAGATTCCCTGGAAGTTTGTATTCTATGTGATTTTCTTTGCAATTTTCTGTATCTATATTCCTCCTAAATTCTTTACAATAAGTTTAAAGCTGAAGATTCTATTTGCTACTTCCATAGGTAGCAAATAGAAATTTAGTTATTCTTTCATTTTTAAATAAAAATAAATTTCTTATGTGCTTATTTCATAAATAAAAGCTACTTATTTCTAACCACCTTTCCAGTACCACAAAGGTAGGTATGCATCCCATTCACATAAGTGAATAATTATTTTAGTAAATGGAAGTGTTCTTTTGTTCTCACACACAGAGTGTTCTACCCACTGTGAAGCTCAAGATTAAGAAAAGATGACAAAGATGTTTTTCTCTTGACCCTATAATGATCATATACATATGACTGGTGGCTAGAGTTTCATATGAAGAACAATAAAAGCAATGGCAAGAAGGACCCTGAAGAAGTGATTAGGCTTTCCAGCTGCAGTTCCTCTGGGAGATGGCCACCTCTGCCTGCCTGGCTATAAGCAGCACAGAGAGGAAAGAAGTGAAAGGAATTATCAGCTCGTTGTGATGACAATACTTAGTTTTAGTAGGGTTTTTTAGTCAGATTGTAAAGCTGACATACATTTGTATTTTCAAACTCACCTGCTATTGGAAGAAAAATGGTTCTACCATGAAAATAAACTGCCTAATCTATGTTAAGTTTAAACAATAAATGGAAAAAGAGTCAGAAAAATAAAACATGGTCCCCTGATAGGTTTCAATCAATACGTAGCCATAAAAAAAAGTTATAACACAATTATTCTTGTGCATTACTCCAAAATATGCTCTAAGTCCAGCAGGAACTCACAGTTTTTCTTCTCCTCTTCTTTTTTGAGAACATTGCTTCAAACAGTTTCCACTCTGAGGATTTCCACTCTGTTTTCTCCATTAACACTCAGAGTTTATGTTAACTCAATCTACCTCCTACCTACAAAAAGCTAATTACTGATCTCAGTTAAGCCCATAAACAGTGCTTTTACATTAACCAGGGGTCATTAAATATCAAGGGAAAACACTTTCTTCTCCAGATGGTTGGAGGGTTATCTCTGCACAACATGTTCAGCATTTGTTCACCTGCAAAGAAGACTTCCAATTAACATGCTTTAACTTTAAAAAATATATACAACTTACCACACATGAAGCTGTTGGCAGCTGTAGGCACTATTACTGATACATGCACTACATTAATTCAGTTACTCTAGGACAACTCAGTGTAACACCACGGGTTTCATCACTTTACACGTTTACCTTCTATGCATTTTCAGAAGACTTTGGTGTGATTTTTCAAAAGTAAATATATACTTAGTGTATCAAATTTACCTCCTTTAAAGGGATGGAGCTGAGTACCCAGCATGAGTCCCTTGAAAGCCACTAGTAATTAGTAAAAATACTTTGCACAGCATGAGTAAGATTTTTTTTTATTTAAAAAAAAAAAATTCCTGTGCCTATGAGTGGAAATTCTATGGTATCCGTTATGCATTCAAGATTTGTTTCTTGACTGGGAGTTATAAGTGAAGAACAAGTCACTGACATATGTCTTTTTCTCTCCAGAAGGATATACAATGGAAATCAGTGTTATTATTAAAGAAAAACATGGGTTTTCCTCCTACTGTGTAATCTGGTCAAGTACCTTAGTCCAAAATTTTATGCCTGATCTGAATGAATTGCTGAACAGATGGAAAAAAACCAACCCTCATGCAACCCTCATGCAGCAGAGTAACCTGAGGTCTCTGAATAGAAAGACAGAGAATCGCCATCTAAATTTCCATGAGACTATAAACACATAACAACATAAAGAGGACACAGTTCCTTCCATTTGCTTCATTGTATTCCTTCAAGGTGAGAGCTCTGCAAGACAGTCACTTAATTATTTTCCAGTGTGTACATCACCTGTTTGTCAATGAGTGCCTTCAGGTTCTAAAGAAGAGATGGATTATGAATAAACTAACTCTTGCTTTCATGTGAAGCATAAATAAGAGAGTGTGTGAGAAAAAGAATGTGTATTTCATGGAAAATGTGCTGAAAGTGCACAGAGCACTCAGAAATCCCCACTCCTTCCCATGGTAGATGGCCATAGGCATAACTAGTTTGCCCCTAATTTGACAAAACCCATGTTTTTAACTAATATTTCACAGTGCACAAATGTATTTTAAATCATCTTTCAAGATTGTTCAGACTCACAGGGGACTTAATACTACCTTTCATGTTGTAAGTAGTAATCCAGTTCTACCAGTAATTTCACTTCTACTTAGATCTGTGTGCCTAAACCTGTGCCACCCACCCACACTCACGCTTGACATAAACAAACTGGTTCTGATGGTTTTCTAAATCATGCTAAAATAAGCCGCCACAAAATACTGTATTTCTCTGGCTGCCAGCTGATACTCTTCTGGTGCACACTCACTGACACTCAGTGACACTCAGACCTCTTAACCCGGCTTCATGCTCAGATTAGGAGGTCTGTATCTCCAAGCTCCTTTCATCAGTAAGGAGATGCAGGTGTCCTCCAGCAGATAATCTTGTCCTCCAGTGGATAATGTGGGGCAAGAACTCAGATTCTCAGACCAGTCTGTAGAAAATACCTCTTTCTGGGTCGGTTACATGGAAATCTGGTTTCCTATCTTGGTCTTTTATCTATTTTACTTAGATGTAATTATCAGAAAACTCTGAAATATATATTTTGAGTATTCCCAGCTATAATTGTTGACACAAGATAGCCAGGATTGCCAAAACTGCTGAACAAAAATTTTTGGATAAAACGTTTATTTGACAAAAATGGCATACTAAGCCATTGCACAATGTTTCAGAAATTCATTAGATTTTGCCAGATGGGGAGGAAGACCCTCTGAATTTTCTTTAAAACCACTTTTTTATGTAAAAGACTTTAAAATTTTGGTTGTTTTAAAAATTTTTCAAATGTAAAAGTTAATTTTAATGTAAATATTTGCCATATAACTTAATTATCTGTAACTTTTAAAATATCTTTAAGCCAGCCAAAATAAAAAGAAAAATCCCCAATTAATTTCAGTATTTTGAATCAATCTCACTGTTCTGTTAAACCTGAAGTACTTTCCAAAATTATTTTCTATAAGAGACAAGCCAAGAATTCTATTACTTACCTACTTGTACTCATGATTTTTTGCAATCATAATCACAATGTAATCATTCATATATTTTTGCTTTTGTCAGAAAATACATTAAGAAAAATTAGATTCATTCATGATTAAACAGCAAGGTAACAGCTAGTGCAAAGGCAATAATGACCAGATTTGAGGATGTCTGTAAATTCTTAAAGCAAGATTGCCACCAAAAACATTCACTATACAATTCACAAATTATTTTTGGGCTGTTGCCCATTTTATGAATGGTCTATTCTTCTGTTTTTATTAATATTGTTGACTAGCTACAACAGGTGACATTTTTACCCCCTTAGGCTGTCCATTATCCAAATGAAGGGCCATCTGGAAAGGGATTCTGTTCACTGAAAAATGTGACAGAGCTGATGGCTTTTTAACTGCAAGTCATCTATGATTGCTGGTAAACACTGAAAATTAGCATTGATCCCCCTCAAATGAAAAAAACAACAACAATAAAGTACTTCAGACAGGCTTATGGAAACACCTTCTCGGCAGATGTGCATGCTAATTAATAATTGTAGATGGCAACCCTTCCTCATTTTTGTAAATTAATGCCAGTTTTCTCTAAAACAAATAAACATGACTACAGATGGGGCAGCTACTTGTATATGCCCAACACAGCATATGTAGATTAGGAAATGAGGTAGGCCTGAAATCTCTGCCATACCACAAACAGGTAGTAGACAAGCACCATTACCATAACCTGCCACGCTCAGAAAATCAGATAGTTCGTCCTTTTGCCCACCAGGTTACATTCTGGGAGGGTTTCCAAAGCTGGAGGTAGATGCCACATTGCCTCTTGTTTTGAAGGCAGTCAGTACAGAGGCTACGGCTGGGAGGAAGTTGGGAAGCAGTCATGCATTCAGATACAGGATAAGACTGCCACCATTTGGGTATCAATAACCCTCAAAATTGTGTTTTGCACCAACAGTAGGAGAGGAATTGTAATAGAAAATTAAAATATACTCCACTCATCTGCCTTCCAGCAGTATTGTGTTTTCCTTCTAGGGTGATGAATACACATCTGTAGTGAATATACTTGCCAAAACCAAATGGAAACTACTCTTTGGCTTTGATGGAATTGAACCAGGCTCTTTAACAGCAAAAACTCGGATCGGGTCTGACATATCCTGACAAATTTGTAACCAACTATGAACAGAAGCAGTTAAGATCATGAGCATCAGAAAACAGTTTCATAGTTTCAAATATGCTCTGAACTGAGATATCATTATAAACATGTTTAGTTTATTATGAAACTGTGCAACATTTAGTAATTAAAAAACATTGGTTCCACTTAAATTGGACACCATCTCATTATCTTTTGAGCCATTGACTGAAAATGTGTTTGGGGGGAATTTTTTTTTTGTCATCTGAGATCAGAACTGCAGTACTCAATGTTTAGTCAAGTACCTTTAATGCTGGCACTGAAAATACATATTAAAAAATTCTTCAACGTACTTTGTCACCTCAAAAGACATTAAGAGTATGATTGTCTTGTCTTAGAAAAAGCATATCCATCAGAACCTATGATGACAATAGGACTAACAACTCTTGATTTACTTCTGCCTACTTTCTCACACTGGAAACTATCTATATCACTCTGCATCTGGCACCATCTCAGTGAATGCTTGAAGAGCAAATTTGGGTAACATAAGATTCCACACTCTTGACTGTGTGTGAGTATGAGGCTTACACAATGTTCATATATCAAACTGATGGCAAGCAAAAAGTTAAAAGGAAAAAAAAAGGGGGGAGAAAATACAGTAATAATGTTGAAGCTTTCCAATCTACCAACAAATAAAAGCAATAGACTTTGTCACAGCACAAAACATGAAATAATTTTAGTTTTAAAGTACTGCTCTGCACAACATAGCAAACAGAGCAATCAAATTATTGTCTGCTTGTCTAACAAGAAGGCAGCATTATCAACAAACATCCTGCAGCTAGGAGATAAGATGCTGTAGAATAAGCACTATAAAATGCTTTATCATGCAACCAACAATGATTAGGTAATTTGGACATTTCATATTTAATAAAAAACTATTTAAATCAGAAATCATCAGACATGCAATGACAGGGCTTATTTATACTATGTTTGTGTCTCTAACCAATGATTGAATTCTCTCAATTTTTAAGAAGTACCCTTCTAAAATGAAGGGAGCAACTTAGATGCTTGGTATTTGTCATGGTTTAAGCCCAGCCAGCAACAAAGCACCATGAAGCCACTCACTCATTCTTCCTTCCTGCTAGGATGGGGAGGAGAAAATATTAAGAAAAGCTCATGGGTAGAGACAAGGACAGGGAGGGATCACTCACCAATTATGGCCACGGGCAAAAAAACAGACTCAACTCGGGAAAAACAAAATCAATTTAATTTACTACCAATCAAATCAAAACAAGGATAATGAGAAGCAAAACCAAATCTTAAACCACCTTCCCCCACCCCTTTCCTCCTTCCTGAGCTCAACTCCACTCCCGATTTTCCCTACCTCCTCTCCTCCAGTGACACAGTGGGATGGGGAATGGGGGTTGGGATCAGTTCATCACACGTTGTCTCTGCCGCTCCTTCCTCTTCAGGGGCAGGACTCCTCACACTCTTCCCCTGCTCCAGAGTGGGGTCCCTCCCACGGGAGACAGTCCTCCACAAACTTCTCCAATGTGAGTCCTTCCCACGGGCTGCAGTTCTTCACAAACTGCTCCAGCATGGGTCCCTTCCATGGGCTGCAGTCCTTGAGGAACAGACTGCTCCAGCGCAGGCTTTCTCATGGAGTCCCGGCCATCTTTGGGGGCATCTGCTCCCCCGCTCCCCTCCCCGGGCTGTGGGGGGACAGCCTGCCGCCTCACCGCGGGCTGCGGGGGCATCCCCTCCTCCCCTGCTCCTCCTCCCCCCTCCTTCTGCACAGACCTCGCTGTCTGCAGAGGGGGTTCTCTCACATTCCAATCTCCTCTCTCACTGCAAACTTCCCTTCTTAAATACGTTATCCCAGAAGTGCTGCCACCATCACTGACTGGGTCGGCCTTGGCCAGCAGTGAGTCCGACTTGGAGCCGGGGAAGGTTCTAGCAGCTTCTCACAGGAGCCACCCCTGTAGCCCCTTGCCCCGCTACCAAAACCCCACCACACAAACCCAATACAGTATTTATTTTAAATTAAACCACACAACTGGTATGAATAAAAGGAAACCTCCTAAAGCATTCCATAATAATGGTGATAGCAACTGGCTAGCAGAACTCTTGACTTGTTTTTCCACTGCAGATTTGAAGTGCGCTGTAATGTAATGTATTGAAAATGATTTCTGGTCCTCCCTGATATCACAAATCATAACCTGTATAAAGCCACAGGAGCAATCAAAGATCCATTTGAGCTGTGATTCATATGTGCATGTGTTCAAAGCCGGTACTGCTTAGTGCTCTATAATCAGGACTGCAAACATTTTTCATTAGTTTCCCATTTCGTTAAAGCTGTGAAAAGAAGGAAGAGATGGAATCAAATGTAAAGAGAATGAAGTTGGTATATAAGGCCAGCATGCTTTTTAAGTCAAAATTTTACCTGCTCAGTGTGTGTATGTGTGTGTGTGCGCACATATATTCATACTCAATTTCTGAGCATACAATATTTCATAAAGTAATCATGGAAGAAGTCCCCTGCCACCCTTTCAAGATCAGGTTTCTCAATCTTCAAATCAAAATGTGCAAAGTACACACAATGTATCTATATATTATTACTACATAAAAGACAATTAGTCCATATACCACGATGCAGTTAAGAGAAGATTAGTACTCAAAGTCTTTTTCAAAGATGAGTGGGAGGTATATCTGGAAATTATTTTAGTGAGCATGTATGAATTACTCATTAGCTATAAAGTCTCTACCCTGCACTGAAGAAGAAATAATCCAGAATCCACCTCTGAAGAAGATATACGAAGAACAAAAGTACAGATCAGAATGAGGAGCTGAGCTGGCTCTCATCATTGGCTGGAGGCTTCCTTCCCTAGCTATTTTATTAGTAATATTACATTTCTGCATAAACATGATGCTGTAATTGAAGCTGAAAGTGAATTTTTATTCCAAGAAAAGTAATAAACATTTTGGAAGATACATATCATACAGATCAGAGAAACAGAAAGGCAGTTGTAAAACTACCAATTCCAAACAAATAAGAAACATTTTGCACACCCTGTCCTTTTAATCTTTCTCCACCTAAAAGTAAGCACTTAGAAGTCCTTGGAAAAGCCTCCTGTGGGAAAGGAAGCATATCTACATTAATAGCACTGCCTTGTTCCTTCATGGAAAATTTTCCAGTAACATAGGAAATACTTTCTCCATAGCAGTGTAAGTACAGTTAGAGTTACTTCTGAAGGAAAATCAAGGATAATTAGCTGGACTCCATGTTCCTCAGCTAAATATTTTCAAATTATGCACCAATAAAACACTGGGACTTTGCAATTTTGGACTCTTTACTCATGTTGAAGTGCAGCTATACTTAAAGAAAGCAAAAGTAATTTCTAATAAAATTCTTCTTCAGGTTTAAAGAGCTTAACCTTCTTTCCTGAATTGCAAGATATACTTGTGTGATCTTTTTTTTTAAATTATCTCCTTATTTCTGGGATACTGGGAAAGCAAGTTAACTCCTAACAACAATAATGACTGCTTGTGAGACTAGGGATAAAATGCCTTTTAAGCACCTAACATATTTACATGCATTCAACTGATTTAAAGAAAAAAAAAATCAAATCAAGCAGCTTATTCACTGAAGAATATAATCTTTGTAGCCATTGTTTATTTTATACATTTTGTATCAGTTTAAGAAAGAGATTCTAGTGAACACGACTTCCCTGGAAAATATTTGAAACTTGGCAGGTTGAGAGAAAGGAAAATCTGGAGGAAAGGAGGGACTCAAGAAAATCTGGAGAGACATGGAATAAATACACGGTTGCATTGTCCATCTGAATGAAATAAGTACTTATAACCAAAATTAGAGAAGGCTACCAACTGGACTAAAGTTAAATTTATTAAAATACTTTAAAAGCTATTTTCAGTAAAAGAAGCCTTCACCTGGAAATTTTTCTGTGCTGATATGAGCTTCACTGCAGTAGATTTTCAGAAGTGGGTCACTTATTTATGACCTACTTAAGGAACCAGATCTGACACTTGGTCTGGTTTGTCTAAATGATATGGTCTGCTTCTATCCCTCCAACACAATGCCAGGAAACTCCTTTATTGTTACAGTCTTACAAAAACAGTGTCATTCAGTAGCCCAGCTGGGTTCCTTTTTGGACGTGTAGCATAAGCTCTTACCACTAGCAAAGTTCTACATTACTCCTACCACATGACTAGAGGAAGTAGATAACAATGCAACATAGAAAACTGTAAAAACACCCATTCAAACATTTCCTGACTATCAAGAGCCAAGGATTGTGATGCCACATACTCTCTTGATTTGCAGTTATGTTATTACAAGAAAATTACAAAATTTCAAAAATGTTTTCAGTGTGAGGAGCATTTTCATGCTGAATGTGATGTAGTTATCTCAGCACTACCATTGGTGATGGTTATTAGACTACTTTCTCTATAGTCACTATGTGTATTTTTTTATGTTCTCTTAAATTTTAGGCAGACTGTAGATAAAAATTCACAGCATTATTTTTCTGCATGAAGACAATTTGTTGCAATTTCCAGCCATGATGTTTTGCCACTTCTAAGCCATGCAAAGCATGGACAGGGTTTAAATGCTTTACTTTTGACACTTAGTTAATACTGAATTTCAAAGGACAAGCCAAACATTGGTTATTGATTAAAAAACAGCAAATGAAAATTGGAATTCAGGTCATGGAGTGACACATTTGCTAAATGGTAAAACTATGACTGACTGAAATTTTTTACTTGAATTGGAATTAAAAATATAATTTATTTTTTTAATCTTATCTGTATAAAGCAATCAAGCCCCTACTTTGTATAGCAATTACAGCTCACAGAGGAACAAAGGTTTAACATTTACCATTTTACTTCTTGCTCCCCATTTCTCAGAGGCAAAACTGGAAAGGAGAGGTACAATAGGATTTTTATAATGGAGAGTAGAGAGAGAAATAGTTAATAGCTTGGGTAATAATTTAGCAATCATTTAGGAATAAATTTGGAGAGAGATATATACATCCCCATACCCACATTGTCCACGAAAAACTAAATTTGATAGTAATGTTCATTTAAGAAAAGATTCTTTTTCTATGAAAAAAAAGTTAAATTCATTAAGTCTTCTAATATAGGGCAGGAAGGTACCTCAGAACCTTAGGTGGTCATAAAATCCTTCTCCCTCAACAAGGCAGGATAAGCTATACCAAAATGATTTCTGACAGCTGTTTCCTTAATCTGTTCTTGAAAATCTCCAGTATGTGGAAAAGTCTGCAGCCTCCCAGGGTGACATATCCAAGTGCTTAACTATTGTTACAGTTAGAAAAGCGGTTTTGGTTGCTTTTCTTTCCTGATGTCCAATCTAAAGCTCCTTCACAGAAAAAGAATCACATTACTTACTGTCCTATCCCCTATCCTGATCTGCAATGGACATGGAGAACAATTTATTACCTTCCTATTCGTGATAACCTTTATTCCTTTTAAGTCTGGTATCCTCTCTCATGTCAGTTGTATTTTCCTGTCTAAACAAGCCCAGTTCTGTCAATCTTTTCTGAGAGATCATATTTTCTCTGATCATATCTGTTTCTATCCTCTGGACTGGCTCTGACCACTCTGCACCTTTCCTTGTATGTTTAAAATCAGACACGCTGCTACAGCCAAGAGTCTGCCAGTATGACTATTATTAGCAAATCCTGCAAATTTGCAATAAACAGACCACAGTATTTTCAAAAATCCTTAGTCATTAAGAAGCTGAGGCACATTTTTAACCCACAGTCCACGTATATCCAAACGATACAATTTTTAAACTAGTATGCCAAATGTTGAAGGACATCAAGGAGACCTACAGCTTACATCTATGTCAGGCATTTGCTGCAATAAAAACTTAACTTAAAGACTGCAAAATGAGGCAACAACTGAATTGGCCATGACCTCTCCCTGACAATAAACGCAGCAATGCCCAAAGAAGGAAACGGCTGAATGCTAAACCTCTGACACGCTGTTGGGTTACGGCCAGCTATGACAGAACTAGTGATACAACGGCCCCTTCATACTGAAATAATGAATCCTCCATGTTCAGTGATCAACCTTCAAAGTCATCAGTTCCAGTATTAAGAAAGTTGTCTGAGCAGCTCCGTACAATGTTGAACTGCTTCATGCTGCTCCAAGGGAAACAAACATCATTAAACAGGCACATCTCTGTTCTTCAGCATATTTCTGATTAAAACCCAGAAGAAAGAGAACTTATATGAGCATTTAGATATGCATAAGAAAAAACCTAATTGCATTAAACAAAAATATATTAAAGAAAACTGTAAATATTCTTGTTATTGCTTATACATAGCTCTTCCAGTCTTCATTCCTTTAAAATCAAATCTAATGCATGACTTCTCATCTCTCAGCCATAAACTTTGCTATTACTAAGTTCCTATGAGTAGTGTAGTAAATTCTGAGCTGATTTTTTGTTGCTGTATGTATTTTAGGACTCCAGTTACAAAAGTGCATGACTATGTTTATTTTGTGTCTGGAAACACAAAACTACCATATGCAAAAAGGCCTATTTAATCATCTTAGCGCTTTGTTCAGCATAATTTTAATTTAGGTAACAGGGAATAGATACTGGTTCTTGGGACAACATTCGAAAATTGCACAGCTATTAAAACAACACACAGTTATTACGATATTATGATACTAAAATTTCTTTTACTCTGTGTCATAGCACTAAATTTAATGTAATTACATGTGCTGAGCAAATTTCTCTTACTTGCTCTTTTCAGTCACAGTTGTTCACAGATATGGGAAAACGATTAGTATAAAGTAAAAACAACACAACATTAAAACTCTAACTTCAAAAATTCAAAGAATGCATGGGGAAATTAATACAAAACAGAAATAGCTCTTTTTTTCTGACTAGTGCAATGTGTAGACTTTCTTTTGCTACATTTGTTTGAAATAAGGTACTTTCATTACAGTATGAGAAAGCTGCACTAGGGAACTGACCAGAAATAGCTCATTAGCCAAAGCTAATAAAATAAGCCAAAATAAATCTTGTTGTATCATTTGAAAGGCATTTTTTTAACATATTAAAATTATTCAAATGCCTGCATTTGAAAGGTGGGGGTTTGGGTTTTTTTTTTGTGTTTGTTTTTTTTTTTTAAAAAGTCCACAAAAAATCCAGTCCTGATTACTTCATAGTACATGATGATGGCCTCTTCATCTTTATTGCAGCTGGCATCATAGGAAACCATAGCTTGATTTATCATAGGATAAGTAGTCTCACTGAGTCCACAGAAAGAATGAGGGCATTAAATTATTCTGTCTCAAACTAACTACAAAGGTTAGTGTATTTTATGATTCCTGTGGTATTAAGTACAAAATTTATAATCCTTTCAATGAAGTAATCTTGGAAATTTTCATTCAATAATAATAATAATGACTTCTTCAGTTTTTACTTGTTATTGAAAACAAAGCTTAAAATACCTGATATTTCAGTGGGATAGAAACAGTGGGAAGTTTTCAAACAGCTCTGGTTTTACATTTCTTCCCATAGCAAAAGGAAGTATGTGGTGAAATTCCTCACCACAGCAAAATAGCTTTGAATTGTTCCAGTTCAAATTATTCTTGAAAAAAAATCCACAAACATAACAGGTAGTTTTCCACTAAAACCAGTATTTTACTGAAAAAGTCATTTATCATGACAGAATTCTTTTCATGAAAAAAATTAATGTTAAAAAACCTGCAGATAATAGGAATAAATTTCCAGCTTCAGATGATTGCAAAGCAAGTAGCAAAACTCAGGACGTTCAGCATTCTTGCCCGTACAACCTCTAGAAAGCAGGTTACCTTCATCAAAATGGCACTGGATTAGCCAAAGTTTTGGATACCTCATCAGGTATACCAACGTCAGGTTCCTCTTTCCTGTGGCATTTCCTTGCAGAAACCTAGTCACTGGCTTATTTTAGTGCAATTTGCAAGAAGTGAAGGCAAGTCTGGACAAGGGAAGGATATTCTGCAATTATGAGCCCCTGCTGTGCCAGAGCAGAAAAGCAATATGAACAGCTGCCCAGTTGTGAGTACCCATCCTAGTGGAAATACATTTGAAACTATGCTATTTTGGGGGTCATGCACCTTTCACCATCTCACTATTACTTATTTTTCCTCTTTGCTTTGGCTATTTTCTCTGGCACTCTTCTCCACACCTGCACTCCCCTTCACTAACCTATTTAAAATTACTGAGCTTCCCATCAAATGACAATTCACTAAATGTATGGCTGAATGTATCTTAGAATACAAGTTTGAGGGCATGGCATTTTAACTTGGTGAACAATTATGCCCAAATTTAACCCAGAGCATTCATGCAAACCTAGGAAGGCATGAAAATCAGCAATATTGCTATAATGTCTCCCTTTATTGCAACACTGTTCTCAGGTAGTTTGCATATCAGGGTTCTGAACAGTGAGAATCTTGAAGCACACACTCACAACAGCTTTACAGCCAGAGTGCAGAATTCTGCCTAAATTTTTCATGGACAAGGCTTTCCAAATAACAAATACAAAGTTATTGTATTACTTTTCACAGAACTCTATACAACTATATTGTATTAATTATTCCTGCAGTGTGCAGTGTTACTAAAATTAATCCTGTGAATTAACATTGTCCATATGAAATGAGATCCTGTTCATTCAGAAATACTAGACTAATACTTTCCTCTGTTGTTCTTCCATCTAAATACCTCAAATAGTACTAAATACATGAGAACTATTTAGACATTTTTAATAAGCAAAAAGGTCAAACAGTTTGTGGATATGAACAGAGAGAAATTGCACAGTTTGGGGGAATTGTACAATGAGACTGTAAATTCATGGATTATGTTGCGTTTTTTCCAGCAAGCATGCCTCCTATAGGATGCCAAAATGGCTTTTACTGGAAAAGGGAATGGCTGGGGGGAGGGAGAGTAGGAACACATGCTGGCTTCCAGCCTGACAGGCTAGAGGGAGTTATTATCTGATCCTAGATAGTAATAGATGACTCCTTATTATCTCCAACAACATGCAAACTTTAGGCAAAACAGCGCAACTCCTCTGACATCTAAACACCTAACTCCATTTTGGTTTGGGATCTATCTGCATCTCAGAAATTTTAGTGGTGGTTTCAGCTATCGTAAGAAAGCTGATCTTTTTCTTTAATCTGTAACACACTGTATTTTTGCACCACAAATCTGAAAGTGTTCTTTTCCCCTTAGCAGAATGAGTCCCAAGATGTCTAGACAAAGGCCCAGGGCCTCCTCACTCTGTCTTTCATAATGTCCTCACTGATTCTTTTCACAAATTTAGCTATTATCTCAGCTCACTACCACCATGTGAAAAGATGGATGAATAGCTTCCAGTGTAGCTGCCACAGATGTCCCACTCCATAGATCACCCAGTAAGTTGAGCTGAAGCATCATGTAGTCTGGACTTGCTGTATCATATCAGATGTCATCCCACATTGCCTGGGGCGTGTGAAACCAGACTCGCTCCAGCAGCAGAAAGCTATGTCAGAATAATAATCAGGTTGCATTATTAGTCATGATTGGGGGAGTTAAACCTTATAGTAGTAGTTTACAAAACTCCTAACAAGTTCTTTGCTGTCTCATGAAAGAAACGTGCCCGCTGATTTCAAGAATCCCACCAGCATATATTAGACATGTAGTTGACAATTGCTACATGGCGGAATAAGGGCTATTTGTGTAGTTCTTACAAGTATACATCAGATCTGTATAATAATCAAAAGTCAGCCATCCAAACTCTAACTGAAATGACAGATAGATGGAATAACTGAAAGGACACATGCATTGTATTCAGGCAAGTCTTCCTAACATCTATTCTGACTTGACAAAATAGAAAGCTGCAGAGCCCTACTCCGGAGGGCTTTAGTGAAGAAAACCTTGCACATTTGCTTGCAAATTTAAACGTGTCCAACTTTAGCCTCCAAGGGGAAATACCATCTTTCTTTTTTTCCTTTTATTGGCTTATTTATCCCCTCTCCTCAGCACGATAATAACTATATACCCCTTCAAAGGAATGAATAGCTTATTCTGTAACCCATATGTTTTGGAGAAGTTCAGTGCAAATGTTCTATTCAATTCTTCTGGTCATTAAAATCAGAGGAAATTGCTGATAAAAAGGCAGTGAAGTTTTTGGATAGGAGATTGAGTGAAAGACTACAGGGGTTCTTATAAAGAGCAACCATAAGAAGCTACTTTATTATTTTGTATTCTATACCCAAGGCTGATGATTTGAAAAAGCATCATGTCATATAGCTGCAAGAGTCACAGTCCACAGCTTAATTCTACCATAGGTGGATTGACTCTTGTGAGACAAGTGTATCTGATCTCAGCAGACCCACAGGATGGTAAACCAGCTCTTTTAATTATACTGTCAGCTATTACGACATTCTCAAAACCAAAGAATTGCCAAAATTATGGAAATTTTATAGTCTCTCCAGATTTATCTTGAGAACCATCAATTACAAATCTTTGAATTGCTATTTACACATGCTTTAAATGAAAACCATGATGAGCTTATGACAAGGGAAATGTTACTGGTATTAGAGATTCAGGGATATTCAAGGAAATTCAGCTGCAGCTAGAAACACTCATAGCATTACTGAAGTTTTCCTTTACAGCCAAGAAATAATCAGAATGAGAGGAGAATGAACTGAACCACATTACAAATTGACAGGTATATTATCAAGCCTAGTGAAAAGTTTGAATTCAAGCCTAATTGTCTGAATAACCCTAACCTTTTGGGAATAAAGAATGCACTCAATAACAGACAATTAAACACTATTTGGATGGTGTCAGTTACTCTAATGAGATCCATGCTCAATACTTTAAAGATACACAAAAGATGTATCAAAGTGATATAGATGCCTAAATGCCTCTAGTGATGTGTGTCATTAGCACCTAATATAGGCTTATACAAATATATCTTATTCAAGCAAACTTACCAGGTTCTTAAGCTCTAAAGTATGACACCCCTTTTTAATTTTAAATCAGAAACTCCTTATATTTCTTATTGTGTTAAGAAGGTTAAGAATGAAGACAAAAGCAAAATGAAGACATGACAGTTTATATATATATTAAAAACTCAGTTTGCACTTTCAAAAAATGCACGCTGATGAAAAATTAATCACACCATATTTCTCATTATCCTTGTGAAACAAAAAAACTGTCTCTATAATGTACAGTATAAATCAAGGTTAATACAGGAATTTTGAAAGATTTCTTTGCTTCATATATTATTTTGGGTGATATATACCTCAGTTCGAACACTCATCTCCTTATGTCTCCCACACTAGCCCAGCACGATCTTGAGCAAACCCTTTTATCTGTCAGTATTAACCTTCTGTTAGGTAGTGGGCTGGGAGTTTGGTCCTTAGCATGAAGGATGTGTTCAATTGCTGCAGGAGAAAATCCTAGCAGCAGTCTGATACAGCCCAATAGACTAAAGATGTCATTAACCTTAAAACCATTAATACATCCTTTAGGATTTTTCTGAATTACTGTACGATAATGCTGGACTATCCAAAAATATGTCTTGAAAATGTAAAAAAAAAAACCCAAACAAAAAACCACAACTTAAGTGAAAGCATGCTTTTGAATTAAAAGCAAATAAATATTGGTATGTAGGCCATGGAACATTTATTTCAGATGTGTTTTTGTTTTATAGTTCTAGTTTGATTGTTTTTGGTTGATGGGATTACAGGGAGGGAAAATTGCTTTGCTGCCCTTTCAAAGACATGTCAGTGCTTGAAAAAAGTCTTCTCTGTCCTCTGAATTCTTTTTCAAGTGCTATCAAGTCTAAGTTTATGCTCATTCATAAAATGTGCAACAGTTAGTTGCTTGTCAGCCCCATGAACACGTCACAGTGGGTACAGCTGGCAGGATGACTCTTGGAACCAACATGAAGAATAACGGCAATCAAAGGAGATGCAAGGGGCTATGGCTTACTCTGGGAAGTGCACTGGAAGGTATTACATGCCAGGTGGTATATTCAGGACTAAGTAGCACAGCTATATGTGCATACATGAGTTTGGTATATTTTGTCTGGGTCAATTACATTTTTTAAAATCAAAACAACTGAGAAGTGGAAAGAAGAATATGTAATATAAGGTGGAAATAAGCCTCAGACATGCAAGGAAAATGTTTTGGGGTTTTTTTTTGCATTAAAATGTTATTGCATACATTATACAGCTGCCTTGATTTAACTGCATGTTATCTAGAGAATTTAATTAGGCAGTGTAGCAGATTTACTTGTTTATTTATACCTCCAGCCATATGAAAAAAATACTTTCCTCTGGAATACCTAAGAGTATTGCCTAAGCAGTCAGCTGGGACTTTCCTATTAATTGATATTCCTGAAAGCCTGAGGTCCTAATGTCCTACTTCTCTACCACACAGGATCCATTGATAAGGCAACAAGTGCTCAGAATTCTTCTAATGCAGATGCCAGATAAGTTCAATGTGGGAGCTTTCTGCAGGGCTATTTTCTTGGAAAACACTGCTTATCTGAGATGTTGCTACCTGCAGTGCACGTTTTACAGAGCACTCTCAGGCCTGCACAGGTGAGCACACCACCTGCAGTTTGCTGCAGTCGGTGTTACTGCACTGCTCCTGCTTGCTGCTGACTGGCAGCTGAATGAAATCCTGAGTTTTCCAGAGCAGTAGAGCAGGACAGACCTCAGAACTCCTGGTACCCCAAGTGAGTTTAGATGATGGTGCTCAGGAAGCAGTCAAAGATGGGGATGAATTTTACCAAGAGACTCACAAACAAAGTAAAAGCCATGGAATTTCAATTCAGTTGTTCTCCTGATACTGGAAAAAGAGAAGATAATAAAATATCAGCATAGGAAATCTGAGTCCCAGGAATATGCTCCTACATCAGCACAAAGACTGGAAACACTGCTACGTCAGACTAGCCCACTGGTCCCTTCAGTCCCATCTCAGTAAATAGTCTGCTACCTGTTGTCTTGTGTGGGGATGACACATCTCCACCAATGCCCTAAGCCAATTAAGCTATTGTGTAGATAAGAGGGAAATGCTTTCCTGACTCCTTTTGTGGTCGGTGAAGGCTCTGAACCATGAAATTTTATTACTGTTATTTTAGTAAGAACTGCAAGTATCCTGAAACGATCCAGGCTTTTTAAAATTCCAGTTGCAACTTATTCCCCATGGCACAAATCCAACAGGCTTTAAATAAAACGTACAGAAAATTTTTTCCTCTTAGACTCTTTGTAATTTTCCTGCTATTATTTCTAAGGATAACTTGTCCTTGTACTCTAAAAAAGACAGGATCATCACAAGGGACCCTAAAATTAACAGTGAATTTCAACTGAAGTGTTACCCAAGAGAAACACCCTGTTCCCAGTTCTGTCGTATGTTTTGTTTCTACATGATGCTCAAAGAGAAAGAAAAAGAATCTATTAAGCAGAGCATATATTTAATATTTCTTATGATGTGAGATATAAAGCTTTACCAAAATGTGTCTTCAAAAGGTGCAACAGGGTAATGTAGTTTGAAGCCTTAAGGAAAGAAAGTGTTAATTAACACACATAATAGAAATGGTAATAAAATGACAGTACAGAAGATGAGAGGTAACTCTGTAGTTCCCACTTCAACATGCTACGTCACAGCACTCAATCTCAGGAATTGGAAGGCTGTAAGAGAAGAGAAAAAAGCCTCATGCCCTACTGCACTACAAAAAAAAAGAAGTTACCTACAGCAGCTTCTCTGAGCTGGTCTCATATTTAACCCTCCGACGGTTTAACAGCCGTGGCTAATGGTCAGATCAGGAAAGCTGTAACTCTCAGTGCAGAGCCAGCCAAAGGGGAGGTTGCAGAAGGTAATTAGCCAATCTTGCAATTTAGCCGGGGTTTTATAGCAACAAATACGATTGGTATGACTTACTATAATCTTAATGCTGCAATTTGTTCTTTAACTTTTGTAACTGTATTCCATTATGTAAATTTGTGTTGTAAGTAACTGCATTTTTTATTGTTAGAGCTCATCCACTGATAAGCCTGAACACATTGCAACACCAAGAGGAATACAAAAATCCTCCAAAGATGTGAATTCATTCATTGTCCAGCACCAAGTGCAGAACTCCTCAGTATCCTGAGAGGTGGTAAGTTTCACCTGGACAGAGTGAACAAATCAAATCCACACTAAGAAAATCTTCTCACATCTCTCTCTCTCTCTCTCTCTCTCTGAAGGAAGAGAACTAGCAACAGATATTTAGGATTTCCTAGTGGTATATTCAGTGGTCTGAAATTGCTAATAATTTTGAGGAAGGAGAGGAGCTGGTAATAAGGAGCCATGATCCCGTATCAGAGAATGAATTCTATTTTGAAGCTGGGATTTGTCTGTCTTCTGTTTTCCTCTGCATGCTGAAGTTCCAAACCAGCCATGTACTACTAACAAGAAAGATGTTTCAAAGAACCAATGGCAAAAAACTGCCAAGTAAAATAAATTTTCAAAACCCCTGTTCTTTCTAAGCCAGGACTTGGACATCTGTGGAAATGGCCTTAAAGTTAAGAGGGATTGAGACTATGCATTTGGGAGAAAGGCAAACTGCACGTTTCATGGAATATATCTGTTCCAAAGGAGACTCTGTGTTCAGGATTCTGTGGAGAAATGGAAAAATCTTGAAATCCTTAGAATGCAATCAATACCTACAGCCCAATCAAGTGTCAGGAATGGTGTGTTGGGTTTGTGTGGCAAGGTTTTGGTGGTGGGGGAATTGCAGGGGTGGCTTCAGTGAGAAGCTGCTGGAAGCTTCCCCTGTGTCTGACAGAGCCAATGCCAGCCGGCTCCAAGACAGACCTGCTGCTGGCTGAGGCCGAGCCAGTCAGCGATAGTGGTAGCGCCTCTGGGATAACAGATTTAAGAAGGAAAAAAAAGTTGCAGCAGGCACAGAAACAGCAGCCACAGGGGGGAGTTGGAAGATATAAAAGAAACAGCCCTGCAGACCCCCAGGTCAGTGCAGAAGGAGGGGGAGGAGATGCTCCAGGTGCCGGAGCAGAGATTCTCCTGCAGCCCCTGGGGAAGACCATGGTGAGGCAGGCTGTCCCCCTGCAGCCCAGGGAGATCCACGGGGGAGCAGATCTCCACCTGCAGCCCGGGGAGGACCCCATGCTGGAGCAGGTGGATGCCCGAAGGAGGCTGTGACCCTGTGGGAAGCCCACGCTGGAGCAGGTTTTCTGGCAGGACTTGTGACCCCATGGGGGACCCATGCTGGAGCAGTCTGTGCCTGAAGGACTGCAGCCACGGAAGGGACCCACGCTGGAGCAGTTCATGAAGAACTGCAGCCCATGGGAAGGACCCACTTTGGAGCAGTTTGTAGAGGACTGTCTCCCGTGGGAGGGACCCCATGCTGGAACAGGGGAAGAGTGTGAGGAGTCCTGCCACTGAAGAGGAAGGAGTGGCAGAGACAATGTATGATGAACTGACCGTAACCCCCATTCCCTGTCCCCCTGCACTGCTGGGCAGGGTAGGTAGAGAATCTGGGAGTGAAGCTGTGCCCGGGAAGAAGGGAGGGGTGGAGGGAAAAGTGTTTTGAGATTTGGTTTTATTTCTCATTACCCTACTCTGGTTGATTGGCAATAAATGAAGTTAATTTTCCCCAAGTCCAGTCTGTTTTGCCCTTGACAGTAATTGGTTGAGTGATCTCTCCCTGTCTTTATCTCAACCCACAAGCCCTTTGATATATTTTCTCTCCCCTGTCCAGCTGAGGAGGGCAGTGATAGAGCGGCTTTGGTGGGCACCTGGTGTTCAGCCAGGGTCAACCCACCACAAATGGTATTGAAGCCTGAGCCTTTTTCACGGCATCAGTATAGAAAATGAGGCAGAAATATAAGTAAAAGTTATCACTATGTTAGATCTGTTTTTCAGTTAATTGAGATAAAATCAAATACTTTTTCCCTGTGTTTTGGGTTCCTCAATTAGATAGTTTTTCCCTATTTCCAGCTACATATTTAGCAAAGAAGGTCAATGGACCAACCTTTATGTAGCTAAAGGCCGTCCCACATGTGCTCAGCTAAGCAGTAAGGATTTTCAACATGGAGATGTAAGCTAATAGCTTAGTTTCACTTGGTATGTAGAAAGAAATAAAATGCAGCTGAAGAAGATGTGATCCCTGACCACCCAAAGGGGCTCCAGTCATCTCACCAGGTAGATGGTGAGTCTTTGGGGGTGTTATCTGGATGGTTGTGAGTTAGGTCATCCAGATCACACATTTATTCTCCTAAATAAATTCTCTGCCTTAACAGATGGGCTGTAATCTGCTCACCCTTTTTAAAGTCTCATACCTCACTTCTTGTTTGGGGGTAATGGTACATTGCCTGCTCCAACTTATGCTGGCAGAAGTAAACAGCGAATGAGCAGCCCTGCAAAATAAACGTTCTGGGACAATAGGTGCTTAATCAGCTGGGGTTTCTGAAGGCACTGGAGCTAATCCCACACTGTGTGGTCTCAAACCCCAGAAAAAAGTGCCAGATAGAGCTCTTCCCTAATCACCTGTTAAGACCACTACTAAAAATAGAGACTTGTGATTTCAGGAGAATGGAAGTAGCGATAGCTGAACTCCGTAATCCAGCAGATTGAAATAGTGGATTTAATGGAACTAGAGAGAGTTTGGAAGAAGAGCTTAGATGGGTGAGAAGTTACTATCACTACAAAATTTATTGGATAATTTGGACAAAACTAAGATTATGATCAGTCCTAGTCTGAGCATGCTGCTAAAGTGCTATGTGGAAGATTATCCTTGGAGAAAGAGAAGACTTACTTGTTTAGTGAAGATCTTTGGGAATGAGTCTTCCCAGCAAGAAGAGAGCATTCATTTTTTATGAGAAACAAATAATTTGCTCAATTTGCAAAGGATTCTACGAAACACTTCAGCCTGCTCCTACACTTTTGCTGAGCACATCCTAAGAAAACAGAGGGCAACACAATTGCTTTTGCAACTGCCTGCAAAAGAGGAAAGATGGAAAAGAGCGCAGAGCATCACAGGGGACCACAGGGGCAAAGGTGCCTCTGAGACAGTTATTGTTTCAAGTAGCAAAGTTGGCAAGTGCTTGATTTCTGCTACCAGGAGGGCCTAAATGTCGGCTGTTTGGCTTAAGCTAGCGTAAGAGGAACAATCAGTAAAGGCTTGTACCTAAAATTTCTGCAGAATCAACAACCTCACAAACTGAGCTCTAAGCAGCATTCATGTTGCAGCAAATCTCCCATGGCAAATCACTTTGATAGCACCAGCATTTCCTTTCTCATTGATTTAGCTGCCTTGTGTTTCAACACCTCTCCCTGTTACCAGGGCTAGAAATTAAAACTAAGGAGAGTAACATCTTTTTCCTTGGCTTTGTTTCTGGGCTAATCGAGTGGGTAACCACACAAGGGAAACTGCTGTGATTTGTCCTTTTAGAGAGAGCCTCCCCAGTGTCAGTTCCATGTGTAACTTTTCACACAAAGAGTAACAGGTGGGACAGACTGATTTTCACAGTTTCTTTGAGGTGTGTTCGTACCAACTTGAATTTGAGTTCGCTCATTTGCAGAGCTGACGAGTTTGCCATCTAGATGGGTAGAAAGGAAAAGAGGAATTGAGAGAATAATCTTTGCTGTGACAGCATTGTGCCTGGGAAGGTTACACAGGACTTTTTCCCCAATTCACCCTTCTCCTTCTCTGACACCAAGACTAAAAGCAGGAATATGAAATTCAAACATTTTTCCTCTCTCAGATACATAATCTAAATAATTAAGGTACCTAAAGCACTTGATTCCCATCTAAAACTGATCTCGTGATAATTTCTCTAGAGAAGTCATGCGTCATGATTACTGAAGTACGTACATCAATGCATTATTCATGGCCACAAAGTGCACATACCATCTTACTCTCAAATGACCCTCATTATTTGGGACATTCCTCATTTTAGATTCACATTCATCTCTATCTCATACTGAGGTTACCATCTGGTCATTTTTTTCTTTACTGACTCAGCTTGTTACTTTTATATAAAACTCATTTAAAGCTGAGCACTAACCAACTCTCTCAAATAGCTTCCATAAATAAAAATAAATATACTGTCTGTGATTATAAAGGAAAGGAAATTGGTAGGTATTTAAAGATCCTACAGTAGTGTTAGAATGAAGCCAAGGTTAATATAATCAGTATTTGTTTCTCTAATAAATCTTCCCATTAATTTTTGATGTTCATAACAAACAAAGCAAAAATGAGATCCACTAATAAGACATATCAAAATATAGATAAATCTACACATGCAAACTTTAACCTACCCAATATACAAAGGTGAACAAATCATTAGCCAAGAAAATTATACAGAACAAATGACATGAAACTAAATGCATCTAGTTATTTAAGACAACAACGTAGAACAGATGATACAGTATTTGCAACTCACAGCCGCTGTCAACAGCATCATCTAGGGGATTACGCACAAGGGAGGACCACACTAGAGATTTATTTTTACTACTCCAGATAAAATTCTCATCTTATTTTATCTTTTATAATTTTTTTTCCTAAAGAAGTCAGTGCGTCCACAGCAGCAGAGCTGGGCGAACACTATTTGTTCTGATTCACTTGACTGGAGGAATCCATTTGCTCATACTACATTTCTGCCCCTTTTGGTTCATTTTTGAGCAACTTCCTAGCAACCTGCTTGCAGGCAGGACTAGTAAACCAGGACCACAGAAGAAACAGAAACAGACTGTTAGTAAAGAAACACTCACAGGCAGGAAAATGGAAGATACAGAGCTCCAAAATGGCCTTTCTCTTCCTTACAAGAGCTGCTACTCATGAGAGAAATCCTACCAAACCGCACTGTGTTCAGCCCTAGGAGCACAGAGGTGTATTTCTGCATGTGACTTTCAAGTTTTAACATACCTGTATCTTGTGTAAACTGAGATAGAAAGTTGAGTGAATTGCTGAGTCACACAGAATTTTTTAGAGGAGTTGAGAGAGGATTTAATGAATTTAAACAGGGGGTTATGGTTTGAAGTTTTAGAATTTTTGTGACAGATAAAGAGGCACAGGTATCGCAGCTTCCAGGATTTTGCTCCATCACTGCAGCTAAACATCCTCTTTTACAGCTACGCTTTCCTATTAAGAAATTCAAAGGGCAGAAGAGGATTTTTTCCTTACTACCTGTATTAGGGAATCTTTTATCAGTTGAACCACTAGACTTTCTGCCAATTAATTTTTTTGCAAAACTGTGTGTTAATTTGCCTTTGCTTTTCTTAAAATGTCCACATAATACATCAAAGCTGAAGTATTTTAATCACAGTTTTAAAACTGTATTAAAATCTTGTCTTGGTTATGCCTTTATACCATCACTTCTGCAATAATACCAGCTCCTTCAACGAGAAAGTATTTCCTCCATAGGAGTGAGAGTATGCCAATACCATCTCTGATGATCAGTCCTACCTGCCAGGTACTCTGCAAGTGTATGAGAAAGGTGCGGGGCTTCAACCTCAACAATCACTGTTGTATTTCACCACATGAACCACCATCTGCCAGATAAAAGCCTGAAAATGGAGAAAAAAGGGGAGCATAAGCACTAACTACAATTAATGATGAGAACTGGAGCATTATTTGTATCAACAAATTTGAGGTTCTGCTTTTTCTACACTCAAGAAATTTTTGTGAAAGGTAAGTCTTAAAGGACAATCTTCAACCACTTTTAATTAATATTTCTTTAGAAATGGTTTCTTTTCAGTAGCTCTGCAATTTATGGCTGAGTTCTTGTATATACTCCATCACTGCCTCCTGCAGCATAATTTATCTTTTGTCTCTGCAAAATTATGAATGAGTGTTTTGGTCTCCTTGCTCTTGCCTTTGCCCTTCCCATTCTCCCCTGCTAGAATCCTCAATATTGTTCAGCACTTGAAGTTCAAACTCATCTTATTGTTATAAGGAATATTATTAAGAGCTTTGACTGGGATTTCTACTTTAGATTTCTCAGTTCGATTAATAGAAAATAATCACTCTCACACTCTGCCTCTCTGGTGATTTGGTTAATTAACTGGTAGAAGCAGCACAAATAATTTCTACACCAGTGTACTTATTGTTTTAAAAATTATGCGAAAATTAGTCCCTTACTAGATGATTAGGTTTTTAGATCTGCTAACGAACAACAATAGTCTGCCATTGCCATCTTTTAATTTACTTTTAATCACCAGCTAAGTAACAAAGAAGTATCTTTTAAAATAATTAAGACTACATATCAGGTCTCTGTAGGATGTCAACAATAAAGGGGTTAATGATGCATCCAGTCATCATGGAAACAATCAAAAAATGTCTTGCTTTAAACAATACAGAACAACTCTCACTATCTAAATGCATCTGTGCCAGAAAATCCCCACAGCTTTACAACATTTTTCATCCTGTAGAGATCACACATACACACACACAAAATAATGATGGAAATCACCTACGTAATAGGGCAAAGATTTAAATTAAAATATCTGTGAAGAGCAGCCACTTTCCTCTGACTAGACAAAACTCTCACAGCATCATAGTATGACTTCAGATGCGACAACACAACACAATAAAAGATGCCTAATCAAATATAGCACTTGTAGACATATAATGCATTTTTTCTCTCATCAGATATTAACATCTTCCTGCACTTACCTTCTTTAGGTATTTAAAAATGAAAATTTGAAGAACTAAAAATTAGGTTCCCAAATCTTTATTTCAGAAGGATTTTCTAAAGTCTCTATGACACATAAGAACAAACCTATTTTGGGGTGCAAAATGGTAATAATTTTGCTTTGAATATATTAACTTTTTAGTAGCAGTTTTGTGGATATATATGATGTCTATGTTTGCTGCCATAAAACTAACCCACCATAATTCCAGGACGGGATGGTCATTGATTTTTTTTTTTTACACAAATCAGCTATGGAAGCCTTGTGTGTGTGTGTGTGCGCGCATCTCCTTTGACCCAGCCATCCAAGGATGTGGCCAAAAGGGAGACTATACAGAGATGTTATGTCCTTTTGTTGAAAAATTAAAAAAAAAAAAAAAAAGAGAAAGATATAGATAGAAAACACTCCACTTAAATGTCGGTGTTGTTACAGTTTGAGACGTCAGATATGCAGAGGTTCTGGAAGAGAGAGGCAGGTATTGCACTTCAAATTACCAAAACGTCTGTAGTATTTAGAGCAGTATCCCACTGAAGAGTAAATGCAGCAGAATGCTCACTTTAATTCTTGACAAAGAAAGTAAATTGTCCTAAAAATTCTGTTATGAAGCATCCAAAACATGTATTGACACTCTAGGGAGCTACTACAATCTAATGCATGTGCTCCCTTTTGAAAACTCTTTTCAAGCAGCACAGGTTTTGGCCCATGGGAGTGCAATATGGAGAGCACTGTTAGGAGACTGGTAGAAGGCCATCTGTGTTCTGGTTGAAATGACTTTAGTTAATGTGGGGAAAAAAAACATGTAATTGCTCCCTTCACAGCTTCTATTTTCATTTGGACAATAGTATGTGAAAATAATGTAAAAATGAGAGCTGGCAACAGCCAAATAGGCTGTTTGGGGCAACAGTGAATGACAGGAGTTAGAGAGACTACATGCCTTTGCTAGGTACACCTTTCACACCTTCTACAATACCAGTCCCATCACAGCCTCTCTTTCTGTTCTTCCTTCCTTCTTTCCAGAGTTTTCCTCACTTTACATAACCGTAAAATCTTCATGGTAACAGATACCTATGACTGTCTACATTTGTACTATGTCTAAAAATATAGACTGAATATCACATAGGCTCTCCAGGAACTATAAAAATAGTAACAACTACAATAATCACATTGACCAGGCCATTTGAAACTAGTTGTGGAGGTCCCAAACAGTGTGGCAGCTTATTCCCTACCGTAATACTCATCTGAATATTACATTCACCATGCGCATTGTTTTCTCACTTTCATCTCATTAACTCTAATTAACACTCTTTTAACCATTTTCAGTAATCCTCTACGTTGTTTTGTTTTTTCTATTCTCTAAAGACTGTTAAATAGCCCATGCACAATACTGGAGTTAAACTGATGTTAATTTTTAAACAGCTATTTGTAGAGCATCCCAAATGCAATCTGTAGCATGTAAAAGAGTGAGCTTCACCTACTTGTGACTTGATGTCTGTCTCCATGTATCCAAACAAACATTAGAGCCATTTCTCAGCCACGCTGCTTTTTCAAATCCTTGTCCACTGTCACCAGAAGCTTTGGGTCTTCTATAGATTCTAGTGTTATGGAGTTCTGGTTTTTCTTTACCACACTTTACATTTTTCCTTCACTGATCACTATTATCATTATTTCTGTTCTGTGAAGCCTAGCAAGGTCTTACTTATGACATACCAACCATACAAAATATGTCATCATTTTTTCCTGTGCCTTAGAACCTTTTAAGTTCTTGTTTACTAACTTCATTATTGAATGAAGCCTCTTTAAAGGAAACTGTTCAGCAATTCCAGAAAATCAGACTGCCTATTAGGAGTTATAATAGGCATTCAAGATGCTAATTTTAAGCATCACTTTTGAAAATCTTGACTCAGATGCTTGTTTTATAAGCATATGGGATTACAACTACGGAACAATATACCTAGTAATGCTTGAAAATGGAAGTTTTTTCAAAACTTTTTAATAAATACTGTGTGAAAAAATCTAGAGCAAAACTACCTAATTTATAGGCTGGTTTGCAGGATAAAACAGGTAATTCAAAGAGGTTTGCAATGTACATTTCACATAAAAATAGCTATTATTTAAAATGTAATGAAATACCCGTTTGCTCTATACATACTTACAAAATACAAATCTAGTTAAATTTGAAAGATGAAAAAAGATGAAAAACTTGTATACAAACCCCTGTGATAAAGAGGTTGACTCCTCTCAGCTCTGTGTGACACTTCTATTCTCCTCACAGACTTCAACAAGAAAAAAATGTCAACTTTGCAGTTAGGTGTATTTTGTTTCCTTGCAACACACAGGGTACAATTCTGACCATCCTATACTGGGATGTCTGAGGAATTTGTTTCTTTTTTTAATATTAATGAGTATCATTATGGTTATGACCCATTAACTTCGCCCATGGGGACACTCCAGAGGCGGTCTGTGTCTCTGATGAAGGGCAACGTAAATTCAGAAGCACATTGTCCACCATATGCACAATGGTCCTCTGCTTTTCATTCTCCTGTAACAAAATGGCTCATGTGTATTCAGGAGACTTCAAAAGTGTAGCCAAAAAGACTGAGACTCAGAGTGGTCCTTTTATGCCTTTGATGTACAAAGCAAATCAGCCTGAACTCATCAGAGACTACTGATGACAGGGGCTGGGCTAATCTTCAAATGATCAAAGCATTCAAAGTCAGTGACATTTGCAAGGAAATTAATGATTCCTCCATAAAGGTTTTAACCATCCTATAAACAGGATAAATGTAGAAATCCTTAGATGGATGGTACCATTAAGCACAGCAAATGTTACTGAAAATAATCACAATGGTGGCTCATTTATTAAGAAACTGTTCCCCACATTCATTTACATTCCACTGAACAGACTGTATGAAAGCAGGTTTTTTTTTCAGTCTGGTTAACGTTCTCTGAAATGAGAAATTACACACTGAAAAGCAGTACTTTGTGTGTGTCATGTCACAGAATTACAAGGGATCATTATCCAATCTTTGAGACACAGAATTATTACAGATTTATCGATTGTTTCTACTGATGTAAAAGGTCTGATAATGGCACGACATGCCTGACTAACAAGAACTACTATAATGAAGTTAAATGCTTTAACTTGTTTAATGATTCTGGTGGCAATTATTACTTATCTGGGACCAGAGAAGAAATTGTAAAATATGCTGTTATCCTTGATACAATTGGAGGTTAAAGGGTGAAACTGTAAATTCAAGGTTGGCATTTGCTTTTTAGAAAAGATTTGTTAACGTTGTTAAATATGCTGAAGTCATATTCACGCTGGCAGAAGATAAAGCAACCAATCAAGGTTTTTCAGTAGAGTGTCTCTCCCTGCCTTTGTACTGTGTTGCTTTATTTAATAACAGCGACACGGTGTGTGAATTATTAGGTTCACTAAGTAGTTTTAAGAGTATTTTACCTTTTTACTCTGTAGCCTCAAGAAATTCTCATATCAAAGAAAAAAATAGGTGAACAATTGCTCTCACTGTAATTAAGCATGATTTTGACATGTGGTCAAAAGAGGAGGAAAAGGAATAATTGGAAAACACTTTTCCCACCTCTAGTAAGTACTGATGTTGCTTATTTTAGTGGAATGTCTTGCCTTCAAATTTGTATGCATGCAGCTACGAAAAGCAGACTAGACATGATTTGTAGTATTATGGGAGCATCAGAATTATAAATTAGTTGGCAATTTTTGATACACAGTGTAAGACAAACCTATAGATTTAGTTAAATGCCCACTACTAATATGGGAGTAGTCACCACAGACCATCTGCACCTAATTTTTTTTTTTTTTACTGCATATCATTAAGCAAAGTTTTAAAAATACTTCTGTCACAGATTGTTTAACTACTTACGCTGTGTCCTGTTAGGAAAACAGCAGTTCTGCCATTCGTAAAGATGGAATTTCTGGAGGTTTTCAAGTGAAGTCTCTTTCTAATGTGCATGTTAATACCCTAAGGGAGCACGGGTGGACACACTGTAAGAGCAGACTGCTTAGTCAGCAAGCTGATCTTCAGTCCGGCAAGCAGGCTTTATTTACCCTATCTTTCAGTGCCTATGGGTGATAAATCAGAATTTACGCGCAACATGCACATTTCAAAATCCTCCTACATGGTGAATTAATTTTGAATTGAGGGATTTCAGTCTATTCCATCAATTCCTACTTATTATTCTGGAATTCAATAATTGAATTCATTTAAGACTATATTAAGCATAACAGAACATGATATTCTATCTGAAGTATCTGAAATTTTCACAATTGTTCAACACCAAAGAGTTCTGGAAGTAGACCCTTCAAAAGTGAATAGATTTTCGTGCCATATTGCTAATCTGTGAGTCTAACCACTGGTGTTATGACAAAATCCTTAATAACTTTACTTGCACTCAAATAGGCTGCTCTGGTTTCAGGTCAGGCTGATGAGTTTTTGCCCGTCTGTGTTCATTTCCACATCATATTTGTTTGTTGTTGTTGTTGTTGTTGTTGTTTTTTTCACAGATCTGATCAGTAGCTTGGTTTGGTCAAAATCAGAAGATCACAAGATAATTCAGGCTGGAAGGGACTTCCAAAGGTCTTTAATCCAATCTCTTGCTCAAAGCAGGGATAGCTCTGAGGTCAGACCAGGTTGCTCAAGGTTTATCCAGTCTCATCTTGAAAACCTCCAAGAACAGAGACTGTTCAACCACTCTGGGCAACATGTTCCATTGCCTGACCATCCTCAGGATATCAAAGCTTTTTCTTTTTTTCCAGTCTGAACCTCTCCTCTTTCAACTTATGCCCATTGCTGCTTAATCTTCCACCATGCACCACTACTGTGAAGATGACATATTCTTGATGACCTCCTCACAGGTACCAGCAGGCTGCCCATCAATCCCACCTGAAGCTGTGTCTACTCCTGGCTCCCAGCTCCCTCAACCCCTCACTGTAGGTAGAGCAAGTGCTCCAGCCCCCTGACCACCTTGGCAGCCCTCTGATGAACTTGTTCCAGTTTACTGATACCTTTCCCATACTGAGAGCGCCCTTGGTGTTAGTCCTCACTGAATTTCTTTAAGTCTCAGTTGCCCATTCCTCCAGTCTGTTTAGGTCCATCTGCATAGCAGCTACATCCTCAAGAATATCAATCTTTCTCCTCATTTTGGTGTCACCTAGAAACTTGAGAGTGCACTCTCTCATCTCCTCCAAGTCAATGAAATGAAAATCACAGAAGCCAGTTTGAAAAAAATAATAGCAGAGGATTTTTTTAATGCCACATCTTTTTGTCAGACTCAGTTTAAGGAGAACAGGAGATCTGACAGAAAAGTGGCATTCAATATGGAATAGAAACAACAGGCAGAGGGGAGCAACCTTTCCCTGTGCTCAACTGCAGCATCAAATTTGTCTTTGAGAGCATCACTATCCTGTTCCTTAGTACAAGGCAGTAGAAAACAATGGGGTCGCAAAACATAATAAGGACATTGTTGTGATACATAGGCAGATTCCTCAAACTGTTACTCTCATAATACAGCATAGTCTTCCCACAACTTTAAATGCACCTGGTAGAACTTCTCCAACAGACCCATGGCTCTTTTCTTTCACACTTCTGATTTTCTTCAAATGTTGATTAGAGAAAAAAGTATTATTTTGAAATGTCATACTGACTCCAACTGTACATACACATATGTTTGCAAGGCTCAGAACACTGAGAAATCTGACTGGTATTTAACAGAACTCTCAAGATCTTTGCTCAGCGCAGAATGCTGTCGGTGCATTTCTGCTTCCTGAACCCAGCTGTTGTAGTTCCAGATTAGGCAAACAGTGCTTTGTTTCATTTTAAGTTGCAGTGAAAAGTACAATTGCACTGTTTTTCTTGCACTCAAAAGATTAAAAAAGATTTTTTTTTCAGTCTTTCTTGGAGAAAAAAAAACCCACAAACAAATGAAAAGGAGCAATAGAAGGGAAGTGTTTTAGCAATTTTGCCCGTAAACTATGCTGGAGCTCTAATTGTAATGACCAGGATTAAGAATAACAAAAAACAAAACCAGGGAAAACATGACTATTTTCATAGTCAGCACCAATTCAGGACAGCTAGGATGGCAGTGTCAAATCTGGTCAGCTTTATACCTTGCAGTATTACTGCAATGTCATTTATTCACCACATCGAGGTTTAAAATTTGCAGCTACACACATCCCATTAGTCTTCTTTATTTAATAACTAAAACAATACAAATAACTATACTTCCATTAGTGAAAAGGACATAATCTGTTTTTCCAGTTATGAGAAGGGTTGCTATATCTGCCCCAGAAAGAGAACCTGGGCATGAACCTGTTTTACTCCTACCATTCTCTCCCTGTTTCAGCTCTGGTCTGTTAGTTCTGTTTCTACATTTCAACGATGTTGGTCCTCCTTTGTTGAGTTTCATTTTATTTAACTCTGCTTTCCCACAGTCACAAGCTTCCTTTCCATTGTTTATGGAAATATGCGAAATATGTCTATAATACTCATTCTGTTCAGTGTGACTGATACAGTTCAACACTATAATTTACCAAAGAAAACGTCATTTTAAATTTACAAAATAAATATGTTTGATGTTAAATTTAGAGTATGAATGAGACATGTGGAATTCACAGCACTTGTGAATCTCACCCAGGTGATCTTGCCAGAAAGAAATCTGCATGAACTAGGGAGCACAGGCATGTATACAGTTGTGGGGTTTCTGCTCTTTTTGTTTTGTTTTGCAGTTGGAACACAGAGAAAATGAAGCTTAATCTTAATTAGTTGCAGTAAACTAATATACAAGTGTTTCTGTATTTGTTTGCTACATATGTAACTTACACTATTTTGGTTACTTGTGTATGTCACTGAATTGGAAAAAAAGGAATATGAAATGTAATTAACCAGACTAAATTACCAATTGCAATATTTTCAATAAGCAACAATCCAAACAACTATTTGCTGAAGAAATATGTAAAAAAAATGAAACAATTATATTTGATGGTTTTGCATCCATTCGCAGTTCAAAGTACAAACAGAATACAAAGTGAACAGGAATTAAATTATTTGTGGAAATTATTCATTCAGCTGTCGCCTTACCATTTTCTTCCCTTTAAATCTTAAATACAGTTGATTTCATCCTAAACTGGAATTAACATTACAGCCATTCCATAAAAATCTCAGTGACAACTAAAAGAAAAACAATCACCTTTCTATGGCTTCATGAAAGAGTAAAGGTCTCTTTTGTTCTCATGTCAAGCTTTGCATGAAGACAGAAACTATTTCTGTTTGTGTGCAGTTGGAAAGTTATAATTCAGATTTTTTTATAGCACTTGCTCATCATATTGAAAGAAAAAAGAATTTTAAGATTTTTCCTCCATAGGTTTTCTTAACAGCAATGTTTCTTCAAGAAGAAAATTTGAGACCAATGACTTCCCAAGTGCCACTAACAGAGGCTTCATGTGTGCTCACCAAATAAAAATGTTTCTAACTTCATAGGTAAGTGGTTGGTAATGCTTGGGCCACAGCAACATGTAAATGAAAACTACTGTTTTGTATAATCTATTCCACTACATATACCCCAGGGATTCCAGGACCAGCTCTACTAACCTGAGCAGGGCTCTGGGCTTGACCCGAGAAACACATAATGCATCTATTGCAGTGTACGCTGATAGGTGATGTCCACTGAGTGAGCAATCCCCCGACCATGAGATTAGAATTAAAGTTGGGGCAGAGTTTGGCTTTGGGTTTTGGGGTTTTTTTTGGGGGGGGGAAAGGGGGGTTGTTGGGGGGGTTGTTTGGTTTGGGTTTTTTTTTATTCAAGTGATGCATATGATAAATGGAAGGAAATTTTTAGGTGAACCAGAACCGTTTATGAATTTTTATTTAATTTATCATATCAGAAAAAGAAAGACCACATAAAAATATTCTGAAACAATACTTGCATGTTTAAATATATAGTTAGTATTAAATGATCCCCCCAAACCCCAAATTTTTGCAAGCTAGTTCCCTAAGCAAACAAAAATGTGATTTACATCACTTACCTCTCCTATGGTCTAGTTCAGCCTCACAACTCAAAAACCTATAAGCACATTTAAGGTGCAAGACATTGCTCTTTTTATGTATTCAAACTGACAAATTTTTCTATAGCATTCCCCAGTTTTATAACAGTAAGCACTTAATCAGTAAAGTTGAACTTTTTTTCAGAAATTAGGGGCCTCTAATAATTTAGCATGATTTCTTTTTAAATGTCATTCCTGTATAAAACATTCCTATTCACTGAAAAGTCATTGAGACTGTTTATCAGATAAGGGAAATAGAGACTTTCAAGCTGGCTGCTACTTTCACAAGGGAGATTGTCATATGTCATATTTTTATTAAAAGTTCTTTGATGTTTATGGTTGGAGGAAATTCTTCTTTGAGGAGGACTTAGTTTGTTCCTGATTTAAAAATCCATTACTGACTACTCAGTATTTTTCATATATTTTACTTGTTTAAACTCTCCAGAAACAAGTCTGGGATGTTGCCTTTATTTTGTCAGCACAGTAGGAAACCTTTTTTAGTGTTGAGAGTGAATTGTGACTTGCCCTGTTACTGAAGATGTGTATTTGCAGCTATGAAAAAGGATAGCATTATCAGTGACTTTGCTTGTTTTTGAAGACTTTACAAAGAAAGGTTTCTGTTATTTTCCTTACAAGTTCATCTGTGTATCCTTTATAAGTGTCTTTATCTTAGGCACAGAAGTAGTCAATGTTGAAATGACTTAAAGTAAAATTATCAGATATTTACATGTTAAAGATGTTTCTGGGCTTGTAGGGAGTTTTCATGATTTGTGATGTACGATAGCTCCTTCTGAACATCCTACTAGTCATTTCTCTTTATTTTTAGAAAATCTGTCTCTTTATCCCATTTTCAAGGGATTTTAGCTCACAGGACCCTAAAGGCATGTTTACAGTACTCAGTGAAACTCCAGTTTGAGGAAATGTAGCATAGCAAATACGAGTTAGTAAATTCAATAGAATGAAGCATAACTTGTATTGCTGTGTGCTGTGTTGACCAATGTTTTTAGTTCCAACATTATCTTGCAGAGTCAGCTTAGATGACTGTACCAACTGATGATTCACATTTGGTGTTACTTACATTTGAGTCTATATAACTGTCTTTGATGTCACTCTAGGTTTTCGAAAGAATTGAGAGAGATAAATCCCAAATGTGTTGAATGTATGACTCTGATTTGAATGCAAAAGAACTTAGTTCTCACCTAGCCAATTAAATGCCTAAGAAGATACTCAGAAGAGCCTGGGTTCTGAGCCATTTTGAAAATGTGGTCTCAACTGTCAAGTGTTAAGTTATACCAGATATCTAGACCTAAAGAATTTTGTTGATCTTGATTTTGTGGGTATCTAGCAGAAGGGAAACAGGGTCTGAAATATCCAAGGCCCAAATCAAAGAGGACAGTGAAGTAAACAATAATTTTACATCATCTTCCTTTCAGCATTTACCAGCTCACACATTTGAATTTAGAGAGTTTGGAGTTTTAGGATCTTGACATTAGTCATGAATGCCAGCTCTGTCACTGACATCCACCAAGTCATGCAATCTGTTTATGTATCAGATTCTGTTCTGTAGAATGAGAAGGTATTTCCTCTGCATCATAAAAAATTGTGAAGACAACTCAGTAATGATTGTGATGCTCCCACTGTATAGGGAAAACAGATAAGCACCTAATACATTACCACTCCCTTTTTATCTCTCACTTCACTCCCTTATTTTAATTTTCCTCCTCAAGTTTCCTGTCATCCATGCTGTTCCTTCTGTCCTTTTTTTCATCCATCAATACTTGGCCTCCCATATACTCCTTCCTAGGTACCCTCACATGCACATCAGAGTAAGGATAAACTTACCAGCCAAACCTAGATATCAGTATTTCGCATTACTGAAAATAAAGTCACATCATGCCTTCCCATCTCGTTCCTTCCCTTGTCTCTACTGTGTATTTCACATACATTTTGGTATCAAACAATGAGATAGCAGGTGCTGCATGGGGACTTTAATGCTCACTCTAAACTCAAACCATTCAGTCATGACCTGGTTCACCAGAATACCTGGGGATGATTTGCTACTAGTGACACTGCTATGCAATGCTACTTCTGGGATCTATGATTCAAACAGAAATGGAAGAAATGGAAAGATGAAGCATCCACAGGTTTTGAAACATTCACAGCTCCCTGTTGCTGCTAGTCAACATTGGGGCGGGGGGGGGGGGGGTCTGGCATCCCTGTAGTGCACAGAGAGAGAGATCCACCTAGTGACTGATTCAACTACAACAAGACTTGTGCAGTATGTTAATATCATGCAGCACAATCTATGCTTATAAGCATGCCAGAGAGAAGCACGGTTCTGTTTGTATTGAAATAAAGAATCCTTTACACACATCACCTCCTCTTTATCTTGATTCTCCCATTAACCCCACTAATTAGGGTGTGATCCTAGTTATCAAGGCTGTTTGATATGAGAAGTTCGATATGTGCCCCTTTGCTGATTATGACAGTCAGCTAAGACCTGACCCAGGTCTCTCCTCTAGTAGCATGTGAATCTTTTTTACATTTTCTTTCCAGCTTGTCATAGGACAAAGTGATACTCCCAACCCCACCCCTTGATGCCCTGTACAAATAGATTTATTACAAACATGAGACAAATCATGAACACAGAAAGAAAAGCACATCTTGTCATCCCTACATGACAATAGAACCCATCCCTCATTTCAGCTCATCTTTACACTAAATGACCAAATGAAATGATGAACACGATACAAGTTCACACACATGCAATCTAGCAGGCCACTAATAGCTGACTTGAAAAATACGGGCTCCTATAAGTCAGCTCTGCTGAATCCTCCTGGGACAATTGCAGAGATTACTGCTCCCAGATATTGGTCCCACCCCACTGATGGAGGTTACCACATCTTATGCAGGTGCTTATGCTGGCACCTCAAGTGTGTAATGTAGAGTACAGACCCTAAGCTCCATTGGACTATGAACCTCAGTATCTGAAGAATAAATACATGTCCCATATTGCCTTCATGATATGCAGGCAGTGACCTCTGCAAAGATCAGACGGGCCAGTAGCAGGGAAAGCATTACTGCTGCTGTTTCAAGTAAGATTTGGCAGGCGGACTCATTTGCTGCAGTCCAAAGAATCACTCAAATAGAATGACACAGATCACGAGTGACAGGTAGAAAAATTCTGCATAGAAGAAATGAAACTTATTTCTCTCAGTTTTTACAGAACTAAATTCCAGAAATTTGCCTTCACTTAATGGACACATTTGCTGCAGCATATTCTGAATATTTTTTTTTCCTTTGATGTCTTCAGCTTACCTGAAATATTTTGTAGGTAAATTATTGGGATATATATCACCAGCTTCTATAGATTTATCCAATCTTTGCTATTTCATTGCAAACTTCACAGAAGATGAAAATAAAAGCCAGGTTTTATGACTGACTCGCTGCTGCCTAATTATACGGAAACACCACTTTTTTTTGAAAATAATGATACGTTAGCAGTTTGATTTACTAATCAGATTCTGTATCTAGGTATAGGAAGGGGGGTGGTGTGCACATATGCACATGTATCTTTGTTCCAAAATTTGTATTTTATCTAAGTTATCATTACTCAGTAACTAAATTTTCAACAGTACTTGTAGAGAATGATTTGGTTAAATCATTAAATACAACATGGTACCTTTGCAAGTAGAAATCTACAGTTCTGTCTAGAAAACAAGATAATACCAGCATTATATACTGCATTGAAATCCAACAATATTGATGGAAGGAGTTACTTATTCCCCTGAATAAATAAGTCTAATCAGAGAACCGAAATAATAAAACCATGCAACTTGCTAATCATGCAAACGATACTGAATAATCGAAATAATTTGCAAAATGCAGACTGAAAACCATTTGTTTAACAAGTTGTTTAGCCAGTCCATCCAAACTCAGAGTCACTGCCAAAAGACTCTGGGTCTGTAACAAATATAATTTACAGCACATGTTCACACTGCTATGCTCAGAAAAATAAGATATCAATCATTTCATTTCTATGCATCAGTTTGACTTCAAATCTATCTTAGTAACAACGAGAATTTACCCTTATAACCAGCAAAGTATGGGCATGCTTGTTAGCAGGCAAATATACATATCATTCTGGGCACTTGATCATTTTACTGCTGAAGCCCATGACTGCAAAAGGCCACTGTCTGAACTGCCCATTTATACATACATGAGTTTGGACACTTCAGGGACAAAAAAAAGCTTAAAACCGCAATTTTTGTCCTATTGCGGTCATGGTGCACTTCATGAATGGGTGGAGAAATTCAGCCTCCAATGAGCACAGTAAAGCTTTCTTCTCAAAGCCATCTTAGTGATTCCAGGCAGAACTCGTTAATTTGGTATGACCCCACCTTGAAGAAAATTCCCTAGGTTTTTTCTAGACCATTGACATACTGATTCCTTTTACTCTACTGACCTCTTCTGAAATGTGGCTGAATTTGTCTGGTGTGACATCTGCACAGTTTGTCCTACTAATTGGAAGACTAGATGTGACTTATTTCCCCAAAGACTGTTTGTAGTCAGCAAGCAGGAGCAAACTTCAGTCATTTCTGATTGGCTACATTTCAAAATCATGTCCCAGATGTACCTGGTTTGTGTTTTCTATGTGCCATTCATTTCTTTTAAGCTGACATTTTCATTTAGTTATCTCTGATCAGCTAAGACAGGCCAAGAGATCTCTTTGGTTTCAAGCCAGCTGCACTCGTGCCTAATGTGTCCCTCCCCTAGAGAGCAAACGTACGGGTGAAGCTCCTACTTACTCCCAAGTCAAATACAGCAAAGAAATTACAGAGTTGATGTCAAGTAACAAGAAATGGGGAAAAATGCTCCTAGTAAGGACAGATGAACTAATGTGAACCATATAATTTCTATTTCTACAGAAAGTATCCCGAATTTTGGGCTTGTTACTCACCAGCATTTGTTTCTGGCTCATCATTTGAAAAAATTAAGCAACCAAAAAACACTGAGGAAGTATCACCATTAAGAAGAAATTGAGACAAGGAGAAGAATGACCCACATTTAAAATGCCTGGGCCAGGAACAGAACTATTTGAGCTTCAAAATCTTACTGTAAAACTTAGGAGATCTAAAATTGCCCTGGAACTGGAAGGGACATACTTAATTCGAAAATTGTCTCAGTGATCAAAGATGAGGTTGTCAGGAGTCATTCCAGCAGATGAGCTTTTCTTCTTGACTCTGAAGACTGACAAAGCTACTGGCAACCTTGAGCAGGATTTGCATGTCTCTGCAGTTATCTGCACGAAAATGCAGTACAAAGGGGACACAGAATCTATTATGATATTTTGGAATCAGTATTACACACATATTTCAGCTGAACAGAAAAATGGGAGTTTATGACAGATGGTAGCAGAGAATTGGCAGGAACAATTAAGAGCTGAAGAAGGCACGGGAAATGTATTTTTTGTTAAAATGCTTCTCTGTAATTAAGCAATATGTGTCTCTTGACACCATTTCAGTGCATAGATATGTTTTAAGACCTGAGAAGGTAAGACAGGCCAAGAAGTTCTTGGGTTTTAAGTCAGCTACACTTGAAAAAGGTCCAGTAGATATTTGTCAGCATAGCAGTTTTTGCCTTGTGAATTCCAGGAAACTGAAAACACACATCAACATTTTTAGATGGTGAAGATATACTTAGAGTAACTTATTCTCCCTTACCCCACTTCATCATAAGTCCTGGTATATTTGTGAAATTTATAGGAATTTAATACATGTTTTTACCAATTAAACACGTTTTGAAAATCACGGATCTTTTTGGCAAGGATACTTCTGATAGCTTATACAACCAGCAAAAGCAAGGCAGAAATATTCAGTGAGTCACAAAGCATTCTTCCTTAGTCTTTTGCAATGACTAACCCTAGCAAGCATATTTGATGTTAAGATTAATGTTCAGTTCTGAGCGATGTGGATTCACACTTCACATCTCTGAAAATTACTCACTGCTGACAATGGATGAAGCTGAATTGGTGTTGAAGATGGTTCAGCTGGAAGTACGGTGACAGAAAAGCAGTCAGGCCCATTTCAGGGAGAGGTTTTAAGCTGATGTTTTTGAAGGTGTTTTTTGTCCTTGGCTATGTACCCAGTTAAATTTTGCTCAGCAAAATGACCACTGCACTGTTGAGACATATAATTCAGGCTTCAACTAATAAGGACTATCAGCAAGGATGCTAATTGGTGTCAGATGTGATTAGACTACTGTTCTCCAAGAAGGCTACTGATTTGTTTTCCTCTACTGCTGAGAATCTAGTACCAGGTGACTCGTTACCCTCACCTGAAGTAGGATTCAAAGGAATAAGGACACTAGAGCTTATCACCAAACCTTTTATTAAGGCTTTGTTTCTAAGATGAGATTAGGTATTGTTTTTATCATTTAGAAGTGACAGAAAATGTGGGCATCTTTTCCCATAATTTTATAGACAACTGTAATAGAGATCAACTGAATTTTTATATAAAACAATGCAAAATTGTGATGCACTGTTGATTACGCAATAGCAGAACATTCATCCAAACACTCTCCCTTTTTTAAGTCCAGCAAAACAGAAGCACTGTTATTTTGTAGTGACTGCTTTTGCATTGCTTTTCTTACCAAAACTTGTACCTAAGTAAGAAAGATGTATCTCTCTTCATGTCCAATATTCAAAAACCTATGCAGGAACTGTGGACTACAGAGCACTGCAGGTGAGTATTTCAACACTTAAGACAGCCTTCTCCTCTCCTGCTTCCCTCACCTTTTCATGATTCAGATGACACACAGAAATCACAAGCTGCCTCTTACAAAATGTGCTCTACAGGATATTCAAAGAACAATACACACAGCCTTGAGATTGAAGACTCCGAATTCAGCAGAGAATAGCTAGAAACTACTGTTGACTTGATCTTGCTTTTCTGAGCAAACTATATCCAAAAGCAAAATCAGATTTGTTCCAAGGAAGTCTAGAGTCAAGATTTGTCCCAGAAAAGAAATGTGGAGCTCAGGTTGATCCCCAATTCCAGAATGCGGGGGGGTTGGGGGGGGGGGGGAGAAAAAATAAAAAGGCCTTCTTTTGAATGGGAACTAAAAAGAAACCATGAAATGAAGCAATGAAGAAATATCTAGATAGTGAGATGGGAAACAAGGTGACAGAGATTGGTTAAGAATGCAAAAACCTGGAGGTAAAGGAAGGAAGCACACAGAAAAAGGCTTGAGAGTAAAGGAAACTATCAGTAACACGCTAGGCAGGAAGAAAGCAGGGGGCAGGGGGGAAGACAACCCAGGAGGAGCTGGATTATTAAAAAAAAAAATGCAGAGTTAAGTTAGACCTAATCACCATGTACTTGTGTTGTACTGTATTCTGCTTCATAGCCCATTTGATGAGTTCCCTTGGCTTTTTATTCAAGGCAAAACAACAATTCAAGCTGACAGAGACATATATGGAGTGTGTGTGTGTGTGGGGGGTGCATTACAGAAGCTATTCTGATCTCTGTTATGCTGTTTACAGGACCTGACATTGTTTAAATAAAACTTTTAAATACATTTCTGACTTGGAAAATGTAAGTATTATAACAGTGAAGACGTAACCGCAGCTTAAAGAAATGGGCAAGGAGGTTGAATTCTAAGTTTTCCTTCTCAGAACTACTTCTGCGTTTGTCTGAGAAGCATTGCAGGATGGAGACAGGAGCGAGTGGGAAATCCACACTCTCATAATGTTTAATGTCCCATTGGCTGTAAAACAATTTTGGGATCTCTTTGTGTAGGAAAAAGGATCAGTGCAAATGTCTTGACGAAGATCACTCAATATTATATATTTCAGCGACTTTGAATTCAAGGACAAAGTCTAAGGGCTACTGCCTGCACTCACAGTGTATGCAACAAAAATGCCTGCTGGCCACTGGGACGTGCTCAGGTCACTGAAAAATAGCCGATACAGTAGAAAGAAATCGTGAGCCCAATTCTCAAGCGGAGCATAAGGTTTCTGAGCCCTTAGGCCTGGTTCCAAAACCTTAATGTCAGCCAAGCCCCACCCACTGACTTCAATAAATCCTGACCTGTGCCGATACATATGCACATACACTAATTATGACTGTCAGAGAGGGGCTTTCAGCTCCAGCTCTGCCGCGCCACTCCTGCAACATATCATGCAGCATCTTCTGGCAGTTCTAGATGACAGGGCTTAAGGGGACTCGCAAGTTTGACAAAAAAGTTGGTGAAATTGATTGGTATTTAGAGTTTAGTGGTCTCCTATGAGTATTCCTATGCTTCTCTGACTGATTTTGATGAAGTGCTTTTATTTGTCTTTCTACCGAGAGACTGCAGATGAATTTGCAATAGAGCAGCATGGCTCCTGTTTAGCTTTGTCAGGCACCACTTAGCCATGTTATAATTTATTTTCCAGGAAAAAATATTTCTCATGAGAGCTTCAGGCTAACACAGTTATAAAGCACCTGGCTACCGTTCAGCTTCGTGTCTGAAAGCACTTTCATTTCCATGCATAAACAGAAAAATACCAAACTGAAGAGGAGGAAGAACCAGAAGTTCCTCCAGGTACACGTGCCGTAGCTACACAGGCCTTCTTTTGAGTGGCATTTAATTAAATCAAACCCCACCTTAGTACCCAAGTTAGCAGAGTCAAGGTTAAAATAGGCCTGTGTAGAAACACAGACACTGCTGTCAGTAGTGGTGATGCCACAGCAGGCTCTGGGAAGGGTTATTCACTTAACAAAGCAGCCTGTCTCTGCTCATTGCTAGGTTGGGAACTGACTGTTCTAAATTTTTGAATGGATTTAGACCTGTATTTAACTTTGACATACTGTGTAATAGAGCAATCTTTACCTTGCTTCAGCTTTATTTGGTGAGAGTCCCTTTTACTCAGAGTGCAATGATTGTGGTGTTTGTTGGGGTAGTTTTGTTCCTATTTTCTGCTGAATTATAGTGATTAGTGAGCAGTTTGAAAGCACCAAGCTCAAAGATCTTTTCTGCTTTGATCACCATTACTGTTATTCAAGAAGAGGCACAAGTATGGTTACAGGATGAATGTAAATATCAATTCAGTTTCACTGCACTTATGGAAGGTCTGTTGTACTTTTTTCTTGTGCTTTCTTTCTACTCTTTATCTCATTAGAATGCAGGGGAAGAAATGTAGTCATGTACATATAATTAAGACAGAAAGTCTTTCTAGAACATGCCAGTAATCATAAAACGTGATTTTTAGTCTGATTTATAATTAAAAGCATATTTTTGTTTGTCTCGCTTATATCTTGCATTTAAAGAAACAGAGATGAAAAAATCCGAAGATCCAATGAGAAAATGGAGCCTGTTCATAGGGAACTGCTCTCCTTGCCACTTTAATCAGCCGTGATGTTTCATTAGCAATGACTTAACCAAAGCAGACAATGCTTATCGCAGCACCTACCCTTATAATCATTGCACATTACTACTGTTGCGTGGGGTTTTTTTAAATTGTTCATTGAATACACTGCAATATTTACAAGTAACTGGTAACTGCAGACTCAGGCTTAGATCAACTAACTTGCAGCCTCCAAAATGACAACAGGACAGTTTGGCAAGGAAAACCACTCAAATTTTGCAAACTTTGGTACACAGAGGACAAAACCCAAATTTAAAAATTAAGTTCAGATAATTTACTTTTCTTAGAGCATGTTGAGCACTCCCATCCATCCATACTGAGTAATTACATTCATTCTTTCACTTAAACCTCCCAGACATTTTCAGGAGTACTAATTCAGCTGAGCTAAAATTGCCTATTTGCACATTGCTAGCATTATTCTGCTTATTGCCACAAACCCATCACCCTTTATTTCACTTTAGCCCCAGAAAGTTATTAGTAAATGCAAAACTATGAGACAACAAGAAAAATCTGACTTCCCGATGCTTTTCCATGAGTGTGGTAAGTGGTACATGTTCAGATGCTTCAAAGACTTTTTTTTTTTACTGCTGAGGGGGGAGTACAGATTTTTTAAACAGTAATATTACAGAAATTCTTGTGAACTAGTGAGCAGGATAATGAGGATTGATTGTGCTGAACTGGATGAAGGGAGCTGGATGGAGTGCTGGTTGTGCTATGAGAAAGAACTGCAACAGCACTACGGTCCCTTCGTGCTTTGAGAGAGTGCCAAGGGAGAGGGATTCTGACGCAACGGATGCTGACGGGAAGGGAGTAGAGCTAGATTCAAAATCCTCTTTCCTAGCAAACTTCTGGTGAAATCTAAAGCAGATCTCTTTTGCTCTGTGTAGGTGAGTTACTCGTCTGTAAAATGACAATAATAGCACTTCTTTATCTCCAAGAATAAACAGTGGAAAGATTGGAAAGTAGTCAGATATCATCATCAGGAGGACAGGGTAACACAGTAGCAGCATAACAGAAGGAAACATTTCTATTTTTTCAAGTAAATTCAGAACAAACTGGAAAAAGCATTCGACATCTCTGGGATTAAAATGGAAATGGAAAGAGGATATTTGGACATATTTTCCCCTCAGAAAATAGTATTGATATCATTTTGCTCTGACTTTATAATTCCCGTAGCTTATTATAATGTAGCTGTCTTCTTTGATTTGTGTATTGGAACATACAGTGCAACCTCATATATTCGTAGAAATAGGCTTATTATTGTAACAACTCAAGGGAATCTTCTGAATTGAGGGAAAACATTTACATTGGAACAAATTACATTTTACCAAAAAACTAATTGTTACACTGAGAGCTGTATACTGTTGTAATTGCACTGTCCTAATTACACACATTGCATTATTTAAAAAGAATAGCATTGTTTATTTGCAATATCCTCTGCTTATTTACAGTTGCATATTTGAACAAGGAGCAAGGAGTTATTCCTACAAAGCAGCAGAGAGATTGTTATCTGCACAAAACCACGAAATTAATTCAGTAGAGGAAATCTACTCTCAAACAGAGCAAGAGAGAAATTCCTCCTGAGGCAAGACATTCTACAATTGTTTCTAAATTTCTGTATAATTAACAAAGCACTTACCATCTGCAGTTATTGACCTGTCAGATCTGCTCCTCTGAGATAATTTCAGTGACATTTTAAAAAAATAGTATGAATATAAAAAAGCCATATTCAACTTGTAGGGAATGGTGTTATCCTGTAAATAGAAATTACAAACACTCAAGATGGAATTAGTTTATGACGACTACTGATTAACACCAGTAGCCCTGATCAGATGAGTTCAGCTCAGGTATTAGTGGGACACCCTTTGTTGGCTATGATAACAGTGACCCTCTTGTGTCTCCTATTTATTATTGTGCAAATACCTCTCTAACATATGAAAAGGCATCTCGGAAAATTCACTTACTTATTTGGACTAATACACCAAACGATGTTAAATGGAATTATGGGGAAACTTCATCTTAGACAAAGAAGAGACTGATTCTCTGTTGCTTTGCACCTTCACTGCACATTTATTTTAACCCAACTAATTAGTGTATCAAGTTGACATAATGCTACCAAGCAGCAGTGACCCCCTTTTTACCCCAACTGTGTGAATATCTGAGTATGTTTCAAGGCACCAGAAAAGCCAGCCCATCCAGCCTGGTACTGTTGTGTTTATAGAGAAAAAACATTCTGTCTTTTGTTTATCATTTTTAATTAAATCTACTAATCCCAAACAGCATAATTTGTGGATTAGCTCCATCTCTTTAACTATTCTTCTTTCTGTTCCTGTGTTACATTATTTATAGATGCTGCAAAAAAGCTTCTCCATTAACAGCCTGTAATGTTTCTTCCTTCACAAACCTGAATTTCTGGCAAATGTTATTCAGAGACATGTAAAATACAATTTTATCCAAACCAATACACACTTTTCTCCCATCAGGTTTTGTAAGATCTTTTTAAAAGTAGCACAGAAAAAGAGCTGGATGTTGTGTGGCATGAGAGATGAATGCATCTTCAGTTCTAAGGAACAACTATTGAAGTTTCAGATTGGTAACGATCACAGTCAAAATGATATTTTAATCTTAGTACACAGTAGGGAATAGACAGTTACTGCACAGTTCACTAGAATTTTACCCCCCTTGACACATGAAAGAGCAAGTAGTCTGACTTTTCATCTTATTTCAGAAGAGATCCTCTTCTGGTGGTGGTCTAGTCAAGTCCAGCCAGTGCTCCTAATACAGAAACTTTCAGTTCTACAGTAAATGCAACTGATCTTTTATCTTTGATTTAAGTTCATTGCCACAAAATCAAGACAAATTTGTTGAAGTGTAAGGTTAAAAAACTGCATAAATGAGAACTCCTACAGTAAAAGTTGTTTGTAAATTTTTGATCAATGACTTTTTACAATATAAACTGTAAAAGCGCTATCAAACTCCAAAAGTATCTTTGACAATATATAGAAAGTTTAACCTTTTTTTCTTCATTTCAGAGAGATTTTTGTAAACTTTTTTTTCCCCAATCTATATTGCTAGATGCACCTTGCTATTTTCTCTTGATTCAGTGATAAGGAAGAGTTGGAAAAGGCCATTTTTCTGCTTTTTCTATGATCTCAGTTCTTCAAAAATCTGTGGTTTGGGTGGGTGGTATATTCATTACAATTGAATAGCGGTGGTTAAAGGGAAAGCAGTGAGTGCAATTTCTTCTTGTTTGCAGGTAATGGATAATGAAAGACGAAGCAAGAATAAACTCATACGGTCTTTCAACAAACAAAAAAGTACTAGCACAGATTGAGGCCATCCTTAGTCTTTGAATAATAAAGAAAAAAAAGGCATAGAAAGAAATTACAGAAGAAAGAAATATTTTGTAGGTAGTTGTCCTGTGAAGCCTGTCAGGGAAGAGACAGCTGTGGAAACTCTAATTCTTTAATTTGGAGAGATCCTCAAGAAAGCTTCCAAGTCAATTAGGACTTGCACTAACAATGGAGCCGTTGCTTGAGAAACAGAAGGAGAAGCTTTGAGAAGCTAAACATATGGTGGAATCAAGAATACAAAGTACCCCACACCATCAAAAAAGGAGAGAATGACTGAATCCTAGTGAAATGCATACCAGATGAATGGGAGGACCCATAAAAATGAGGAACTATTCTTACAAGTTATTAATCTTATACTGCATAATTGTACTGTTCCTACATAGACACCTTGAATCAGGTGAACTGAACCAACTAAAGAGCTGGTACTTTGCTGGGTTCATTATATTTTCAGACCTCGGCTACAGTCTGTCCCCAAGAAAGAACTCCTTAACTACTCAGAGCTTCCAAAGAAGGGAATAGTCTAAAGCATTTCACAGTGATGAGGATTTTTTAAAAAGGAAGAAGAAAGAGAGGCATCAGCCAAAGGAACCTCTCTGTCTTCGAAGAGCCTCAACCTATTGTGACTTCTCATACTTCTGAACAAGGACAGTATTCATTTAAAAACTTACCTTGGCAAGCACTTCATAGACATGCTACACGTATAGATAAATCTATTTTATATCATGCTATGAGTGCTAATCTTATTGCAGAACACAGTGATTACAGCTTATGTTGAATTACTACTTGTTAAAATTCATTGTAGTGAGGTATTACCATGTGACACCTCCAAGCTAGTGAGCACTTCATTATCTTTAAACAGAAAATTTGAAGGAAACCACTTACGTTGAACTGACTGTTGATCCCTTTCTTTCTCATTCTGTGTTACAAGAACAAGCTACACAATAAACTAGGCCTTCCTAGAATCCAGCTGGTTTAGTAACTGGCCTTGTACATGCCTACTAGTATCAATATTAAAAGTCCTTAAAACCACTTATTTATGACATCACACTCTATATAGCACACAAAATAAACTACACTGATGTCCATACACTCTACTACTACCATAGGGCGCATTTTACTTCTGAGATGTGCATATATATATATGCATACAAATGTACATCCATATAAGTGCAGACAAGCTATTCAAATTGGTAATGATTTAGCTTTGCTTTTAAGGTAAAAATGCCAAAACTTCTGGCACAAAGGACAAAGGTAAAATATTGCTTGACCTTGTGCACATTACTTCAACTTTTAGGACATACACTCTGAAGGAAAGTGGATTATTTTCCAAGGGACTGTACAAAGATTTTTCATTTGTGCTCAGACAAAGAAATATCCTACATGATGACACATTTTTAATTCTCTGTTTAAAAAGCTTTTGGTGTCATCATGGAGAGTCCCAGAGTGTGCTTACTAAAGTAAGCTTAAGAAGAAGGTATGACAGCTGTGGGTTTTGACATGAAAACATCTCTCACTATAGGCACAATAACATTTTATTTATCCTATTTTGATGAGTATGTGCTGACATTTAAAAGACCAGAGAAGGAAAAAAACCCTAGCCCCTATTTTATGGGAGAAAAAGAAAGTCTTTCTGTGTTTTGTTTTGGTTTTGCTTTTCTTGAAGATTCTCACATATCTTAGCTGTTTTAAATGTTAACAGATGCTCGGCAGACTTGAGAACAGTTAAAAGAAAAATTCACATATAATTCTCTGGTTAAAAGCTCAGCAAATGAATACGTACTTACAACTTTTTAAGGGATACAAATAAATTAAGAATATCTTTTATTTCCATGCTCACATACAAAAGGGAATTTTAAACACTTGAATATTAGTATTTTATATTGATCTTTTCTTTCCGAAGTTACACATGCCATGGTAACTTACAGAATTTGTTTTATAACATGCAAATAATACTGTGCTGACATTTGCTGCTGGATAGTTGCTCAATGACCTACATGAAATAAGTTGTTTTTCTAGCTGCTAATGAATCAATATTTCATATCACAGAAAAAAAAGATCTCAACTGGCAGTATGGATGGCAGTATCAGTTAAAGAGATTAAGGCTTGCCTGATTGTTGAAAAATGCCTAGTGGTCCCCCACATCCAACACTTTGAAGGGATATATGAAGAAGTCTACATTCCCAATATTAATGTCAGTAACCATTAGACACAGAACTTCCACTGAAGTATGCACATGAGAACTAATTCCTTGAAAGCTTTTATGGAAGTTCATTCTAAAAGCACAAAATGAATGAGGGAATCTGTGAGCTCAGAAAGTGACTATGACATTTTATTTTGCTTCATTCCTAAAGTGCATACAAAAGTTCCAATTACATTCAGCACCAATCTAATACAAAGCAGCTTTGTGTCAGTTTAAATCTTAAATATGAGAAAAGTTACCATTTGTCTAAATAACTTTCATAGCCCACCTCATCAAGGAAACATGTTTTTCCAGACTGTATTTGTCTTACTGAAGCTGTACATTGGATAGTATCAGAGATTTAAGAAAGTATGAAGAAAGGCTGAACTGAGGACATTTGACTGCAATTAGCTTCATGGACTATCTTGCTCAAAGCTTTTCTAACTTCCAAGTGTGAATAGAGTGAATGTGGCACCTCACAAGCGAAAATCTGGATTAAAAAGGTTAGGCCTAAACCTATGCTATATGCTTTAGTGCATTGCTGTCAACGTATCTGGACATCACTAGATGTGCAAATATAGCTTTTTTTCTTTTTTTTTTTAGGAGAGAGATATAGTGCTAGGATATCTAGAAATAAATAGTGAGAGAACCAACCTGTTCTTCTCAACTGCACTGAAAACAAGAAAACCATATCCACCAAGGCAGAAGCAGAGAGAACTGAAGCCCTGCAAGCAACAGAGGAGAGAGCAGAGGTATGGAGAACCCTTTGAAGTACAGCAGGAGGCTGGAACTGTCCTGGGGGTATGTCTGAGATGAAAGAACTCTTCCTTTGCTCAAGCAGATACTGTGCAAGCTGATAAGACATTATAAATTATATTTAATTGTATTTGATACATGTCATCAAAATTGTCTTTGCAACCATAAGAGCTGAAAGCATTGCTTTATATTAACCGTGAGATCCTGATAAAATCATGTAGTTCTAGAAGCAATGTTTTGATAACCTCAGTACAGTATATCTACTGTACTTCAATGAATACTCAGGCCTAGTCTATAAACTTTTTTTTTTTTTGTCTCAGACACTAAAAATTCAGAAACAGTGTGACCCTGACAAGGATCACAGTACAGAAATAGCTCACTTAGAAGACTGACAGTCCACATCAGCACAACATGCAGAAGTAGATAGACCCCCACAATCATAATATGCTGCCAACACAATGAGAGGATCTGTATAGTATGCAGAGAGAGCAACACAGGCTTAGCAGCGTACATGAAGTCTCAGTCTTACAGAAATAGTCTTTCTGCTTCAGTTAAAGCCTAGGGAACTGGAGAGACGTGTTTCATAAGCAACAAAGGCATGAAGCAGCCAAACTCTTCTGAAGATTTCATATTGAGTCTTTCCTGTATTATCTGAATTGTTTCCACACTCGAATGAAGAAAAGATACCCTCAGCCTCTCCTCTCAAATCTGCTCCTCCCATTCTGTTCAGAAAATGTACCTGTTTGGAAGACAGTTTCACTTACATAGATGTATATTTGCAGCAACCTTTGTCTAATTAGATCATGACTCTGTCATTTTCTCATGAACAAAACCATAAGCAGAAGTGGAATTCGTTATCGGAGAACTATTCTAAACTGAATACCAGAAAACATCCCTGAGGAAAATGAGATTCCTCTATTATCTTCACAGATTAATAAGTCTGTGATAGCAATAGAGAAGTTGGAGAAGCACCCTTCCTCTTCCACTTGCCTCTTATTCTTCCCTCCAATATGAATTCAGTAAGTAACTTACCTTGGCTTTCTTTTCAATCCTTTAATTTCCTGTCTCATTTGTCTTTGTAAATCTTCATATAGTAGAAGCTAAGAGAAGTTCCCATTACAAATCTATATTGAAAGGGGAGCTTGGTATATTGCAAAAGGGCAAATCTAAAAATGATTGCTCACTTTTCCCTTTGTAGAATCCTATGTCATACCCCTGTTCTTAAGCCCAAGGAACAAATCTATTTAATGTTAAAATATCACAGTCCTTTCTCTGAAATTCTGCCAACTGATTATTTTCACCATATCACTGTCTTTCATTTGATCTGTAATTGAGAATGTACCTTTGTAAAAGTGGTCATCCCTTAGTGTTCTCTCACTGCAACCTCTAGCCTTTGGATTACCTATATAATTAATAAAATTAGTACAAAATATTCCTCTCCCCATACTTCCCCTGTGTTCTTGATACCTATGGTGTTTTGAAAATAATTAATAGGTGTATTTACCATGGAAACCTCTGAACTTTAATCTGTTCTTTCCCCCCTCCCACCAGTTACAAAATATAGTTTTCTAGTTGAAGTGTTAAAATATCACCATACATAATAGAATTACTCACTATTACTTGGAAATCTCCATGTTCAGAAAAAAGGAAATAACAGGTAAAGAAATTCCTGGAATGTTTGTTCAGGTTGTTTTTCCTTCTACGCACTCAAAGTTCATCAGCACTTATGATTAAACAAGATGACAAAAATACACTGCAGACTGAAGGAACAATAACCACAGTGGCATACCAAATCACTCATTCTGAGCAGGTGGGCATAATAGGTAGTAGTTAGCTACTGGACATTTTTTTAATCATAATGGAGAAAGTACAAACTGTACTGGACTTGGGAAGAGCAGAGTAGCCACACTTTTAAATGTTAAAGTGCAAAGGTGTCTCATACTCTTGTGGCATGGTAGGCATTAGGATTTTCATTCTCCAAAACTCCTCTAATATGAAAGGATTTCAATGAGTCTAATCAAAGACCAAGAGATTAATATCATGGCAAACTACACAATGGCCAATCTCTGTAACAGAAAAAGATACAAGAGTGAAATTTATCATAACAGACTGGCTCTAGGAGGCTTTACATTCAGGTGCAAAAATAGTGAACTCACACTCTTGATAGTAAATTAAGTTGAAACAGATCTTTCCCTCTCCTTTTCTGGCTGAGCAAAGCAAAAACTTTCTTATTTCAGAAAGCTGGAGATCCTGTGGAGGTAGAAGGAAGGTAAGGTACCTAGGAGGAGGGAGAAGGTGGAAAAAGTCACAGATAGACAGCGCTCGTGAAGATGAAGGTTGGGGTCATGGGAACCTGGGGATGTCAGCAGCTGAAAAAGACTTGCAACTGGATTAATGAAAAATTGTTCCCTGATAGTTGGTTTGTATGTATAATTTGCACGTAAGCCAATTCTGATTTAAAAGACTGAAAGATACCCAATTCTATCAGTATTTTCTCCTCCTAACTGCAACAACACATATTGAATCCCTGGCTATCCATCTGATTAAAAAAAGGCTAAGGTTACCTTTTTATTTTGGAAAATTAGCACATGACCATTAATAAATAACATGACCTGAAGCATTATTTCATGTTATCTATGCATTTTGTAGATGGCTTGCATCATCTTGTGCTAGATTTGCTCTAAACTGTGATTTCTTCTGTTTGTTTTTCTCCCCTGCCTTTCTGAGAGGTCTGTGAAATAGTTGCTGACTCCAGGTTGACCTCTTTTTCTCTGTCTCTTCACCATATACTTAACTCAGTGAGTAGCATGTGAAGTTTACTGAAGTAGATACCATCAAACTTGACAGCAAGAGAAAAACTCTGCCTTGTATAAGCAAACAATGGTACTAGTATATGGAGGGCCTAGAGGACAAAAGAATATGAGTATTGCAATTCTGTTATTTACAGCTTTGTATTACAGCTTTTATTTCTTTTTCCTTCTTGAGATTGAATGGAGCTGGGTTATCCCCAGGCTCCTTTAGGTATTTCTTTCAGAATATACATCAATCTGCAGTCCCTCTACGGCCTCCATTACTTTAATACCTGAGCACCTCACAATCTTTCACTATCTTTGCTCTCACAACACCTCAGATGCAGGCAATTTTTATGATATCAATTTACTAAGAGGGAAACAAAGTGCATAGAGATTTTTAGGTATCTGATATCCAGAGTGAAATCCAAAATCTCTCCCTCTGCTCTTTTCCTAGTGCCTGGGATCATCCTTCAGCTCCTCAAAATGAGATTCAGGATAATCTGAATACTGGGAAAGGAGTCACCCACAGACAGACTTGAAAAAAATGAGACTACCCTGCACCACAATTACTAGGTAAACCTATGCTTTTGTTCTGAAGCTGCCAATACCATACCACTATGTATTCAGAAAGTGTTACTACAAGCCCTGTTTAGAAGTCAGACACTTATATTCTATAACTGAGCACAGATCTGTCTTTCTTTAAGACAGTTAAAGAACAGCCTAGAGGCATACCTCCTCTCATTTTTATATAAAAGTCACCCATGATAAGGGAAATTCTGGTGCAGTTCCTTGCTCTGCCTGAAGGGATTAAAAATTCACATTTCTCTCCTCATAGGAGAGTGCCATGACCATCAAAATGCAGCATGGGCTGGGGAGGCATGATGTATTTCCTCAGCTTTGAAAGAGTTGAAGAAAGAATTTCAGGTTCAATGGTCTGGGCAGAGTGAAGGAACATGACTTATGTCTCAGAGAGTGAAAACATTGCCTGATCTTACTGCTTGTTGTCACACATATACTAGTGTAAGTAAGTCTGGACTGCACGTTTTTTTCAGTAGTAGGACTGTCTCAAAAAATTCAAGGACATTGGAATGCAGAGTCCTGATATAGGAGATCTCCGAAACAAATTCAATATAGGTCTGTACAGCTGGGAATTCCTATCTGAAGAACAAGGAATTAGAGCCAGAAAGAATTCTGTTTTCTCATTCTAAGACAGAAAAGCTAATTTATTTAGAACAATACCACATAACCCTCCTATATGTGATGAAAAGCCAGCATCTCTTTTTACCTATTGCTGGAGGAGAAACTGCTATAACAAACTGTTGCTAGCTTTTATCTATTCTATTGTAGTCTATTGAATATTAATAAATTACTGTTTGCCAATTTTCGCAGGAGTAGCTGAAACTCCACTTGCATTAAACTTCAAAATAACTCCTTCCCTTTTCACAATCTTCAAGAGAACGCAAATTTTAAAATAATGACTACTGCCTGTACTATTTCAGTGGTGTTTCCCTTTAACAAACAATATTAAGATTTATGTGATACAGTCAGCTCTGGGATTGATAATTAATTGTCACTTAATTACACACTTTAATAATATTTATTCTAAAGTTATAACAACTCTGGCTTAGAAAATGACCCTGAATCACTTCAATTTATTAATTCACTTAATTAAAATACTTAATCTTGAAAAGAGCTTTCAGGCTGTTCAAATAAAGGTAAACAAATCTTCAAATTAAATCAACACTTTTTTCCTTTGATATATGTAATTAATTTTCACTCGACTCAATAAATAAACCTCATGTAAGGTTGTTCATGTGACAACAGAAAATGGCTTGCTGTCAGCTTAATCTTCCTTAGCACTGTAAAGCATTTTTAGTTATGCTGACAGGCCTGCTGAAAACCTTTTGCTGGAAAGCAATAAATATTAGCATTTTTCCCACTGGTACTGCAGGGAAAACATTTATTTGTAAATGATGATCATTAATCAGCATTTTTGTACAAGCAATCAGAAAGCCTCCCAGGCTAAAGCAAACTTGATGGAAATTAAACTTCTATTTGCCATCAGATTTAACTTAAGCACACTTTCTCCTAAATAATCGAAATCTTTGTTTTCTTCTTATACTGTCTGTTCGCAGAGGAGTTCTGTATGCAAAGGATTGCACTTTCTCTCTCGTATGTTAGAAGTGAAAGTTCTGTGACAAACTCTAGGACTTAATTATGAGGCACACAGCACTGCCAAGATTTTCACGTGCTTAACTTTACTACTGCAATTAGCTCCATTGAAATCAATGGCAGTCAAATTAACCACAAGCATGAGGTGTCAGTATTATGGTGAAAGCTGTCACTTGTACAGGCACGTGAATAACTTTACAAATGCAAGTTCTACTACTAAATTTAGCACATTTTCTCATACATGTAGCACTGCTTGCATGTATTTCATTGCAGAAAGAAGACCCTATATTTTGAAAAGCTGGTTTCTATTGAAAGCAATTTTCAACTTTTCAGCAAAGTTCATCTGGATATCTCATTACAGCATATACTTGACTATACCTTCCCCTTACATTTCGAACAGTTTGGTCTGTATCTTGAAAGCTCTGCTACGGGAGGATTCCTCCTCCCCCTTGTATCTTAACAATGACAAGAAGGCTATGGTTTTTCTCAATTTACCATCTCCTTATTGCACATTCATAGTTTAAGCTGAAGTGATTGTGGTTGTTTCTCTCAGCTGTATTTGAATAAGAAAAGGGTTAAAAAATTTGGGCTGGGTATTTAGAGCCTAAGTCTCACTCTCTCAGACCAACTTTGCCCTGAAAAGTTCAAGTTAATTAACAACAGATCTAAGGAACTACTGTCATCAAGATGATAACTAGATGGGACTAGATATGAAAAGCAGAGGCTTCAGCTGATGATAGAAAGTAGCTTTCCATGACTCCTCAAAGGCTGTTTATAGTACAGGCATTTGTATCTGGCTGCCATGATTTTTAATAAAATTGCAGTTCATTAATATCTTCACCCAACTGCAACCAGCATGAAATTCCTGTCTGAGCACACACTGTCATGAGTTTTCCAGATGCTTCTAGCACTCAAGAGAGCAGAAATAAAGCAAAGAATTCCACATTTTTGAAGAGGAGGAATTTTCAAGACTTTTTCCAGTTTTTAGGTGTATTAGGTGAAAGCACAGCAGTAAGAAATTACTGATGAGAAAATGGATGTCCATTTTTGATGGAGTATTTTCAGCTGTCAACCTGAGTTTGGTCTGACTTCTTGATAAAGGCTTCAGAGGACTTGTTCTTTAGCTATATCATTATTCTATCTCTTATTTTGGTCCTGAACAAATTCATAAAAATACATCTGGGAAGACTTCACTTTGTTTATTTGTTTTTGTTTTCATTTTCAGTGTGCAAATATGCCCCTTGTTCAGGAAACAGCTAAATAAAACCACAGATCCTTTTCACACCATAAATAAAAATAGTCAATTTTTGTATACATTTTTTGAGAAACACAGAATGTGCTGATTAACATCATGGTTACCCTGCAAGGGATTCCAAGCAGTACAAATCAATTCTTAAGCTTAAAAAGTAAGCAGCATACCTACTGCATAGGAAGACCAGCTGGTGACATCTTTGTTAACTGCAGTAAGATTCTGCATGTTCAGCTGTTTAATGGAGTGGATTGCAAACTGCAATCAGAAAAATTATATATCTATTTAAAAGAACTTTCCCTGCAACATCATGCAGAAAACACCATTCAAAAATAGCCTCAAGAGATTTGGGGGTGTATGATAAAATTCAGTGCTCAAGTGCCATTACACACAGCTGGCCTTCAGCTGCCGTTCCAGAAGGGCACAGGTCTCCTCTTCAGGACCAGCCTCTGAAGGTCATTCAGATACCTACAGCTAGTGCTAAGAGACATTTCACAACCCCATACACATTTTTTAGGTTCCTAAACACTTCTTAAAATCTGGTCCTGTGAGACTAAACTCTTCCCTGGAGTGCAATGGCTGAAAACTGTTTTGCAAGTGGATTTATTCTTTTCCTGCTCTGATTTAAAAGGGTTCACAACCTCAATCCCTAAGGGTAGACCAGCGACCTTATTACACAGCTATACTTTAGCCATAAACAAGTTGCTTTATATCTTGTGCTGAAGCTCACACAGGCTACAGTGCTGCTTGCAGGCAGCTTGTTACCTTCAGCAGTAACAGACCAGTTATGTATCCTAAATCCATCCATTTGTATTAAACGTCTATGTTTTCTGTTGTCTGCTGCTGAACGGGGCAAAAATAAAATGTTGTCATGTTAGAAAACTGTGTTTAAACATTAAAAAACCTAAATCAATCTAAATGAAAGTGATGCTGGACTGGGACTGGTTCTGTAAAGCGCTCATTTTACCTGTAAACATAACAATATATAATCTGTATTATATATTTTCTATATACACACTGTAATTATACAGAATATATGCTATATACAAAATATAAATAATATAAGAGTTACCAATATAGAATTTTATTTTAAATAAATATACATTTCATATCTTTAAATCTTAACAGCATTTTCACTGTGGTGATTGGTTCTTGGTGACTCGTAGACAAATATTTTAGGAAGCAGGAAATTGAAAGAGTTGGAATATCGGCAACTGGAAACACTGGAGAGTTTCCTATTCATTTCTTTTATTGTCCAGCATCTCTCTCTGACAAAAAGCTGATTCTTTTTGGTCTCAGTTGCCATACAACACCTGCAGTGCGTACAGAATGAGGAGTGTGCACAGCAGCAGCGTGATGCAGGGGATGTGAGGGGCTCGGAAAGACCTTTGGGTATGATCTGCCAGTGCCGTGGCAGCTGCGAGCACACAATGAGCAGCCCAGGGCTGAAAGGTGCCAGGAGCTCAGGGAACCGCAGGAAAGCAGGAGAGTAATAAGTGGCACAGGGAAAAAGGAGAAAGGGTCAGACGAGGAACGCGGCGAGCTGAAAAATCAGAGCAGAAGAGCAAAGGGAAAAGCTGAGGGAGTGCAGCAGAGGGAAGCTGGAGGCAGGCTGGGCCCTGAGCTGGTGGAGAGCGGTGGGGAGGGCAGCAGGGCAGCCCTGGCACTGCAGTCCCTGTCCCACGCAGCCGCCGCAGCCAGAGCCGCAGAGCGGCTGCCGGCCCCACGGCCTCTGCCGGGCCGTGACGCAGAGGCAAGAGCGAGTGGCGTGCCAGTTTTAATGCATTAGGGCTTATTTCTGCGGTCGTTTTGGCAAGGGGATCTTGGCAGCCTGTTTGGATGTGCCCGGTCTGAACTGCCTTGTCACTGCTGGGATTTGCCTGCTCACTCATTTAGGCAATGATTAAAGCTTTGGCCTGTTTACCACTTTATTAATAAAAGGCAGCAATGGAAAGATTCAAGTTGCAAAGGAAGAAATTACACATCACTTACACGGGACAACCCATCTCGTAAAACACCTGGATGGCAGAAAAAGGCATGTTTTCACTATTTTCTAGGTAGTGAAACACAGAAATTGCATCAGCGTGCTCCAGTTTACCAGCGATTCCGGGCTGAAAAATGAGCCCAAGCCGAGTCAAATGCCACATAGGCTGTGATGCACTCCCAAGCACCTCGCACCCAACAATTCTGAAACTAATGCAAGGCTGGCACTGAGGACCTGAAATAACTGAGTCTGCTCAAATGAAGTTCACAAGCAGCTAAGTTCAAACCAAAGGTTAGGAAAAAAACTAACGACTATGCAGGCTCAAAAATTCCTTAACTTCAAGCTTCCAGTGGTATTTTTAATATTCTGCTCTTTTAATATCAGTAGCTTAGGCCAGTTGCCCACAAACCTCTTCCATTTTGTATTGTTATTACAATATCATGGTGCATGTGCCAGGACTAGCAAGGTATTGGTTGTTAGAGAGCTTACAAACACAATTTTAATGATTTAATCACTGTACGGTAATAATTCTGCTGCAATAACCTCACTGACGACTGTACTGACAATACATGCCCTTGACTACCAGAGGGAGCAACGGACTCCTCGTGTACAGAAATTTTGTATCACAAGTGTAGAGACCTTTCAGTCCTTGGCTTACCCTGCACACAGCAGCAATGTGAGAATACTCAGACTCTATTGATTTCAGCTGTCAAGTGCTGATACTGCCATACTAACAACCAGGCTTTTCCTCAGGACTGCAGAGATCTTTGATTCTGAACCATACCACGAACTAGCAAGAAATAGCACTTAAACCTCCCTCTGTCTCAGATTTCAATACGCAGAAAAAACCTTCCTGTCTAACCAAGGGGATACGAACATATCTTCAACCTCTGTGAAGCATTCATATGTTACAAGACAAATTATTCTCATCAGAGCTGTGCTTCCATGAGAGAAAAACAAATCTTTTTCTGAGACAGTGACCACAATTTGGGTATCTACAATTTAGCTGCCTAAATGAAGCAAACATAATTTTATGAGTGCTAAGTACCCGCAGCACTTTTTTCCTGTATGAGACCAGAACCATGCTGGGAACTGAACCCAGTATGAGCATATTAAGGAAACATTCAAAGGGAAGGAATGTCCACTGGCAAAAAAAAAAAAGAAAAAGAAAAAAAAAAAAGAAAAACGGTGAATGATTCAGCCCCATACTGGATGTTTCAAAGGAATGTAGCACACAATTCATTTAGTTTTGCAATTCATTACTATTTACTCAAAATGTTGCTCTTGATATTCTCTAGAAGAACGACAGTAATCCCTGTATGGGAGACGCCTCTTCACACAAACCAGTCTTATGTCAAACTTGACCTTTCATCTTCAGAGTGAACAGGCAGATTTGAGGTCTAGTCTACACTCCTGTGTTATGCAAGCAAAAGGCACAAATTTGCTGAAAATTGGTACACTTCAGGCTTTCCACGGCTGAAGTAAATCCACCTCTATGAGCAACACAAACTGCCTGCCTGTACTCCAGCAGCCTAGCAATGTCAGCTGCTGGGACTGGGAAGTTTTGTCAGCAAACCTAAGTTTTTCACAGAATCAAAGTAGCCTTGGGAGCAGTTCTTGGCAGAATTACAGGATAGCTGTGGTTTATCCAGGCATGATTCAGGTAATACATTGTCTGTAAAAGCATTTCAATTTGTCACCTGTAACACACTGTTGAATCAACAGATCAGTGAGGATGATCTGCTTAGTTCTGTAGTCACAGAAACAACCAGAGATTTCAGATCTTGAAGATGATTCTGAGTACTCTGACACCCACATAATTTAGGTCTGCCTCTAATGAAGGCAGTTATGGTGCAGCAGCATAAAGCTACTATAAGATAAAGCAGACTCTTAGCTATCCAGTTTCCTAGAAATTATCTTGTCTAAATAGCATTTGGAAGAAAAAATCCGGACACATACCTCTCTCTGCCAATTCCTAGAAGTCATGAACCATTTTAAAACCTTGGTTCAGGAAATAACATAAATGTGGGCTTAATCTTAACTTATAAGTAGTCCCAGTTTAACTCAGTTTACTCATTAACTAGGCATTTTTTGGATCAGGTTCTAAAGGCTTAACTACATATATATATAGTTATATAACTATATGTAACTAAAGTTATATTCAGATAACTACTACTACCTACCTCAAGTACTCCAGCTCTTCTTGGTTTTAATAAACTAGCATAAATTCATGGCATTGCTTAAAACCATGACTTTAGAACTCTTGCTTTAGACAGTGCTTTTTCATAATTGAGAGGGCTTTCATTTTGTGAGAATCTTGAGTATAATTAACACTTCACATCATAGAATCATAGAATCATAGAATGATTTAGGTTGGAAAAAACCTTCAAGATCATCGAGTCCAACCATCAACCATGCCCACTAAACCATGTTCTGGAGCGCCCTGTCTACGTGCTTTTTGAATACCTCCAGGGATGGTGACTCAACCACTTCCCTGGGCAGCCTGTTCCAATGTCTGACAACCCTCTCAGTAAAGAAATTTTTCCTAATATACAATCTAAACCTCCCCTGGTGCAACTTGAGGCCATTTCCTCTCGTCCTATCTCCAGCCACCTGACAGAAGAGACCAGCACCCACCTCGCTACAACCCCCTTTCAGGCAGTTGTAGAGAGCGATAAGGTCTCCCCTCAGCCTCGTCTTTTCTAGACTAAACAGCCACAGTTCCCTCAGCTGCTCCTCATAAGACTTGTGCTCCAGGCCCCTCACCAACTTGGTTGCCCTTCTCTGGACACGCTCCAGCACCTCCATGTCTTTCCTGTCGTGAGGGGCCCAAAACTGAACACAGGACTCGAGGGGCGGCCTCACCAGTGCCGAGTACAGGGGGACAACCACCTCCCTGCTCCTGCTGGCCACACTATTTCTGATACAGGCCAGGATGCCGTTGGCCTTCTTGGCCACCTGGGCACACTGCCGGCTCATATTCAGCCGGCTGTCAGCCAGCACCCCCAGGTCCTTTTCCGCTGGGCAGCTTTCCAGCCACTCTTCCCCAAGCCTGTAGCGCTGCATGGGGTTGTTGTGACCCAAGTGCAGGACCCAGCACTTGGCCCTATTGAACTCGATACGATTAGCCTCAGCCCATCGATCCAGCCTGTCCAGATCTCTCTGTAGAGCCTCCCTACCCTCGAGCAGATCGACCCTGCCTCCCAACTTGGTGCCATCTGCAAACTTGCTGAGGGTGCACTCGATCCCCTCACCCAAATCATTGATAAAGATATTAAACAGAACAGGGCCCAACACCACTTGCGACCTGCCGCCAACTGGATTTCACCCCGTTCACCACAACCCTCTGGGCTCGTCCATCCAGCCAGTTTTTCACCCAGCGAAGAGTGCACTCGTCCAAGCCATGAGACACCAGCTTCCCAAGGAGTATGCCATGGGAGACAGTGTCAAAGGCCTTGCTGAAGTCCAGGTAGATAACATCCACAGCCTTTCCCTCATCCACTAGGCGGGTCACCTGGTCATAGAAGGAGATCAGGTTGGTCAAGCAGGACCTGCCTTTCGTAAACCCATGCTGACTGGGCCTAATCCCCTGGTTGTCCCGGACATGCCACGTGAGCGCTCTCAAGATGAACTGTTCCATAATCTTCCCCGGTACCGAGGTCAGGCTGACAGGCCTGTAGTTCCCCAGATCCTCCCTCCGACCCTTCTTGTAAATGGGCGTCACATTGGCAAGCCTCCAGTCCTCTGGGACCTCCCCCGTTCACCAGGATCGCTGATAGATGATGGAGAGTGGCTTGGCAAGGACCTCCACCAGCTCCCTCAGTACTCCTGGATGGATCCCATCTGGTCCCATAGATTTGTGAGTGTCCAGACGGTGTAGTAGGTCACTAACTATTTCCTCCTGGATTAAGGGGGGTATATCCTGCTCTTCATCCTTGCCTTCCAGCTCAGGGGGCAGAGTACCCTGAGGATAACTGGTCTCCTATTAAAGACTGAGGCAAAGAAGGCATTAGGTGCCTCAGCCTTTTCCTCATCTCTGGTGGCAATGTTCCGTTCTGTATCCATTAAAGGATAGATATTCTCCTTGGGTTTCTTTTTACTGTTAACATATTTGTAAAAACATTTTTTGTTGTCCCTTACAATAGTGGCCAGATTGAGTTCTAGCTGAGCTTTTGCCTTTCTAATTTCCTCTCTGCATGTCCTAACAAGATCCCTGTACTCCTCCTGAGTTGCCTGCCCTTTCTTCCAGAGATGATAAACTCTCTTTTTTTCCTTGACTCCTAGCAAAAGCTCCCTGTTCAGCCAGGACAGTCGTCTTCCTCGGTGGTTCGACTTGCAGCACATGGGAATAGCCTGGTCCTGAGCCATTAAGATTTCCTTCTTAAAGAATGTCCATCCCTCCTGGACCCCTTTGCCCTTCAGGACCATCTCCCAAGGGACTCTCTCAACCAGCGTCCTGAAAAGGCCAAAGTTTGACCTCCGGAAGTCCATAGTGGTGGTTTTGATGACCACCTTCCTTGCTTCACTGAGAGCTGAGAATTCTATCATTTCATGGTCGCTAAGCCTGAGACAGCCTTCAACCATCACACCTCCCACCAGTCCTTCCCTGTTTGTAAACAGTAGGTCTAGCAAGGCTCCTCCCCTGGTTGGCTCACCTACCAGCTGTGTCAGGAAGTTCTCTTCCACACACTCCAGGAACCTCCTAGACTGCTTACTCTCTGCTGTGTTGTACTTCCAGCAGACGTCTGGAAAGTTGAAGTCCCCCCCGAGAATAAGGGCACACGATTCTAAGACTACTGCCAGCCTCTTGTAGAATAATCCATCCATCTCTTCAACCTGGTTGGGCGGTCTATAACAGACTCCCAGCACAATGTCTGCCTTGTTGGCCTTCCCTCTCATCCTTACCCATACACACTCCACCTTGTCATCACAATTGTGTACAGTCAAAACACTCCCTAACACAGAGCCACCCCACCGCCTCTTCTACCATGCCTGTCCCTTCTGAAGAGCTTATAGCCATCCATTGCAGCACTCCAGTCACGGGAGTCATCCCACCATGTTTCTGTGATGGCGACTAAGTCATATCTATCCTGCTGCACGATGGCTTCCAGCTCCTCCTGTTTATTGCCCATGCTGCATGCATTGGCACAGATGCATTTCAGCTGGCCTATCAAATCCACTCCTAACATTGGCATGCTGCCCCCAGGCTCATCTCTGGTGCATCTAGTTTTATCCCTTACCCCCTTCAAACCTAGTTTAAAGCCGTCTCTATGAGCCCCGCCATCTCACGAGCAAGGATTCTTTTACCCCTTTGAGATAGCTGGATACCATCTGTTGCTAGCAAGCCCGGTGCCATGTAAACCTCCCTATGATCAAAAACCCCCAAATTCCACTGATGGCACCAGCCTCTGAGCCACGTATTAACCAGGTGTGTTTTCCTGTTCCTTTCAGTGTATTTCCCTGCCACTGAAGGGATTGAGGAAAACACTGCCTGTGCTCCTGATCTTTCTACTAATCGTCCCAGGGCCCTGAAGTCCCTTTTGATTGCCTTTGGATTTCTCTCTGCAATCTCCTCACTGCCAACCTGCACAACCAGAAATGGGTAATAATCAGAGGTCCGAACCAGACCAGGGAGCTCCCTGGAAATGTCTTTTACCCAGGCCCCAGGGAGGCAGCAGACTTCCCTGTGGGATGGGTCAGGTCTGCATATTGGCCCCTCTGTCCCCCTCAGAAGGCAGTCACCTACAACAATTACCCTCCTTTTTCTTTTTTCAGAGGATGTGAGAATGCGTGGGGCTGCCTGACTGGGCCTAGGCACCTCCCTAGATAGGACTTCATCTACACCCTCATCTTCACTGGCCTGGTCCTCAAGTCCCAGAGCCCCATACCTGTTGTGTAGGGGCAACTGGGAAGGTAAGGGAGACCAGGAGGGGATTCTCCTGCGTCCCCAAGCAGGGACCTGTATCCATTCCCCTCCATCTCTTGGGTCCCCTCCTGCCTGGTGGCAAGAGGGCAGGGGAACCTCCACTTCTTGCGGAGCCTCCATCTGCTGCCTCTGCCTCAGGGATGGTAGGGTGTGGGCCCACCAATCTATCTCCCTCTCACAGTCCCTGATACTCCTCAACCTTTCCACCTCCTCCTTCAGCTCTACCATCAGGCTGAGCAGATCAGCCACCTGGTCACACCTCACCCAAGAGGTGTCCCTGCTGCCCTCCGGCACCAGTGATAGACTCGGGCACTCCCTGCAGCCAGAGACCTGGACAGCTGCACGTTTGCATGGCATCAAGAAGCTCTACTTTCATTTTTGAATCACAAGATCAACAATAAAATCACAAGATACTGAATCACTTTCCCCCATTTACTGTATCTGAGTGAGTCTGGAATCTGAGTAAGACAATTCTTATGAGACATACAGCTATGACCAGAGGCAAAAATTCTGGGAATCTAGTGTAAAACATTGTTCTTGTGCGATTCCAGGCTTTGCAGACTTTTCTTGTCAATGTAAGTCTTTTGATTTCAATGCAGTCACTCCTGATTTACCCCAGGGGCAGTAAGACAGAAGCTGGAGACACAGCAGTACAGTTTTTTTCCTTAGGAGCTCCTGTGTAACTGCACTGAAGTCAAATGTCCACTCTGATTTTTGACTTTGCAGGATATCTGCTACTGTAAAGAAATCTCTCCTTTCTTTCCCAGATTCTGAATATTCTTTTACCAAAGTAATTAGGTTTGAAAATTAAATAATACTGTTGGTATTTGTAAGTAAGTATTAAGATAAGTACCTTGAAAGGGAGGATGTGTTCAAAAAATAATGTCCAGTTCCATTGCTTGACTTTTTTCCTTGCTAGAATTTAATGAATACTTCATTTGCTATTATAAACTAAGTATTTCCTTTGAGTCCAATTAGCATAGCTGAAAGAAAAAGCAAAGCAAGGCACTGTTCAGCATGCATCAATGTAATGGAAAATCAGTTCTTTTATTCTAGCTTTAATAACTGCAGCTTGATTAGAGAGAAAGAAAAAGCTATGGTGGGGCGGGGGGGGGGGGGGGGAGATGAGAAGGCCTGCCAAATTAGTTCTATAAGAATTCTCAACCTGTCTGCTCTCTGGCTTACTATTCAAATGCTAATTGAGCCTTTTTGTAAACAGAATGGGTAATCATGGAAGACAAAAACAGACACAGAAAACAAATGAAATATCACACCTTATCCAAACCAGCACAAAATTTCACTGATGAGCTTTAGAAGTCTTAAAATATTGTGTTCTTTGGTCTCTTTAAAGAACATAGAAAAGCATATAATTAATATAATAAAATAAAATATAACATAATAAAATAATATATAATAAAGAGCAGTTCCTTTTGAACAATGAAACCAGTCATGTTATAATTAGATAAGAGGATTTATATTCACAGCTATAAACATGAAAGTGGACCATGAGACCGGATAAAGGCAAGGTTTTAATTCTTAAAAATTAATTACATGGCATTATTGTTATCAGTACACAGGATGCATTAATTATACAATTAATAATAAGATGAAAGGGACTTTTTTTTGCAACTTTAAATCACTTGGGGACATTTGGTTTTATACAAGAATTGTCCTTCAGGCATTTCTATAATCTTGTTACTATGCAAAGTCAAGACCTTAAACCTGTTAGTGGAAGTAGTGGATGGAATGAATCTCTCTTAATTTAGACTTTGTACTTACACATATTGCAGCAAATTCTAGATACCCCCTGTAATTGGGGTCTAAGGTGTAACAGATTTATTACAACTTCTCCTCATAAAATAAACTAAAGACTGATGTTATTAGAAGCAAAGTACATCCAGTATACAATCAGGTAAAGGCAGCTTCTACTACAGAAAGCCTACACGATCTCTTGTACAAAGCTATCACCTAACATCAATATGGCACTTAGACATCCAAATGAAGTTTTCCATTTCTTCAGAGAAGCAGAGGTGGGCTTTGTGCCCAGCAAAGCAGGAATATATTCACAATAGCCAAAGTATCAGACCTCCATTCAGTGTTCAGCCTCACAGCTCCTAGCACATACCTTCTAATCCCACAACTGGGCCATTTGCTAGTCCCAGCCTTGCTCAGACCAGATTCCAAAAGCTTGAAACTGTATCACGTACAAGAATATTTGTTATATTAAATTGTCTGTCTTTCATGTATACACATAACATCACAAAGAGATCCTTCTCCTAACAAGGCAAGTCCTCCTAAAGAAAGGGCACATTTAACTGCTAGCAGGCCATCAGGAGAACATCAGAGTCTGGACGCCACCAGATGTGCTCAGAGGGGGTACGTATGGACTCTCTGCGCAGATGAGGGGGTATACCAGGGAAGACCTCTTGCATTTTTGCACAGATGCATTGCAACACAATTGCATTTTTGTTTCTATTTTGTTTCCTGTTAGATCTCAATGAAGCAAACACCTTACCATCCAATTAAAATTTTAAAGAATTATTCAGCAAATATCACTTCTTAGAAAAATGAATATTCTGCACTCAGTATAAGGTTGATGAACATAATGTTTAGCAGTGTTTGACTTCATTAAACTGCCAACATGGGCTCACATAGGAATTCAGAAGGGGTGTGGAGGTCTTGTTTGATGTCATGGAAACTCTGGCAAGGGTTCATCTTTCAGCTTAAACCTTTGAAAATTAAGAACCTTTAAGAACAGCCCTGCGTTACAACCAGTAAGTAATTATTCCTAAGCATTATATTGCTTTTCTATAGCATTTTTGTTCTTCTTATACATATATTGTTCCAAATTACGACCATCTGGGAGAAATGAACTTTATTTGCCTGTCATTTTGATTTCAGGTGTGTTCACTGTGACAGACCCCCTTCCTCATGGAAGAGCTCACTTTCTTTTCAATTTTATCTTCCTCCTCCATATCCTGTCAGAGTTAGCTCTGTAGCTAAGGTACCCTGATCTGATATGCACCTATTATGAGACTGTTCATTTCTGCCATGCTTTTTAATATAAGCTGTATTTTGATTTGTTATTATTTGTGTCATCATAGTCCCTTGAAAACCCAAGGAAGGGACAAGTACCTCATTGTCCTCAGTGCCATTATCTACGAACAAAGCAACTCTATCACCATACAATCTTCAAAGTAGAAGACGAAGGTTTTGCTTCTCTTTTTGTTTTTTTTTTCATAGAACGGTATTATTTAATTACATTTCCTGGTGTATTGGACAGCATTTCTATACAACAGGGGCATCAATTTATAAATAGAGTGGAAAAAAAAATGTCCTTTTCTATAATCATAAGATGTCAAACTTTATTTGGACTAGCTGGCCAAATGTCCAGTGTTCAAACAGGAAGTCAAGTAAGACAATCAAAGTTTTTCATTAAAACCTTTGTCCTTTGTCCTGTGTGCCTTGCTAATAAAAAAGAGAAACTTTCCATTTTCAAACTAGCTCTATAATCGTTATAATTAAGTTATAATATTAGAGTAGCACCAAGGAAGTAATAATAATTAGTATCAAAACCTCATTTTAAGTACTGGATAATAAGGGAAAAAACCTGCTTTCAGCTGAAAGAGTTTAGACTACATACTAAAAGAAAAAAAAAAAATCAGCATATAAGTATTATTAACAAAGGGCTAAATTCTGGAGGTTCAACCTTTCTGGCCACAGACCAGCAAGGTACATGACCATGGGTATAACATAAGTCTCATAGGAGAAGTCAACAACTCACATGACTCCTGCCCATATGAAAGAAAGAGGGAAAGAAAAACAAGGTGACAAAAGTAAGATAATTAAAATTGTTACTTTAAAAAAATTTGCAATTATAATGCAGCCCAGAGTTATGGGGATTGTTTCCTTCAAGAAATTGCTTCTGCCTTTTGAGACAACCTCTTGGGAAACTGGGAATCATGTAACAATATTCCTCACATGTGTCTCTAGGACCCTTACGGCCACCCACCACATATCCATTTTGAGCAGTTTGATAACAGTGCACATTCTCAGTAACTTCTGCTGAAAGAAGGCATTGCTTGGAACTTTGATCAGACCGTAGCCCCTATCTTTCCCGGAAACTGAATTTTCAAATACAAAAACACTGAAGCTGCTGTGGTTTATTCTGTTTTCCCCTCACCCTCCATCCAATTTGCTTACAGTCAGTTGTTTGTGAACACAGCAAAAGTCAGTCCTCTGAAAACTAGGGCTATCTGTTATTTCTGGAAGTCTTCAGTGCCAGAGGGAAATATTTAAAGTATGAAATTACAAACAGACCAGAGAATTTAGTATGGATTTTTTCTTAGGCTTTTTCCTGTTTTGACTGTGACAACATGGTGCAAAGATTAATGCTTAAACCCCTGGTTTGTGTGTTCATATGTGTGTGTGTGTGTTCCTATATGTATACACACACTTTGAAATGTAGTCATAAATATTTACTGTGATATATTTACAGGTGGAGAAAGAGCTACTAAATATGAAAACTTTTGCCCCCTAAATATAGGATATGTAATGTTTATTCTATGGCATTGGGTCATAGAGTAACAATCTCTTCTGTACAGAACTGTACCGGGTTTGTGTGGTGGGGTTTTGGCAGCAGAGGAGGGGCTGCAGGGGTGGCTCCTGTGAGAAGCTGCCAGAAGAAGTTTCCCCAGCTCCAGGATGGACCCGCTGCTGGCCAAGGCCGAGCCTGTCAGTGATGGTGGTAGCGCCTCTGGGAGAACAGATTTCAGAAGGGAAACTTGCAGCGAGAGAGGAGATTGGAAAGTGAGAGGCACCCCTCTGCGGACAGCGAGGTCAGTGCAGAAGGAGGGGAGGAGGAGCGGGGGAGGAGGGGATGCCCCCGCAGCCCGGGGAGGCGGCAGGCTGTCCCCCCACCGCCCGGGGAGGGGAGCGGGGGAGCAGATGCCCACCTGCAGCCCGGGGAGAGAGGAGCCCACGCCGGAGCAGGGGGATGGATGCCCCCAGAGATGGCCGGGACTCCATGGGAGAGCCCACGCTGGAGCAGTCTGTGCCTGAAGATCAGCCCGTGGAAAGGACCCATGCCACAGAAGTTCGTGGAGGACTGTCTCCGGTGGGAGGGACCCCCCGCTGGAGCAGGGGAAGAGCGTGAGGAGTCCTGCCCTGAAGAGGAAGGAGCGGCAGAGACAAGGTGTGATGAACTGATCCCAGCCCCCATTCCCCGTCCCACTGTGCCACTAGAGGAGAGGAGGTAGAGAATTCGGGCGTGAAGTCAAGCCCGGGAAGAGTGAGGCGTGGGGGAAAAGTGTTTTAAGATTTGGGTTTATTTCTCATTAACCTGTTTGGATTTAATGGGTAACAAATTAAACTGATTTTGGTTTTTTCCACAAGTCGAGTCTGTTTTTCGCCTGTGACCATAAGTGGTGAGTGATCCCTCCCTGTCCTTGTCTTGACCCACAAACTTTTCATCATATTTTCTCCACCCCATTCCACCAACAGCGGGGGAGCAAGCAGCCTTGTGGCACTGTGTTACCAGCTGGGCAAACCACAACAAGAACACGGTGCAGCACCATGTAAAACTGAGTCCAAAGAAACACATTTTTTACTGTTTCATACTTCTGAAAATCTGTCTGGGTGCTGTGTTTTTAAAAGATCAAGTTTATTTTGTGTTAGTTTTCTTCATTGGCTGTCACAAATAAATATTTAAATACAAGTAGTACAACATATTAGCCTTACCTAATAGTGCTATTTAACATTTTTATTGAGTAAGGATAAGCTCACTCAGGAAAGATTTCACCTATGCAGTTCAGCTTTCTGATGTAAGCCAGACAAGGCTGAGAGGATTTTTACTTTTTTCAGGTACTATAAAAGGAAGTGAATTGATAGGTTGGTCACTTAGGCATGTTGTGATTAAATGGGTTTTAAGGTTGCCGATGGTCCTCTCACTATTTCCTATATGCATTACCAGTTCTGATATTTGTGGAGGGAGGAAAATACATCTGCCAGCTAACAGTTCACTGATGACAGCACAAAACATATTTCTAGGGATTATATGTAAAATAACAGATTTAGTTCACAAGAATTTAGTATGAACAGTTTCCTTGGCTTTACAAGGAAGATGTTGATTTGAATGAAACCATGGGCTTAAAACAGAAGACAAGAATGATGGCAAAATGTCAGTTGGTTTGCTTTAGACATGGGCAAAGCTGCAAGTCTGGATCATCTCACTTGAAGATCACACACAAAGCATGAGGATAATTTTTTTCCCATTCTCCTTCAGTCTTCAAAATAAAACCCAATAATTCTTTACCACAGATGGGTGATGACAACCACCTTTCCAGCATTCTCGGATATTGGGGTTCAGAATGTTGCTTCACCTTGTACCATAGGTGTTCAACCAGATGGAGATGAAAAGCAGCACATGAGACCAAGGCAGGTACAGTTCAGGATGTATCCAAGCTGAGACCAGCCTGTGTTTTTATGCAGCTTTTAGAGTTCTTTAGATTCAAGGTTTGTGCTCACTCACAGGTGGTTTCACTGTGAATTTATTGAGCAACCAGATACAAATGAAATATTTCTAAACCTTAGTAAATCTTGGAATTGGTCTGAGTCCTCAGGAGAAAGCTTCTATGAAAAGCCGGCATTTTTCTTTTTTCTGAGTTTAATTGGAAACATTTTACATGTAACACTAATCACTCCTTTGGGAGAACAAAAGACAAAAACTCTGCCAGCAAAACTCATTCCTTTTTGAGATCTTGATTTGTCAGACATGTGTATTTGCAAGCTACATCACAGTTCTATCCCAGACCAGAAACACTAATTTGTGAAGTTCATAAAAATTCTGTATTTCAAGCTGAGAACATGATACTGGTACCATTTACAGTAGAATAAACCTGAAATAGCTTTGCTGAAATCCATAAGGTTACAGCAAAATATGACTGATGGAAGTGTGACATAAATAAAATTTTAAGCTTTTACTGTAAACTTGAAAGTCTCACCTCCTGAAATAATTAATGCAAACTCACAAAACATGATGTTATTTCTCTTCTGACTGTCCTAGAAAGACAGGTACTCAGCATAGGTCATAGCCAATGAAGCATTCATTTATCCTGCCATACTACTTTCGAGTTTTGCTCCACTATTCATCATTCACTATTTGTTAATCTTCTGCATGTCACGCAGTGTCCCATGCGATAGAGATGGCTAATCACGCTCTCAATAATGAGCAGTTTGTGTGAATTGTATATGACTACAGAAATTGTTAATGCTGAAAGTCAAGAAAGTTTGACTGACTGTGACACGGTACTTGACAGAATTGCAAATGTTCGAAACAGGAAAGGAGCAAAGATGAATACCAAATACTTTAAGCAAAGTATGCTAACAGACAATCTTATGTAGACAATAAGATCTCTGTTCCAGTGTGACAGAACTGACAACAGTAATAGACATTTTCTAAATATTAATTTAAAGAATATTCTATCCATGTAGATTTTTCATTAAAGAAAGAGGTTAGCAATATAAGATATAGGTGTCTTGGCTAATCACAAGGTACTATGAACAAGGTGGCTATGACAAGAAATTTGATTTTAAAAGGTATTTCCAGTAGGGATAGAGCAAGGCACTCATGGGATGTCATCTGAATTACTCTGCACAGTTCTGATCACCTATACCCTGGCAGGAAAAATTCAATCTTAATAAACTTGACTATTATTACAATAATAAAAAGGTAACAGAAACTGTACTGTACAATAAAGGTGTAGGAGGGAAAGGTAAAAACTCAGTGAAAAGATGATTGGAAGTACAACAGAGAGGATCAGTGCACACAAGCAACAGGAAACAGTACTGACATGTAAGAACACAATCTGGGCAAATAACCAAAAAGCTTATTAAAGCTAATACAGCCTTGTAACGAGGAAGTGAATTGAAACCACTGAAGAGTAAGGTTGCAAAACAACCAACCAACTTTTTTTTTGTTTGGACCAAAAAAATTGCAGGAAACTTAAGAGGGACTTTCTTCAAGTGAAAATGAAACGACAATCACTTTCTAGCCTTATGTTCCTAACTAAGCTGAGTAGTCAGAACTCAGTTTAATACATCTGAATATTATTTAATACATTTGAGTATTTTAAAAATTTCTTCCTTAAAAAACCCAAACAGTTATTTAAGAGGATGTGGCAGGAAACGACAGAAGATGGTTCAGAAACAGCACTCTCTTTTCTGCTATTTTCTCCTGTCTGCTGAAAGAATCATTTCAAATCACTGACCCCGATCCCAGTATTTGACTGTATGCCATCCACTGGAGGTGCAGGACAGATTTATTTTCCCCCTGAATGCCCATTTTTTACCTCTTTTTCTTGTGGTCTCTACATAGTCTAATTTGGGACTCCCATGCAGTAGCAGACAGGTTTCTCCCAAATCATTCCATTCTTCTCAGCTCCCACTAGTAAGCCAAGCAAGACTCAGACTTGTCCTCAGCCCTGTTCATCCCCCTAAGAGAGAGAGTTTTATACAATAGCAGGTTTGGGTAAACACTGAAGTGTGGCCTATCTTCTTGTGCTCTTCATAAATTGAAACCTTGTCAGCCTGCACTGAAACATTTCATTTAAACATGATAAATACCTGTGAGGGATTACATAAATACAGCAAACATCATCTAGGTTCTGAATGGATAGAGGGGAGGCAGCTAATACAGTGTTAATGTTTCTAATATATTTTTCCATTTAGCACACAGCAATTTCAGGCTCTCGGAAGAGGACAGCTTGCTCAGCCTCTCTCCATGAAACAGGCAAACCTGCAAACCTTTCACATACTTCACAGATGGCAGACAAGGACGACAGAGCGCCACAGGGAGCCTGCTCTTCTTTTGTGTGTACTTACATAACGGTGAGTTCAGTGTGCCCAAAGTGACTGCAAGGACCTAAAGGAGCTTTTAACATCAGATTCTTTGCAAAGTTATACATTCATAACCACAGCGAAATAATTCGCGTTACCAGTAATTGCTAGCAAAAGAAGTCTGAACAATGCATGAGCCCTCTCTAAAAGCCTCCACTGTCATGATTGGTGTCAAGGGCTGGCCTTGCACTTACTTTTGCAACAAAAGTGTGTTTTCAGAAGACAGGATTTTCCAGCTAATACTGTGGGCAACAGAGATAGTAATAGAATGGCCCCTCCTGCTCGTGCAACATGGAGATGGGTTGGAAATAACATAGTAACTCAAGTTCTGACTATGGATGTGATAATGCACTGGTTTCAGCACCTGGTATAGACTAAAAAGTTAGCCTGAATGGTTATCAGAGAGGATGAAAAAGACTGGGGTCACTCTGGGACCCCACCTGAATCTAGGTGTTGCTACACACTGAGATTGGGATGCAGAAAGAACAATTCTTTTGAGAGACTGAATGTCTACAGTCAGATTTGATCACAGAAAATTATAAAGACAGAGAAGAGATGCACAAAAATGACACCATCATTACAGTATCAAAGCTGTATTATGCCCTACGGCTGATTCATGTATTTGTAGGAGTCACAGAGAAAGCAAAAAGACACCGAATCCTGACACTCTGAACAAGAACACAGCTCTTCTTTGGTGCAGAATCAATGAGGATGATTTTTGGTCAAGAGTTTGTCACACAAAAAAATGGAGCCTCATCTTGATGCAGCCTTTGAAGACTGTGCTGAAATCCAGAAATACTTCCCTTCCAGAGAGGGAACAGGAAATAAAAATGGTGCATTTGGAAATACATTTCAAAATGAATAATGTTTCAATGCTTGGATCTGAAACTTTCTACAAGATTAAATTTATTTAATTTAAAAAACTGAAGAGAAGAAAATGAAAGTTTTATTCAATCAAGAAAATTATCTCTATATGAGCAATTTCAAGCCCACTTTTGAGCAATCTTATTTTGATGCAGAAAAAAAATATTAAAAAGCAAATAAAAAGTCTTGGATTAATACATACTTATTTAAAAGTATTTTTTAGTTCAGCCACTGATCTAAAAGTCAATGTTTCACTCAGCTCTAGGACCCAAAGAGAACTGTCTCAAGTATTTGCTCAAAGGACTAAACAAAATCACTCGTTTAATTAATGTGATTTTCTAAGAAGAGCCGACTCAATACATTTGAGAATACCAATGTCTCTTAAGACAGGAGGTTTCTTCACAAGCTCATCTTAAGAAGATTTCTCTGTACTGCTTTCCTATGCATATGTGTTCCAAGAAACATTTAATGAGCTTCACAGAGTTACTAAAGAAAAAAGTAGTCTAACTACTTACTTTCTAGACCTCTATTGAATTTCTTATTAACATATTAATGCTCTGTTTTCTTAAATTTAACTTTAAAGAAAGCAAAAGAACTTTTCAAATTAAGTCATGAGACAAGAATGTTAACAGCTTTTTTCACTCTACTAATTCGTATACTCATTAAATTTTCTGAGGTTTTTAAGAAGATAGCAATGACAATGTTTCTATTTTTAAAACAAAATCCACTTGACAAACTAAGCTCTTTCTTTGCTGGTTCCCTAGGAATTTTTTATCTGACAGAAATTAAGTCAAACTTGTGTTTTAATCATACAAACGGTTTAAAGCATATACTCGAACAAGAAATCTTTATGGTCTTGTATCCAGCTATGTGCCCTTCATTGGAAGAGTGGCAGTGATCCTGAAGATGTCTACTGGAATTCAACTGTGTCACCAGTCTCCTGTATGAAGTGCTCTGTTTCTTCTGTCCATGCCTTGTTCTCCTCTCCCAACCTTCATATATGAATCTAGTTAAGGAGATCTGTTTGAAGTAGTCCCTGAAGAGCCCTCTTTCTCAATCTACGATGGGAGCATCAACTCTAGAACTTTAGTTTGGATCCAAAGTGGACTTTTTAAGTCAGCCTTCCAATTCTCTCCACTGACTGAGGTCTGGTTGTGCCACAGCGCTATCTCAGAGCATGAACTGGAAGATGCACTCCAGCTGCAACTGGGCTTTCAATATATGGGACCAGAGTTAAACTAGTCCCAAGTGAAAACAAACAAACAAAATCAGAAATATACCCAGGGCGGAGACCTGTATACACCTACAGGCGTTACCTGGAGACAAGTTGAAGGTTTCATGAAGCAAACAGAAAGAAGTGTTCACTGATAAGCCTAGCTGAACACCACTCTCTCCTGTGACTTTTTCTTCTTGCCTGCACCAGTTTTAGCTTGTTCTTAAAAAATTAGTGCCCCTGTGGAACAGGCCAAAACCCTACATCCTCAGAAAAATAATTTTGCTTTGTGTTAGCATCAGCTTCTGGAGTTCCTTCCTCTTGCTGTGCTTTGTTTTAACCTTGCCCTAAGTTATCCATTCAGCACATAGTTTCTTTTAGATGCAGATAGAGAAGGCAAATCTATACTGTTTGCCACATTGTTTTTCAGAAGATAGCCACAATCCAACTCCTCTACCAGCATTTCTGCTCCTGCCTGTTAGCCCCAGCTTGTACAGCACCTTTCCAATGCCCACATAGGTCTTTTCTTCTTTTTTCTGTGGGATGTCTGTGATAGGCTTGCCCTTTTCCTTGCTTCCACTGGCCAAGGAAAACTAAGTTGTCTTTCCCAGATGAGGCAGCAATATGAGATTTAGTACAGGCTCACCTTAGGTGCTATATTTTTCTTTAAAAATCAAGCTACAAGGAAAAAAGGAATTTCAGAAGGTCAAAGTGGAGAAATAAAAAATCTTTCTCTTGTGACACAGGCAGCAGAATAAAGCACTGTGATTAGAACAGTACTTCTACCACTATCCACCACCATGTGGATATAGTGTCCACAAAGAAACTACAACAGTAGAACAAAGATAATATATGATTTACACAGCTGCAGTGATTTCAAATGATTGCCATAAACTCCGGATTAGTGATCACACTCAGAACTGGTTAAGGGTAGATTTACATGAGGAAAGTTTTACTGGTAAGGATCTGTTCAAACACAGATCCTTACTCCCCATCTAGTATAACTAAAGTCATTAAGAACGAAGTAAGGGAATCTCTATCAGTGATGAATGTACACATTTGCTAGTTAGGAATAGGAAGTTTGTGTTCATTTCAAACTAAACCAGACTAGATTTCTTTCCTTGAACTGAACATTTGTCGAGGTTCAACCCCAGCCAGCAACTGGGCACCACATAGCTGCTCGCTCACTCCCCACCTCCCAGTGGGATAGGGAGGAGAATCAGTAAAAAAGGTGAAACTCATGGGTTGAGGTAAGAATGATTTCATAATTAAAGTAAAATAAAATTTAATACTAACAATAATAACAATAAACTATAATAACAATAATTGTAAGTAAAATGAATATAATAAAATAAAATTTAAAATAAAAATAAATAAAACCCAAGAAAAGACAAGTGATGCACAATGCAATTGCTCACCACACACTGACTGATGCCTAAGCAGCAATCTGCGCCTCCTGGTCAGCCTTCCCCCCAAGATTATATACTAGGCATGATGTCATATGGTATGGAACAACCCTTTGGCCAGTTTGGGTCAATTTTCCTGGCTGTGTCCCCTCCCAACTTCTTGTGCCCCTCCAGCCTTCTTGCTGGCTGGGCACGAGAAGCTGAAAAATCCTTGACTTAGTCTAAACACTACTTAGCAACAACTGAAAACATCTGTGTTATCAACATTATTCTCACACTAAATCCAAAACACACTGTACCAGCTACTAAGAAGAAAATGAAACTCTATCACAGCCAAAACCAGGACAACATTCAAAGTCACAATGATTTTAAGAACATAATTTCTACCAAGACTATGAAGTATCTTCTAAAAATCAAGAAAGAAGTGCAGCTCTTGAAATGACTTACCAATTCATCAGTAATGACTAATGAATCAGCGAACTAAATACAGAAAGCTTGATGTAGGTCTCGTGTTTCTCGTTTCTCCCCCTCCTTCCTTCTTGTTTTGTTTTGTTTGCACAGTCCACAAGTTGCAAACAGATTTGTCTGCTGAACTGAAGAAATGTGATAAAAAATAGATAGCCCTATGAGTATTCTAGACCTTATCACTATATGCATTTTGTAGCTATCTGCAGTAAGCATCTTCCTCATGATTTCCTTCCTACTTGCTGTTTAGCTGTGCCCTGCCCAACCTTATTTTCTCTCTATTGGCTGCCAACCACTATACTACCTTTCAGTGTTGAAGACCATGTAGATTAATAAACGTGTATTAAAATTTTGTAGGCTCAACTGCCCAGTAATCCCAGTTGGCAGTTTTACAATTGTTTGGTCACTTCAGAAACCACTACAGTCCCTCTCAAAATGTACCTGCACTCTTTGAAATTCTAACAAGGACAAAGGATGGTGTAAATAAGACCACCATGGGCATACATTTGATTTTCTTTTTGTTTCTTCAATACTTTACACTAGTTCCTCTACTTTGATTATTTACCCATGCAATCTTACTTGACAGAAGAGTCCTTGTTTCCAGATTGAATACAGCTGCAGAATGTAGTGACCAGGATGTCCTACGATCAGCCAATTTGGGCACATAATAAAAACTGAACACATTGGTCTCAATTTCCCTTTGTCTTTTGAGATTAAATTATATGCCCCCAACATCCTCTCAGACTTAGGACAAATAACAACAAACAACATTTTCTTTCAGTGTCCAGATCAAAGAAAACAGAAACAACAACAGAGAATAAATCAGTTTAGGCTAGAGGGGAAGACAGGACTTTCACTATATGAAGCCCAAGCACAAAATCTGTTGGGGCAGAAGGACCCATAAAGCATTCAGGATCTGGATTCATATGCATGTGAATAACAACCATACATGAGGAATCTGTATTAAACACCCAGATTCTGACAAAGAAAATCTTTCAGGTCACCATACAAGCTGTTCAATGTAAAACTAATGTCTGTAAAAAAATGTGTTTACACAATACTAAAAATTGAATGTACCTTAAATATGCTATAGTGCCTTGGTATAGGAAAAAAAACAGATGGAACTTTCTCTAGTCAAACCTCAACTTGAAAGACACAAGCCTTGTAGAGCTGAAGCTTAGTTGGTGGTACACTTCATGTAAAATATTCTGTCACTTTTAATTTTGTATCTTGTTTACTTTCTGTGTTACAAAAGAACTGGGACTTGTTTTTAGCAGCTCTGATTAAGTTTCTATTGATTTTCGAGATAGGAAATGGAACTTTCAGATTTCCCACATGAATTTAAAGCAAGTCAGATATTAACCTCGAGGTAAAACATCTGCCATGACATTCAAAGAATAGACAAGTACTATCTTACTGAAAACAGCATCTGTGCTCAAAGCTCAGTGCTTGGGATTTGGATTTTGAGAACAATACAAGCAGTAGGACTGTATTTTTACATATGTAAAACCACACATAAATACATCCACATTTATTCAAATTTACATTCACTCATGCATTATCGCACATACATGAAAACACCCTTTATATACACCCTTTAACTATTAAAACACTAAAGGTTAAGGTGAGTTAGAGATGATGTCAAGGGGAATTAAGAAGAATGTGACAGTCAATGCAGAGCTGGCAAGAGATTTATTTTTTACATCACTTGTATCTAATGATATAAAGGGTATTTATTATTTTGAGGATCAATGTCCCCTTTCTCATCCTGTAATAACTGCCAATATGAACATACACTTTGTAGCTTATAACTTTCATTATCAAATATATCACTGCTATAGGTAGTGGTAGACAGTATTTAGTAGACCAACATAAAATAAATATACATAACAATCTCAAATACACACCATATGCAACACCTACTGAGCTGAAAGCTATTGCCTTCAAATGCTTGAACTGGTTTTACCATCACTGTAGTTTTCTTTAATCTAGTTGTTTGGAGATGTATGTGACATTGGGGAATATTTCCAGACTATGCACATTTGGGAAAATTCTGAAAACAAAACCCATCCAAAATGAAATAAAAAATAGACAAAAGAAAAAAAAAAGAGAGAGGGAAAAAAAATCATTTTTAGAGATGGAGCTGAAACATTCTAGTTCTTTTCTATCTTGTGAAACATACATGACTCTTACAACTTGCTGGTGTTTAAAATGTATACCTGTCTAACAAAGCTAGAATGTGCCAACTATTTTATCCAACAGACAAGTAAAGGGAACATTTTCAGTGATATTTATGGACTTAAACAAGTAAATTATGCCTACTGTATTATTATTACAAGAGTGATCTCATTGAGCTTCACATCTGACTGGAGACAAAACACTGAACCTTCCTATCAATGCCCTTGGCAATAGGAGGACTACTCTGCAGCTGGTTAAACTCTGGTCAATATGCTCAGTCCTATTAAAAAGACAGTTGGTCAATGCATTCAAACACCCTTGTAAAACAGCTTTGATCAACAGAGTAGAACACCTTTGAAATGCATAAAGAAAAAAAAAAAAGCCTTTATAAATGACTTAATCTTCCAGTGCTGAATGTTAATATTAAAGCTGTCACCAGAAAGATGGTAAGTTAAAGGATGTTTGAGGGATTTTAGGAAATGCTCTAATCCAAGAAAATCAGCTTCCCAAGGGATCAAAACATTAAACAGAAGTTGGAAAATAGAAAACTATTCAATTAATTTGCATGAACCTGAATTCTAAACTTAAACACAACTATTGTAGACCAGGTAAATCATCTTGTAGAAGGCCTTTTAAATGGCACTTTTGGAAACATGAAAGCATACCAGTATTAAACTGTCAAGTTGCATTTAATAACAGCTGACCCAGGCATCTAGCCATGAAAGATAACAAAGGTCAAAACTTTATGAGCGGGTTAAAATAAACAAATAAAAATAAAGAATGTTTAGCATCTGTTATTATTGCCTGTAAGTTTGCATTATGACCATATTCTGCATATCAATAAAAAGCGTAAAAACTGATGAGACAGTTTTACAATTCCAAACTGTTGTCACTTTTGATGGAAAACTGAAACCGTGCTGTCATTTTCCTTAACAGTGATTCAGGAAGCCACAGGTTTTTCTGGTTTAATACAAGGCACACTTGTGCCCCAGATTTTCAGAAAAGGATGAAACTATACTGAAAATCAGACCTCATACCACCGATTTAACTAAATGTGGTTTTTCACAGCAGGCTACAGATGTTAAAAAGATTTTGTGTGTGCGTGTGTGTAAAAGATTGTGTAGATTGCAGAATACATAATGAAAAGGTAATAAATAGCATGAAAAATGGCACTGCTAATTTCCATATGTGCACCTGCAAGATAACAAGTTAGATAACTTGCGTGGGAGCAGTAACACTACTCCTAACACCACGTTTGTGGGACTGTACTTCCCAAATGACCCAGCTATTAAACCAGTTGGCTGAAATGAAGCACTTAATTTTGAAAAAAAATTACAAAAGTATTGTGGAAAATTCTCTAATACATTTCTATTACTACTAAATTATTCGTGAGAAAGGAACTCAAACTTGGAACTAAATTTTTCCTTTTTCATATCAACACATTACAATTTTAATTGCTGATTGCCTCTGTAAAGATTGCAAAGCAACTGTAGCAAGATTAGAGATCTTATGCAGCAAAAATATTTTAGGAAAGGTGGTTTCTACCTGAACAGCTTTGGGTTGTTGACATTTATAGAAAAAAATTCTACATATTTCCATTTGTATACCTAACAGAAATCAGTCTTTCAGCAATGAAAGTCAGTCATTTTGCATTTCAAAGTATTGGCAACTCCTCTGAATTAGCCAAAAAAGGCAATCAGAATTTTTCCCTCTACAATGGAAGACGATCCTCGGATTATACCCTATATGTGTATAGAAATGTATAGAACATTACCATGCCACATATTCACATTATGCAGGAGCCATATATTTAACCATATATTTAACAAATGATATATTGACTCAGTCACAGGTAATCCACGATCTTTTTGTGAAGGTAATTAAAGATGAAACCATCACCTGTTTCTTCAGCTGTTTTTTGTTAGCAGTGTCTAGTTCTACCTATAGGACTGTCTTACTACCGCCTTTCTCCAGCTGCCATGAAACATTCCCACTGGCTTTTCACATATGCACTAGAAACACATGAGGCTTTGGAATAGGCAGTTAGGTTTACTAGTTATTACCAGGATCTACTGAAACTGAATAAATACAGCCAAAAGAAAAAAAGAAGAAACAAAAAAGAATGCTGGTTTAAATCTTCAATTGAATTAGACTTAGCCACATTTGAATTGCACATCTGAACAGCCCATTTATAGTCACTTCTCGTGAGCATTCAGTTTACAGGCGCAGATGTTCAGGGAAAATACATTTTAATCTCAGGATGAGATCATTTAAATATAGCCTTCTGTGAACATTCATACCAGTCACAACCTAAGAAAAACACCAATCAAATTATATGAGTAATCATTTTTAAGTTGTGCACAGATACGTATTTGAATTTCAGATGCCAATCTGAAAAAAGTGCCTCAAAGCTTTAAGGAACATTCAAGAAAGGGGCTATGTGTTCATGGAAACTTTATTAATGGCAAAAGAGATACCCATCTTCACATGAATGGCTCAAAACAGTTTATTAAAACAATTTGAAAAAAATATTTAGAAAAAACTGTCCTTAATGGACAGTTTTATGGCATTTTTGGTGTCAATACAGTACTTCGATGTTAGATAATGTTTCTATAAAATGCAGAGATTCAAACATTAATGAATGAAAATTTACAAAGAAATTACTTGATCTGAATGAAGATTAAGAATTGGATCCACTGGAAATACATCTTCCATAACTGTTCTTCACACTGGAGTGATTCAGATGCTTTGACTTTCTAGTCTAATGAATCTCACTGAAATCTAGTAGTTGACAACTAACCCTTTTCAACAAAGAATTTCCTACAGAATTATCCTTTTCAAGGTAGCTCCCCTCTTCTCTTGTTCTCAGCGGGCTGAGGTTACGGGTGTCTGCAGTTAAAAAGTGCCGTTTCAGAACTGCTACCAGTTCCTCTTTCTCCACTGGGAGTGCAGCCAAACTACTCTGAGACCACTGTCTTCCCCATGTACTGTCAGACTTAAATCTGTAGGACACACTGGAGTCATTTCAGATAAATGTCAAAAAGAGACAGAAGGCATAAAAGTAGAAAGAGGACAGCAGCATTCCTTTGCAGAAACTATTTTCCATGACAATTGACAAATATTTATTTCAAGTGTAAGTAAGTTGGAAAATATTTTTAAAAGATCAGCATAAAAAGTAAAGTGTATTTTGAAGAAAAAGCATATTACAATATAAACCAGGGAGAAATAAAGAAATATATTTCTATCTACATGGAAGGTAATTTAAGTGCTTTCTTGAAACCTTACTCTGAATCAAAGCCACACGAGCAATACTCAGTTCATTTGCCTTTTCTTTCATTTTGTAAACAGGCCCAACCTTAACACGTGAGGGTATTGTTAAGCCTAAGGTTTGGAAAGTGTTTTGTGATCTTCAAATTGTGAGCTCCACAAATGGTAAAACCACTGTTATTATTTTACCTTGACTTCACAAAAGATTAAAATGCACTATCATACAACGTAGATCATTACATTAATTAGACGGAGGTTTAATTCTGATCAAAGATAATTTTAGACACTGACTTCTGAACACTCTTCCAACATCTTCTGATAATTTACTTTCACTGAATGTGGTAGTATTCCAAGGACTATATATATGGAAGATACTTCTTGTGTTGTTAATCAAGTGTATAGCAGAAAGTGCTCAAATACTGGGACACATTCAACTTATTCAAATCAGTGTAACTACTGGCACTATGCAAATTTCCATCCCAGGTATCATACTGTGTTTCTAAAGTACTTTACCAACACACGACATGGAGGAATGCTAGGGCCATATATACTTGGGACAAAGTCTACATCAGTAGAGGTATCGAGCAGCAAGTTAATACAAAGTTATCTTCCAATCTCTTCTTGTTGGTTTGCAAAGCTCAAGGTTACTTGATTAATCGATCAGGTACTATATTCTTCCCCAAAGAATGAACAAGATGTCTCTACTGAAAAATCAATAAAGTGAAATAAGCATATTACTAAGTGAAGCCAAGAATTTAGTCTTAATTCCATAAGGAATAATTTAGGCTTATTTTTCTAAATAGTCCCACCCTGAATTAACAAAACCAAAATACTTGGTGAAATAAGAAATCTTTTCCTGCTGCCTATGGCTCATTTTTGGCATTCACTTTCCCAGATATACATATAGTAATTGAAGCTTCAGAAAAAGCTGAGACATGTTCTAAAGTCCTATGTATGAATAAGAAAAAATACACTGGATTTTGTTGCTTTAGTTCTTCCCAGAATGCCGTTATTTAATTTCATGCAAAGGAGGCATAAAGCACTCTGTTCTTAATTAGTTCTTGATACAGCTTATCTGCTTTTATGAGGGTTTGTCAGCACAGCATGAATCAGAATCATAGGAGATGACTACTTAGCTTGAGTTTATGCATGATTTGTCTTTAAAAACAGATTGGCTTGAATTGTTGGATCGCAGAGTAATTGCAGACACTATTGACTTTATCTATGTAACAGGTCAAATGTGATTGGGATGCTCCCTTTTCAAGTGCAGTATTTATCATTGGGATGACAAAGCTTCGCATGTATTTAAGACCATAAATGGTACACATTTGCAGGGATTTATGTTAGTAAGTTTGGAAGTCATTTATCAGTTGAAAAACAGAAATGGCAATCAAATACAAATGAGGAAAAAATACCAAATGAGCTTCCACTGCTATATTATTTTGTGGATTATAGATACTGCTAGCAGTAATCTCAAACTCCCAAAGTGCTTTTTAAAAGCATGATTAACTCTAACAACAGCCTTGTGGAGAAAGTAAATATTATCCAAACATTTTACAGGTGAGGCTGCTGCCGTACCAGAAGGCAAACCGGCTTGCCTCAACTAGTGCGACAGGCTGTTTGATAATGCAAAAGGAGAGTATGTGGGTGTCACACATGGTGAGTGTGCTCACTCAGGATGGCTCTACTTCTTTTCTTAGTTTCTGCACTGCCCACAGACCTTTGCATAGGATGCTCTGCTAAGGGGTACGCTCAGCACTCAGACAGCTGAGGATCAAGAAGGGGCTAAGGAGTTTTACAAGATTATCTTTGCCTGCCTTAGGTGTGCTGTTTTTCTTTGGCCACTAACCAGCATCTGGACTGGAAAGTTTCATGCTGCGAAGCACCTGCTGTTCTTCTGGGAAGGGAGGAGAATGTTGAGTTGCCTCCCTCGTGCTAAGAAAGCACAACCAGTCTGCATCTCAGTCATCTACTTCAGCATTACATCATTAGCTTGGGCATTTTGCCTGCTGTTGCATGGACTAACAGGATCTGCCTAGGATAAGAAAACATTTTGCTTATTATTTGTATACCTAATCGAAACAAAATGAAGGAAAAATAGTTTTCCATTTATATTTCCCCTGCAATATTTTGTAAACTGTAACCATACACAGGTTTTTGGAACATTGCAGTAATGGGAAAGGCATTTCTCTTTTGAGGGTTATGGTTTCTTCCCAGGGAATCCTAAAATGCTCTACATTCATGGGCACGATCCTGCAAGTGCTGGGCATGAAGAATTCCCTGTGGCTCCAGTAGGAGTTCTGCTTGAGAGGTTTTGAAGCTTTTAACAATATTAGACTGTAACAGCCCCCTGAGGAGTTTGTGAACATGCCAGCCAATACAGAGCACAGCAAACCACTACTCTTCCAAAATGTGTCACAGGATCTTTTATCCACACAGAGTAGACAGATTATTTGAGAATGAGTCAAACTATAGACATGCACAACCATCGCTGCACGCTGAACCCCAGCAATTCCACTGCCATACAGCATAAGCTCTGCCACACAAGGATGTGTGTCATTATGTTCTTTGTCTCACACAATATGATGGGGACATGAAATTTGGGGTGCTGCTAAGTGCCACTGCTTTTAAAATAAGAAATTAAAGAGTAATTCTAACATTTAAGTTGAGTAAAACTCCTTAAATCCAAAACTTTGGCATAAGTCTGAGGCACACCTGCACAGCCATGAAGTGAGTGAGACCAGTCCCAAACTTCAGGGTGGGTACATACTGCGTTTCACAAAATATTATCTTAAGTTTGAATTTTAATATCTTATTTCAGACAGCAAATATTGCTTTAATTTAAGCTCTACAATGCTACATATAATTATTACTTTAGTTAGCTCTGTGTTGTCAAGCACAGTATGAGACTGCGTGGAAAAAGACAGTGTCATGTGGAAAATAGGACACTTATGCAATTTTGATTTATTAATAATACATTATAGTCCTATTTGTTATGCAATTAATGGTTGTATAAACATGGAAGTACAGGACAGATTAACTTAACTTGCATGAGCAACTTCCATTATGACATTTTCTAACTCATACTGCGTGATTTTGTAAACCAAGTACTTTTCTTTAGATTTTATTTATGTGCTTATGAAATGTAATATGGCAAAAAAAGTATGAGATAGTTAAATTTTCTGAGGACGAAAGAATATCTTGTCTTTTAATTATGGAAAACTTTAAATTTGCTATAGTAGAAATTAAAATTGGAATACTAGAAAATGGGGTTTGTTTTTATTACTATTTCTCTTGCTACTATTATTATTTGTACTTTTGGGGTTTTTCTCTCCTTCATCTACAAAACAATCAGATTCATAAAATGCTGACAAACAAGAGAAAAGACATTGAACACAAACCTTCAAGAAGACTCCCCCCCCATTTTGCTTTGGAAGTCTATAAAAGTCAGGGAGAGGAAGATGAAGACAGTAACTTTCTTCTGAGTTGCTCAGCGTAGTTTTGCAACAAATGCAGGCAGTGTGCTGCATTTCAGCACTGAGTAGATGTTACACCAATTGTCATTTCCAGTTAGTGGAGAACACTGAATGTGGTACACCTGTCCTTTTCAGCAAGAACCAATCCCGAACATTAAGGACCCTCACATTGTTGTCCATAATCAGTTATGTGCTTGCTGATGATCACATCTTCAAATAGAGGACACTTTAAATTATTTTTTTTCCCATCAAGAGCAAGCACCTTTGTGCAAGAGCTTGTTACTAACAGGCATTTGGCACGAAATCCACAAGGTCATCTGTAATAGAAAAATAACGGAGTAATTTGAAAGCTGAAGCTCAAACATTTGCTTGTAAAAGGTATGGCCAATTGTTAACTTTGTATGTTTGAGATAAGGTACCTATTCTGATAACTTAGATTCTCCAAATTGCACATGAGCACCTAAACTGGAAAAAGTGGCATTTCCATTGGGAAGCTCACACGGAGAACTGGCTGCTCTTGCCTAGGCTCAGCCATCTTGCTTGTCAGGGCAATATTTTGATAACTACCTCCTACATTGAAGGAATCTGCCAGAATTTACAATGTACTCTCCTATTTCTGAAATTAATGCTCATTTCAATGGAATCATTGCGTAACAGTAAAGAAAGAGCCTACACTGCTGTAACATGTTGCTGTGCTGGGATGCACAAAGAAACTACTGTTTTTCAAAGATATAGTGGCAGCAACTTTGAAAAATCACATATATTTCAAACTGATACAGGTTTGGGGGTTTGAGCACTGATCAGATTAACTTTCTATTTAGTCTAACTTGTATCATCCTTCCAACTTCTTAACTACCAGAGAGAAACTATATGAAACAAGGCACAATTCTGTCTTTGCTGACTATTGTCTGAATGGCTTGTATTTGTTACTAATATACAGTCTGGCTCATGGCATTAGTATTTTGTCACATTTAGCTGCAAATAACTTTGTATGGGCCTGGAGTTCTTAGCAGTTTGCTCTAATTTGGTCCACATAATGATGAAAAATCCCTGCACATTGCTATACTCATACATAGCTCATGTCACAACCTGCACGAAATACACATTTTTGTAAAACACATAAAACTGCTTAATAAAGCTAAAGCAAAACAGCTTTCTAATTATATGAGCATATCTATTTGAAAAGTTATCTGTTTGTTGAAAGAGCAATGTTAAAAATAGTTCTTAGTTTCCCCTAAGAAGAGAAAGATAGCAATGAACTGAAGTTACAATTTAGAAAGGATGATTTTTTTAAAAATAGAAGAGGAGGGACAACTTATGGTGTAAGATGGATTTAACCACTGAGGCTTGATGTTACAATGCATAAATTCATTTGTTCCGTGATAAAGAAGGAATCTGGTTATGTGTATTTCTAAAATAATTGGGTAAAAGAACACATTCAGTGCAGCCAATGAGAGTTTTTCCATCAACTTACAGAGTCAAGATTTCACCAGTTGTCTCTACAACTGGGTACGTAGCCTATGTAATGCCTGTCCTTTCTAGAGAAAAATATTTGAAGTATTTCATTCATGGTATGCCAGCTTGTCACATATCTGCCACAGATGTGGAAAGCACATATATTATTTACATTTTTAGCATTTAAATTGTGCAAGTACTGCTACCGTCAAACTTTGACTGTGGAATGAAATGTAGGAAGACAAACAACATACCTTCTATTTTCCCTGATGACAAACTGCAAGGAAATACACACTACAAAATAGACTACAGATTAAAATATTACATTATTAAAATATTTGATACAGATTATTAAAACATTTGAGTTGTTATTCAAATAGTTAATGATGACTGCTGACCTACACTAAACTTCCATGGCTTTTATCAACTGGCCTTTCTAGTGGTATCACATAATGTTCCTTCAATGTGGCAATACGAATACACTAATTTAGTATCATGACAGCCTTCTCTGCATGTACTGGCCTTTCATGGTTGTTATTCTTTAATTCAGTTAAAATTCTCACTGGTTTAGTAATATACATAGAAAATTTACTTATAAACACCTACATGAGGAGAGGAAAACTAACCATTGGCCAAATGAAAACTGCGTAATGCCAAGCACATTACAACTGACCCCCATGTTCTATGCAATCGGGTGCTCCTTATAGCCAGAATCAAATTATTTTTGCATAGACACCGCTTTGTGGTGAACTGGTGGTAACAGCATTTTCCTATTCCTGTCATGATCAAGCCTCTTGTTAAAGTCTGGACGCTGCCTAAATTATTCCAAGGAATACAGGAAAATTCTGATGATGTCCTTCTTGAGGAAGAACAGAAAATAACACAGTAACTCAATTGACTGCATATATGTTATTTTATATATTTCTATCTATATATAACATGTAGACCTTATCAATGTACTTGAGTCTGCAGTGTACACACACTCCTCTTTTGATCCACAGGAATTCCATCTGCCTCTTGTATGGTTGTCTACAACTCTTCCACTGTGTTTTAAAGTGGTTTGTTCACAGGACTGATAGTTAGACCATCTGGCTAAACCTTCTTCTTCAATTCTTTTCTCTATGTTCCAGCTTTCCTCTAAAATTAGACTCCTTTTTGGCTGCTTCATCTACTTTGATTACAAATCAGTATTTAGTATTACAGTCATGATTCTGCTGTTAGCTATGGCCTGAGAACATCAATAAGAGGAAAGGTAATAGAAATGCACTGTACGTCAGGTTCCCTGTTGGAAGCCTCCTGAGGAAAGTTATTCTTTTCTCATGCACCGCAGAGCCTAACCCTTTGCTGCTTTCCATAGCCTGTACCAGAGGTTTCTGTGCTCTAGTTCCTGACATTCAATTTAGACATCAAACGTATTGTATTATCTTCTTTTGCAAGCTGAAGAACATCATATGTGGAAGGTCCAGATTCAGCTGTCATTTGATAACACATGATTATACAGGACTTGAGCTAAGAGTTTTGTGAAGGACTAACTCTGATCAAATATACAAGGGGTACAAAGTTAAGAAGCCTTCTCTTGCACATGAAAAAGTTAATTGAGGAAATCCAGAATTTAATTTGTGCAGTGTCATATGGCCTAATTTTCTGATGCTACTTAAGCGAAAACTGAAAACCAGAAAGCAGTCCATATTATCAAGTTAGTTGTGAAAACTTTAAATAATACACTTATTTTAGAGTAAGAGGGTTTTGTTGCTGGGAGCCATCCCTTATTATTGCTAAAATGTCCTTTGTTGTACACGAATAAACTCCATCTAAACACATCATTAATACTGACACAACTTAGGTCTTCTACATTTTTCTTTCAACATACTGTAAGTTTCCATCTAGAACACGGCATGAAGAAAAATGAAAGCTTTGTGCAGTATAATAAACATTTCCATAGAAGTCTATATAGTATTTCTGCTTTACATCATGTTTCATTTATCAACCTGAATTAGGCTTTTGAAAGAGAGGGGAATACAGCTTTGCAGTTCAGTACCTTTTCTAGTCTTTTCTTGCAATAACAAAATTGCTTAATGTCATTTCAAGTTCATCCTGTTTCATACACACATGTACGCAGAGCTATGGGTAATTCACTTACACAGTTCAACATCTCCTTTGTCACAGATGGTAAATGTGCAGATTTTTCCCTCAAGGAAAGAAACTCTTTTATAAAATAATTGTATATTCTGTTCATTTTTTTTTCCTTCACTGATGCTCTTGTATTGTTATTATACCCTGTCAGGCTGGTAATTAGCATTCAGGCTCCATCTGACACGAACGCAGCTCTCAATCCTCCTTAAAAATCCCTTAGGACACACACGATAAGTAAAATAATGTAAGCCACTGAAGGGGGAAAAGTACTAAAAAATTTAAAAAAAAAGAAAGAAAAAGAAAAAATGAATAAAAAACACGAGACAGTGAATAACCACAGACTGCTTTTGTCATGCAGTCAATGCATGGCTCTTGTTCAGTGAACTGCATGAAGCTAATCCTACTGTGTGGAATAAGCTTTCAGAATGCTGTCTTCCTGCGGTTCTCCTTTGCTTTTCCTACACAAAGTCTCACCTTTCTCCCAAACTTCTAAGGCACCCAGTGTACCTGGGTTTCCCTCTTTTACTCACAGTGATTGCCCCTCCTCCTTTCTCAGGTCTCTCCAGTGAATAAACATTTCTTCTTTCAGATCTCTCATCATTTCTTGAACACTCTGTCACATGTGATATTTAAAGTATCATATTGTTCTGAACTATTCTAACTAGATTATATCATTCTTGGTAAGATGATGAAGTTACCTAGAACTATGTACACATACCAGAATTCCTCCAATATTCAGTGACAATGCTGTCACTGGAAATAAGAAGAAACAGAATTTTTCTTGCAGTTCATACAAGATCCTTACAAGATCATACAAGATCATTACATGATCTGTATGAACACAGATTTGGTCTAGCCCAGAAATTCTGTACGACTAGTAGCATCACATAGTTAATTTTTTGCTGAAACTTTACCCTCACACACACTTGTGCTTTCACGTAAGTCAGGCAGGATGTGCTGAAGACAGACTGGCGTACCACTCACGCTGTGTCACCAACCCTTCTCATCAGAGATGATGAGCCAGAGTTTTCTGCCTTCACATACACACAGCAATGGGAGAGAGAGAGTAGTAACTCTTACTGAAACTGGTGGTTTAATATCATACCAACATCCTAAAGTTACTATGGAATGACAACAAAAAGAGGCTTCCACCTCAATAACAAACTAATATGAAAGATTACTAGGCCAGAGACCTCAGAAGTCTGATGGCTCTCAGCAGTCATGCAACAAGGCAGAGTGTCAGCAATCTCATTGAAGTCTGTGGCTTGACATAAACCCTGAATACTAGAATTCTTAATTTTGTGATGTCAAAAAAAGGTGTATCCCAATACTGGCACAGGAAATTTCTGCTTTGATATCAGGCCAGCAATTTAACGATTCTGAACACTGAGCTCAGATCTGTCTACTGGCTTAAGACTAGCAAGGAAGAGATGTTCAGCCAGTAGCATCACAGTATGTTATGGCCTAGACGTGAAGTCAATGACTACAGAAGACTGTCAGAACATGCAGAAAGGTGGGTAAGGTTGGAGTGCTGTGCCATGGAGCTCACAGCTGCACTGCTTCCACTCCACCCACTCTGCTAAAGCTGAGGAGCTACTGAACACACAGAAAGTTAAGTATCAAACACAGTATGAGGGTCTCAGACATGACATCTTCATACAAAAGCTACTGAATTGTTAGCAGAGTTGTGTGACTTAAAATAAGAACACCAAATTTACGCTAATATTAATTAATGCTCTGGCCTGGCACTATATGCTTTGACATCAATCTTAGATCTAGAAAAACTCACTCAGTTCACAGAAAGCGTGTGAGAGAGAGATCTGTTCAGATCTGTTCAAAAGTGTTGAGTAAGAAGTCCCTGGAGATCTTTATTTGCACATTAGATCCCCACAGCCAAGGTAACACTGCAAGTGTGTGCGTAGCATGATTCATACTTTATTTCACTGCACAGACACCCTGTCTGAGGCCTCCAACTAGATATTTGTCCACATGTGGGAGAAAATCAATTGATATAAACCGTTGCTAATCAAATGTAACTTCTAGTTGTAAAATGCAGTCTTAGAATGACTCTAGTATTTAAGAAATTTTGGATGAGAAGAGATATCTCATTCAGAGTGAATCCTATGAAAGTGAGGTAAGTATGGGGATGACTACATCAGCCAATTCTGAGCACACCCAGCTGTAAGCTGCACTATTTTCATGTGTTTAATGGAGTCCTGTGTATTTTCCCTTATTAACTGACTTGGATGCTGTGTGAAACACTACACCTGTAACATTCAAATTTCTAACACAACCAGCATCTGAAATAAGCAGCATCATACTGAGAAAACAACAATACAGTCAGCTGAAAAATGCTACCTTAGTCCTGTATAAAAAAAGTGGAAGAATAACGTTCAACTCCTTTCTGTTTCTGCACGTCACAGACCTAGAAGATTTTAGGATTATTTTGATAATTCAGAGTGCTTTCTCCTCTCATATGAATAACTTCATCTTTCACTAGGTAAACCAAGGAGAAGGATTAGGGATTCTGTTAGTCTGGGATTTATGGCTACAATGGTTTTAAACATATGAAAATCATCTGCTCCAGCACCCCAGAAGGAACTATTACATGCCCAAATCAGGAAAAAACCATCAGTGGTAGATTTTCTGAGTTTTGCAGTAGAAGCAAAGCTGTGCCTCCTCCTGACCTCTAACTTCAACCTCTGTACAATGTTTATTTATTAGCAAGTTAATAAACTGACCTTCAGAACACATTTCTGCAGTATCTGCTCACATGTTCATACTTTTCATGTAGCAGATTTCCCTTTTCCTGGGATCTCAAAAGTCCAGAGATCCAAAAGGGGGACCTGCTGGAAGGACTGAGAGGGATGAATATTCAGACTCGACATGCTACTCAGCCCGGAGGCCCTATGGCTCTCAGTTGCCAATGTGTAATTTTAGGTGGCAATATATCACAACATCAGGCAATATCTCAATGACATTTCATCTCCGTGCTTTCCCCACAGTTCACATTATGGACAGGAACCATTTTTCACAGAAGGTGTATACTGTATAAATAATAAGATATATATGCATCTGAGTATGGTGAAGTTAAGTTGTGCTGGGGAACTGGCTGGACAGTACGGCACAAATCTTTTCTGTAAATGGCACTGGCTTTCTAGCATTCTCCTACCAACTTTGGGGCTGATCCTAAACAGCCTCTAGAGAAGCAAGTGGAGGAAACTACAATGACAATGCTGTCCCCTCCAAAGTCATTACATTTGGTGGAGAAAAATTCCTGGGATGCCCTCTCTTTTAGCGCTTGTGTGGATTTCTTGGAGGAGTGGATGGTTAGGCTCTGAACTAGCAGTAGTCTCAGTATACCAAAATGCCTAGTTCTTTGCTATTTTAAATCTTACTTTCCCTTTCTGAACTTCTTTGAGAAACAATTTAAATCATATATTTAACATCCACCTATCTTTCCATCTTTAAAGTTCTGCAAGATGAATGGATAGAAATTTCCGACTACTAGAAGTAAGAATCCGTATCACACATTTCCCATATTTGATTGTGCTTTTTTTGTCATCTATTTGAAAAAGCAGATCTACATAATATCACATTTTTCTGGACACTGCACTGACCTGTGTAAAACAACCTACCAGAGAGTAATCTTCTTTCATGAAACACCAATTTTTCTGATGCCTTCAAGGCAAAAGATGTAGGCATCCCAGTTCTCCATGTAGAAAGAGAAAATTATCTTCATAGATTTATTAAGGGAATAAATACAACTTTGCTAACTGATCACTTCCATTCATTCTGATGGCAACTTGTTGCTCCTCCAGCAATTAATAAAACAACCATACTCCATACCAGGGAAAAATGCTGACCATACTAGAATAAGTGAGCCAATACATTGTCCAAGCATATAAATACATTAAGTGACAGCATAATTAATCCTCAGTAAATAATCAATGAGGAACAGTAAGGTCTTGTGAAAAATTGAAGACACCAGAATGAGACTGAATTTTCTCTGAACTAAAATGTGGAGTCACTAGTCAATGAATCCTCCCTCAGGAGACTGTAACAAATACAAAGAACCAGCTCAAGGAGAGCCAGAGTTGTAAATTGAGAGCTATAAAAAAATAATAATATAACGATTGTGCCAGCATGTTTATAATTTATAGGTTGGAGTTACAGGTGAGGAATAGGGGTTAGCAGTCTGTTATAATCTGAACTTGAGTCAGTAAAGCACTGTAGAACCACTAAATCACCACTTCTCTCATTGCATGTAGTTTAAAAACATATAATAAAACTATCACACAAAGCCACTTCCTTTTAGGGCTTGAAGCTGGAGCTGTGGATACCAATCTGTTCAAAGTTAGAGCGCTACTAGGGGAGTCCAGAAAAGGGAAGCTCTTAATTTTTGTTACAGTCTTTTTTGCTTCGCACTGGGCACTTGCCACAAAAGTACAAAAAGCACAAGGGTCTTTGTGTCATAACTGAGGCAGGCAAGAAAATAAGAGTTCCATTTCACAATAAATTTTAGTGTTCTCAAATTTAATTTAATTTTGATAATCTAATTCAAGGTACCAAAAAAAGTTCGAGCATGCATTTAAATAGACTGAAACTGGAGCCTTTAATCCTATGCAGTGCTGAGTAACTCTGAGTTTCAAGTTCCCTTCTCCCAGTGGGTGTTGAGGTCAGCACTTACCGCCAAGCAAATTGGAGTCTGTTCTTTGTAAATAGGGGAGGCTGCCTCATCATGCTCTGCTGGGACTGAACAGCTGTTTCAAAAGGGTTTATATCAAGGTTTCGGGGTGTTTCTTGGAAGTGACTTCCCCTTAGAGAAAACTGAATTAAATGGAGCAAGTCTGCATGCATTTGCTAATAACTGGACAGATAGCAGTATTCCACTTTTTTCTCAGTCATTCCTCTTTCAAAGTTTCCCATGATTCCCATGAACAGAGCAGTCATTGTTGCCAATCAATCTTGTTACCTCCTTACAATGCATAGGAAGGTACTGGAGCACAGTATGTAAAGATGGACCTATATCCATTCAGACTTTCCCTTAAAGACAAAGTATAGCTATAAATACTTCAAAAAACTTTTAAGCAATGTTCAAGATACTGCCTGTTTATCTGACACAATCACCATTTGAGCTGCAACTCATCTTCCCTTACAACCGATATACTGTGCTCCTCAGCCATCGTGATCTGAATTTAACTGATCTGAACTTTGAAATACGAGTTGGCATTCGGTATTCTTCGCCTGTGAAAGGATATGAAAAATTTTCCTGATCAAATTACTTTTCTGCATGCTGTATCTTTCATTTAAATCCCAACAATTTTCTACATGCATTTTTCATTGTTAAAACACTGCCATGGAGGATAGTTGCAGCATTAATGGTAGCTAAAAATAACTACTGGAAAAAAAATCTGGAAACTAAAGTAGATCAGTAATGCAGTGAAACTGGTAGCTAGTAAGAGTGCAGCCTATCTTTTACACTGAATGAGTCCAGTGGTATTGTTTTCCTTCTACATTTAGAGCCCTTTCTTTGAACAAGCCTAACAAACACACTGACAGTTGTGTGACAGAAAACCTACCAGGCAAGCTCACAAGCTGTATCTTTGTGGGGGCTTGACAGTAATTTGGCTTTCTGTGTTACTAACTGAGCAAGTAAACAAAATCAAAATAGTAGTCCTCTGTTCTCACATTGTTCAGTAAAATGTTTCTCTTAGACTTAGCTATCCACCAGTCAGTGAAGCCTCAAGATGGTGTTAAACACTTATTCTGATCCATCATAGGTTCCTGGGTATTGTGAGAGAAAGAAATTGGGTGAAGTGAGGCAGTGACATATCTGGAGACAAGGATTAACACTGATTTACTCAGCCATCTTTAAAGAAACACCATTTTACACAGGGACTTGTCCCTAGTACCAAAGGGCTTTTAGCATCTTGGAATACCTGGTATTGGAAGAAATGTAAAATTGTTTGATGAATAACTTCTGACCTTCTCAAGACAAAGGTTAACTTTCCATAGCTTCAGCCTAGTGAATTGAAGGTTGAAAATGAGAGCTATAGGATAACAGGAAAGCTCCCATGTGCTGAAGAGAGATAATGCTCCCCTTATTCCAGAGTAAATAAATTAAAAAAAAAAAAACACAACCAACCAAAACCAAACCACAGATGACCCATACTGAGGTAATTTTTTAGAATTAGGATTCACTGTTGAGTTATCAGCAATCCAGCATCTTAGGAGAACCCTCACATACTGCAGGAGAGAAACAGTGAGCCAGAAAGAAAGGCTCCCAGTCCACGTAATCCCTGGGCTCATCTCACTTGCAGCATGCTGTGATCAAATGAAACCGCTCTGCTGGCAAGTGTGTGATGCATTTAAAATCTACTTCTGTGGTTTACATTTAGCTGTAAACTGGGTTTAAGATAGCTAACCTAGGGCCAGACTAGCACAGAGGTCAGCACATGCTGAAAAGCCCACACTGGAAGCACTTGCTGTTTTGAGATTCCTGCCAGCAAGACAGCATAAAGCTTCTGCAACTGCAGTTGCAAAAGTGCAAAAAGCCTTATAAGTACTTCAGGAAGGAAAGTAGAAGTTGAGTACAACTCTGTAAGAGAGACACTTTTTTGAGCAGCCTGCTTTTATCTCGAGGGAATTTAGCATTTCTGTAGACTGCAGCTATTGTAGGGTCATCTCGGGTAGAAAGGTCCAAGCCCTCTCAACTCTCCCCGTCAGAAGCAACACTTCCAACTTTCTTAGAAAACCAAAACACAGTGAGTGCAGAACGTAAGGCTGTCATGTGAACTCCATGATACACGTCAGGTTAACAAACTACCTGGTACATTATCCACAAGCTTCCATATCTGAATGGATTCACTCTAAGCTAACTGCTGCAGGCAAATCTGGGTCTGACCAAAGCATGGAGAAAAGAATAAGCACGTGCACAATTTTAAGTATGCTTTATGCTATAATGGACATGCTATTTAGGAGAAAAACTGCCTGCAATATATGGTGTTGTGGGGTTTTTTACTTTGTGAAAAAATGGATGTGAAGTACTTCTTTCACTTGACATATTATTAAGCATACATAAATGCTTTCTTTCCAAGCTGTCTTTATTTATTTAGCTGTTTCAAACCTTATTTTTGAAACTATCACTGCTTCTTTACATGTTCTCAGCTTGGGTAACTGCAAATATGGAATATCTTTAAGATGCAGTTGTTTGAAAATGTTACCTACAAAGGAAGTAGATTTACGGAAAGAAATTATGTGTGTCTCAGAAGTGGGAATGAGGTGATGCTATACAGAGTTGCTCCACCACAACCTTGAAACCTTTCAGAATTCAAAATCAAGTCCCACAGATGCCTCTCTTATGGGGATGTCAACTTCTCAGGAGGCTTCAGGCTTGTGATAGGAAATTCTTCACCTGTATGCCAGAGCCAAAGCCACAGCTGTGCTTTAGCAGCATAAATCCACAGACTTGGGTCAAATCAGGATATTTTACATCACCTAAGGGATCTGGTGTATCTTGAGTAGATTGCTTTGTTTTCTCCAGGAGAAAAATAGATATTTGACCTGTATGCATATTTGTATATGACTTTCCATTTGTCTAAAGAAGGGAAGTGCTAAGTACCTTCTGCAGAAAAACCTCCACCAGGTCAGTCTGGCAAACTAATAATGGAAAGTTATAATGTGGGAAAACAGGAAATAGACTTTCAAGTTTGTCTGACTTCAGTTCAATAATCTCCTTATATACTAAACTTGCATGCTTTTTTTTTTCCCTAATCACATTATAGGTTCTTGAAAACAGGAAATTGTCTCCATTCTGCGAAATCAATTTGCTTGCATATAGCAAGATGCTTCTCTGTGGTTGCAGCTGTAGGAATAAGCATGAGATGAGAAAGATTTTTCTTTTGCCAATAGATTTGCACAGAATACACAGCTTTCAAACAAAAGAGCCATGATGTGCACATATGTCCTCGTTTCAGCTGGGATAGAGTTAACTGTCTTCCTAGTAGCTGGTACAGTGCTATGTTTTGAGTTCAGTATGAGAAGCATGTTGATAACACTGATGTTTTCAGTTGTTGCTCAGCAGTGTTTAGTCTAAAGTCAAGGATTTTTCAGCTTCTCATGCCCAGCCAGTGAGAAAGCTGGAGGGGCACAAGAAGTTGGGAGGGGACACAGCCAGGGCAGCTGACCCAAACTGGCCAACGGGGTATTCCAGACCATGTGATGTCACATCTAGTATAGAAACTGGGGGGAGTGGGGGCGGGTATGGTGGCTCGGGGCCTAACGGGGTGTCAATCGGTGGGTGGTGAGCAATTGCACTGTGCATCATTTGTATAGTCCAATCCTTTTATTATTACTGTAGTCATTTTATTAGTGTTATTATCATTATTAGTTTCTTCTTTTGTGTTCTATTAAACAGCTCTTATCTCAACCCATGAGTTTTACTTCTTTTCCCTGATTTTCTCCCCCATCCCTCTGGGTGGGAGAGAGTGAGTGAGCAGCTGCATGGTGCTTAGTTGCTGGCTGGGGTTAAACCACAACATACCTTAGGCACTCAGTGTGAGCTAGCTAGGATCAAAATGTAACTGCTGTTCCAATGAGTGGGACATACAGCAAGTCCTGGCCAGAGCAGTGCCATTACAGATTGTCTCCAAAGAATGACAGAGGCTTCAGGATTGTGATAAGGCTGTCTCAGATAGCATCACGTTATGCCTGTACTTGTCCGTAGCTCTTTTGTGCTAAATTACTGTTGACACTGTCAGGATTAATTTGCCCTATTCCCTCTCTGCTACTTCGGAGACCCTCAATGAGAAATTCTTCTTTGGAAATTCCAGCAGAAGGGCTTACAGTACTGCTTATATGGAAACCACACTGACATAGGAGCTCGAAGCCAGAGAAGACATGAGCAAATGTGAAGGTATATAGATAACAGACGTGGAAATACTGAGAAAAAAGGATTGCAGTGTGCTAATACAATCAACTACACAGCTATCCCAGGTTTCTTATAGAGGTGTGGAGGGGAAAAGGGCCTTCTTTTTATATATTTTTTTTTTATCTTTTTCATACATGAATTTGTTTTTTAATGAAATAACAAAAAAGCCTTGTTCTTAGTCAATCTAAAATCAGTTTGGAGGGAAAATTTTCAGTAAATGGTTAAGAACGTTCAAATATTTTATTAAAAATGAAAGCTCTATAAACTCACCTAGGTAGCATCCATAATAATTTCACCATATTCACTGAAAATCTTCATTTTTTAATGAATCTGATACTACTCAACAAATTCAACTTGCATTTACTAATAATTTAGTCTTGAATGCATTTTTAAGAAAATAACTTCTTCACCAAGCCAGCCCCTTTTCTATCTAAAGTAGAGAAGAAATCTCTTACCTCCTTTCATGGAATGAATGATATTTCTTTCCATGAACAATTTTTACTTCCCATACAGATCTGAAATCCTTCTGTCCACACAGTACTCCCCTGCCAAATGGTCTTGGGTCAAGAATAGCTTTTTAATAAATAAATAAACAAACAAATAAATAAATAAATTTCCTGTTAAAATATTTTCCATAAATTGTGTGCTTCTCAACCAATTTTCATTTAGTCCCAAAATTGCCATTTTGGTTCAAAAAAGTCTGGAAGATTACATTAATGCAGAATACAACTTTAGATTTTTGACCACTGCCTGTATGTCTATGTCCACTGCCCTTGCTCTTTTAACTAAATAGCACATGCTCTTCTTATCTAACAATACATCATGCTTTTTTCACTGAGTCTTATCTATAAAACCTAAACACAAAAGAATAAAATTCAGAACCGCATCAAAGTAAGTGATCTGCAAGATGCCAGCTGCATTTTCTCTCTATGGTGCAAACAATTCACGGTCTACTCTTCTGTCCATTCAGCAGAAGAAAATGGGCTCCTTGCACCATCTGTCCTTCCTGCAACTTGCTATAAGCTGGCCCAGAGTTTACAATGAAAATGGTAACGATGAATGCCTCAATATGCAGAGCTTGAGGCTGTGCCTTTCAAAGCTGCCTGCAAGGCTTGGCCATCTATGTTCTCCAGACAGGTTTGAAATTTCACTCTTGCCTCTTGTGGTAACACACTGCTTTTCAATTCCCAAAGCCTGCCCACTCTGAAAATACAGGCTACCTTCACTCCTGGCTGCTTGTGAACATTGCAGTCCTTGAAGGCCGCATTACGTACAATTGACTACCTATGGTTTCTCTTGCTTCAGAGAAGGGGTTCCATGCATATCAAAGAGCATAATTTGGCTTTGTGGACTGAGAAGCTCTTAATAATTAAACTGACACACAGACACAGGTCTGAATACTCAGTGCCGTATAGGGGAAGCAGAGAGAGAACATCAATGATTTCATAGCTACATATCTACTCACTTCACAGTGTGCTTTCTGTATAGACACAGTTTTCTTGCAACTGGAAAGGAAGAAATGTCAATTAAGTAAGCTTTTGATTCCACTTTCATTGGTTGCACACTTGCAAGAATAAGAAACAGAATAGATGGTATGGCAACTTCTAAAACAGATGACATTACTTCTGATGGGGAGCAGTTAATTGGTACCACAGAATGTGTCTGAAATATTGATTTAGTTTGTGTGGATAGGGAAGAAAGTCCCAACACACTTTCATCTGTTCTTAAATATAAATGAAAAAACAATACATTTACTAGAAGGTCACAGTGGGAACAAAGAGGATCAGCTGAAGCATACGCAGCTTGTGATTTATATTCAGAACCCACAGGCAGCAAGAAAAGACAGACTGATAGCATCATCCTACAATCAGCTTTTGGATCATGTCGCGCATCTGAGAATGCCGGCAGAGTCCATGGCTTTTTCTTTCTCTGCATTCTGCAAACAAGTCTTATTCAACAAGCAAATGTTTGCCTTTTCTATCCTTCAGTGCACGCAGCCATATATAACACTATTGTATGTAGTCGTTAAAAGTTTGCAGGCACATAATAATCACATTCTTGGGTGTCTTCTGAATATCAGTAAAAAAAAATGTAAGGTCTGTACAAAAAGAAGATGCACATGGCCATCAAAGTTCTCCAGGAATCAGCCACAGACCTGTAATCACCCTTAAGCACAGAGAGAGATAATTGAGAGTTTAACCATTTGTTCAGAACTTGGGGAGGGGGTAGAGTGCAAAACTGCAACAGTCATCGATGAGATTGAAGAATACTTTCCTATAGTGCAGTGATCAAGTTAATTTGATAGGTAACTCTGGGAGCTCTGTGGATACTCACAAGGCTTAGCCAACAAGATTTCAGCAAGGTTGTTAGTTGCCTCTCCATCTGCTTCACAAGGAACTCTTGGCAAGCTTAACTCTATTTCCAGTTGCTAGAGAGACACTTTCAGCCTCAGGATGAAAATAACACTGGTCTTTCCTTTCAATAGATAGCATTGTAACTTAATTCTTAAATAATTTTCACTGTTGAGGTTGTGTTTGGAATCTGAATTCACAAGTTTGCTTACAAAAACACCTAGCAGTTTGTAAGACAAATATTGAAATTAAAAATAGAAAAAAGTTCAGCACTAACTGGAAAACATGGTTGTGGGTTGTTTTGGTTTTTTTTTTAAGCAGCCAAAGGCGAACAATTCACAACAAGTAATTTATCTGACACATATTTTCTTTTTGCTCATAGAATATCCTCAAGCAGTTTGTTACAACCTCAGGTATATTCCCTTTTAAAGCAGACAGTTTCCCTAAAAATTAAGCCATATTCTGAACTTTCTTGGCCTGTTTAATACTCCAGAGTTAGAGAGCTGTATAGCAGAACAGAAATGAAGGAGAGGAATTCTGGCATGCACATCTTCAAGTCTAAATTTAATATTAAGCTTGTGTGAGTGTACCCTCATAAAACTTTGAAGTATATTCCTTTCCCTGCCTTCCCCTGAGGAACTGACTAGGAGAACAGAACCATGTGAATGACCATGAAAAGGAGGAGCATGAGAAAAGCAAATTAACTCAATGTAGTCCTTTGAACTAAAAAGAAAAGCATTTGGCAAAGTCTGGATTTAGGGAATGACACCGCAGATTTACGGAATGGTAAAGAGCAGAAATTCAGCTATTCTCAAATGTGCTGAGTCGAATATCTATATGTTCATCATCCAACAAGCTGAAGTAAAGATAATCTTGCTTGCTCAGCCATTGTTCAGATTTGCAATTTATTGGAGTGGAGTTAAAGCTGCTGAAAGCCTAATACTGTGTCCCCTTATTACTGGTCCATCTTTGCCTTGTATGCATTAGGCTGAGAATTCTTTGGTAAGCAATGCTGACCCTCACAGCTCACCGCTCCTCAGTTAGATGACCTTGGCAACACAGCCCAGCCCTACTGCAGAAATTAAGGAGTCAGAGAGGAAAAAATAGTGCATCATTTAAGCTGGTTACAGACAAAGAAAATGCAACCTTCTTCTTGAGAAATAGCATGCTGGTCCCAAGTGTCTCAGATGCTGGCTCTACCTGCTGTTTGTTACTTCTATGAGGCATGACTCAGTGTGTTCCAGAATTAGGAGTGCACATGCTCCCTTTTTTCGTCCCTCTTCATATGCATTACAATGTAGTCTTTCAGTGCAGATCCATTTCCAATAAAATATAAAACAATTACATCATGTATCTATCTATACAGCAGCCTCTAAAGAGCTCTACAGAATACAGTACAGCTTGCTTTCCTAGGATGTGAAAACCTTCATTAACAAACACAAACCAAACTTAATTCAGTGACACCTAAATTTGTCTCAGGTCCACCATATGTGCAATGGCAGTCTTAGATAGCAGAAGCACAGGCCCCTAGTAATTAAAATCATATTGATTTTACTCTGTATCACAGCGGTGATATGAGTAATGCTAGCATTCTTGTAGTGGAATGGAAAATGCTAAGTGGTTGTGTGAATAAGGTACTTTCATTTTCTGTAAGATACCATCAGAAATTGCAACAAAAAGATTTCAAATCAGTCTGGAGAAGTAGATGGTTTTTTAGAGACTTTGATATATTTAAAAATAATTTAACACAATAAATACACAGAAATAATTCTCTGCTGAGCCACTGAAAAAAAGCTGGGATGTCTCAGTGCACTCAGGACAGGAATATGCACACTCATCCTGCTTGTAAGTTGTGATTTAAGGGAAAAAAATTACGCACAGTAATTCCTCCCTCCCTCATCATTCCATAAAGTGCAGACAGTGTTTCTGTCCCTTGTACTATGCTTGTACTGTCCTCTGCACTTAGCTGGCCAGCCAAAACAGTCCACAAAGCCCACCACCAACTCTATAAAATTCCCCAGGATATTGCTGGGGGAAAGAACTATATCTGGTGGCTCTTTAGTTGCTGTAGCATTTTTCAGATCTGCCAGAGGCATGACGAATTTGCAAGTCAACGTGTTTTAAGATGGATAATCCTTTTCAGAAAATGTCTGCAGGGATGGTTTGGGAAAAAAATCCTTTAGAAATCTTGTTCCTGCTTTGCTTTTCACACTAAACACGAGAAGAAATATTCAGAGAGGATTCCTGCATTCGTAGCTAATGGGGGAAGGGATGACGTAAGTTCATGTCACATTTAAAAGAAGGATTAAATAGTCTTTGTTTTGTTGTTCCACGTATACATATATGTACACACATATATACACACATTCCAAAGACTATGGAGATAAACCTATAATATCTATTTGTCCACCTTTAGAATGATAACGAGAGGAGAATTTTTCAAAGTTCTGCATCACTGCAAATCCCACATATTTCATAAAGATAATTAACCACTGAAGAAAGCTCCCAGCAATTTAACAGATACAAGCGAAAATTTAATGCCTTGGAGGCATATCAAATATTGGAGGATAGCTTAACTACTGAATTATCCACTAACCTTCTCTTCCAGCTCTGCCTTGGGGATACTACAAAAGATGTTTCAAGAATGAGATGGAAGAACCTGAAGGAAAAGCCATGTTAAAAACTTTTAAGGAGTGGCCTAGATCTTGACCTTATCTAAATTAGCTTGGACTTGCATAAGATGGGAAAAGGTTGATATGGGGGAAAAAAATTATGATAATGATCAAGTGTCTTGACTTGCGGCCAGGCAATAAATCACTTTTATTGGACATGCCATGAATGACAACAGAAAGGCTTAGCACTGTGATTGAGTCACTGCAGACAGTGTGGCTTCTGAGTCATCTGAGGAAAAAAAAAAAATCTCCTCGTATAGGCACTGTCCTCTTAATTTGCAGAAATGTAAATAAGCACCTTTCTCATCTTTCAATTACAAAAGAAAATACAAGCCCCAAACCTTCTGGATAGCCATACAGTCAGTAAATTCAGTTGCAAATTTTTCACTCGCTATTTTCTTAAGATAACATTCTACGCTGCCCAGGGCTGACCTTTAGGATTTAGAAAAAAACTTCTATCGACATCTATTGATTCTCCCTGCGAACACAGATAACTTCACGGCCAGTCTGAAGGAGAGGAGTTAGCTCTAGCGCAGGGCTGCTCCAATTCTCCCATGTGTCACGGAGAGGTGTCCCACCCCTTACAGAGGGCAGGGGCAGCTTGTTCTCCCCTGCCCTTGCTAAGCGGCTGACTTGGGCACAGGGGTATCCTGCAGATGGGGATGGGGTGCTAATGATAGAAGGGGGATAGTAAATGTGGGCATCCCATTGCAGTAGTACTGCAGGGTGCATAGTAGGAAGCTGCAGAGTGAGTCTGAGGACAGTTCTTGCGGTCAGACATACCCAGAACCATCATCTCTTGTGGCAACCAACAAATATATCCGGGGAACTTTGTTCTTACGGTTCTTTTTCCTGTTCTCTTCCTAACAAAGGAAAAGCCTAACTTAAAAAGAAAAAAGAGCAATTCATTTTAGTGACCTTGTTCACACAAGCCAGTACTTTTAAACACAGATTTTAAGTCTAATCATAAACTTTCCAGAAGTAATCTCCTGCTGCTGCCCTCTCCAGTTTTTCCTATACTCTTGCTGCCACAGGAGAGGAGCCAGCAGCCTGAATAAGATCACTGTAATGTTGCCAACCTTAAAAAGCACCAAACAAAAAATATTTCAAATAAAGCCCAACTCTATGCACACAGCTTCAGCAGAGCTGCATATGCATTCTGAAGGCTCTTAAAATTTGTATTATATGCTTTACAAATGTTAACTGCTTAGTTGTTACACTTCATGGGAGGTAAAGGCCTAAAGGATTCACTTGATCTTTTAGTTTTTTTGAGAAAGGTGGGGAGAATAAAGGCTTATAGCTCACAAAAATGAGAACAGAAGACCAGTGGTACTCAGTCTACTAAATCACCTACAAGGAATCCCACATGGGTGTGCAATATATTTGTGAGCTGCTAAAGAAAAGATGGGTTATGACCTCTAAGATGGGAGTATTCAGAAATACGCGTCTCCTTCTTAGAGGTTTCCGATAGTGCAAGCAGTGTTTGCTGAAGCATATAACTAAAAATAAGTTTTCTGCACCTTCTTTTTTTATTGGTCATAATGTTTTCTTTTTCAGGCTTGCAAATCAAGTCATACTTGTAAAAAATTCTCAAAGCATCTCAGAGTCGTGTATTAGTCTAAAGAGAACTTCTGCCTTATAGATGGCATGACCAGGTTTTCTCAGGAGTTCAGGCCTTTCTCTCTTCCTCGGTACATTCAGTACGTTTGAACCTTTGCCTCACCTCATTAATTAGTTCAGTTCTCCAGACACACTGAAAACTCCATCCTCTTCCCAGGTAGCCAGCCTCCAAGAAAACAAAGGACAAGTTCAAGACCTTCTTTCAGGTTCTTTCTTAAAGGTCTGTCAATCTTCTCCTTCTGAGGAGAATCCCAGACTCTTGAGGGACTTCATACCTACCCTTTTCTGTCAACGTGCTAAACATCTCATCTATCTTTCAACTATTCCCCTTTCATTTAACTCTCTGTTCCCCTCGTACTCCTGCCTGTACTCTAATTTAATCTCTACATTAAATTCTCTAATTTATTCTTCACATAATCTCCAGTTATCCTTCCTGCACTTGGATTCTCTTGGCCTTTCAACTGCCAGAACACGTTCTTGCAAGTGTTATAGCTGAAGTCCTCAGCCCAAGGTTTTCCAGGCTCATTTCACTATGGAGATCCAACAGCCAACTGTCCTCACTTCAAGAGCTTGCTCCACTCCTCTTCACTCTCTGCAAAGATATTCACATCTCTTTTGTACCGCTGCTGGCCGGGGTCTCGGCTACTGCAGGAACAAGTCTTCTGTCACCTGCAACTTTCTTGAAAGGACAAGAACAATCTTCTTCCAGTTTCCCCATACACAAACACTGCTGTACGTACCACAATATGCCAACCTCTCTCTCACTTTTTGATTTCCTACACCTTGCCATCCAAAGCCTTGGAATCATTTTGTAAGCCTCCAATATTCAGTGCACTGGGAGCGTGAGACATCTGTAAGAGAACAACTGCTCCAGAAAAACTTCTGAGAAGATGATTCAAAAGCAATATCCTTTGTTTACATTGCCCAATCTCAAAAGGCTTTCAGACCTTCGCTCTTGAGTGCCGATTTCAACAAAGGGGCGAAAGTCTAAATTTGCTTTCCCCTCACCTCCAAAATTATTGTTAGTGGCATTGCTTTTTAATCCATCTTGTGACACTGTATTTTACAAGCTGTTCACTACAATTACACTTTTTTACCCCTCAGACTTTTAATCTTTTTTATTTCTCAGGGAAGAAGAAAAATTCCAAGTCAAGAACAAACTGCACAGAGAAGGCATCTCCAACTGCAATTACTCACACAGCAGCTGAACATTCCAATCAAAACCTGAATACCTGAAGTTTTTCAAGTTTTTAGATCTTAATTTCACAATTATTATCATCCTCTGCTATATGCATATTTTCCATGTTTGTACTAGGAAAAAAGGTATTACCAACGGAATAAGGGATTTGTAGGAGATTGTTGTACAGTCCTATTAATAATATAAAATCAGTCTAAACCACAAAGTAATTTTGTTGACTCATGGGACATTAAACATGCCTTATTTAAAGCCTTTATATTTTTTATTTCTGAGTTCTCCTTCAAATCATTTTTATTGTCTGATTTAGAATAATTCAACATATGAGTTTTCCAGCTAAGAAGCCATTACCAATTCAAACATCAAATTGACTTTGCTTCCAATATGCAAGAAAGTGAACTTACCTTGTTAAACTTTCTTTAAATTAGAAATATTTTATAACCTAGAAAGAATAGCTCTGTCTTTAATGCATTAAATTCTTTTACTGCTGTAAAACTTAGATGCTTTACTTATCATGTATTTCAGGTTAAGGTCATAGAGTAGAGAGATACTAGATTTTCTGACTATAAATGTGGGCCAAATGCATGCCTATGCATTATCTGAAATAGATTGCACAAAATCTTTAGATAAAAGTGAAAGTTACTTATACTTTTTACTCACACTGACTGCATATAACACTAATGAACTGGAAGAGATTATATGTTGAGGTGGTTGGTTATTTTCTGATAAAAAACAGGGGGGGTTGGTGGAGCATGTTAAATGTTAAAACCTAGATTTTTCATAGGAAAATTTAAAATGGTTTTGATAGAAAGCATTTCCTTGATCAAAAATGTAACTGCAGAAAGACAACAGGAGTGAAAACTCACTCCACAATGAAAGAGTCCAATCTTACAGTAATCAAGCCTTTAACTGTAAACCTTGCTTGTCCCCCTGCGCAGCTTAGTCCACCAAGTACCAGGCTCATTTCAATACAGTACTGAAGGGCTGATCAGGCAGGTCCATACCATCCATTTATTCAGAATTTCACCTGAAGATCAATTCTTCATGGAAATTACAAAACTATGTCTTTTGTTACTATTTCCATATCCATAATATTCACCGCTATAATGGAGAGAAAGGAGGATGTGAACGAAGTATTTGTCTGAGACCATTCAGCCAATAAGTTCTATGACTTGCTAATTATCTTCTTTAACCTTATATTCCTTTCTTTCATTTTTGCCATCAAGTAAGCGCTTCCTAGACATACCTGCGAACTCAAATTTTTGAAAGTTGTCAGCATCTACGGTAGTGACCTTCATTTTCACAGGAAACAGGTGAGTATGGCAATTGCAAACACTTAGTGCTTCTCTTAATGAGGCAATTTGTTATTTCAGAGAAATACACAGTACACTCAGGTGGGTCAGAAATGAACTAAACAGGGTAAAGACAGCTTAGATCAGGACAGTCCCTTAGTAGTCTGTTATACTTTTAGTATGTTCTGGGAATGAGAGAAGAGGAAGAAAGGATTCCTTCAGACTAACCTACTGAGTCCTTCAGTCCAAACCTGCAGGATTGATGCAGTAAGGTGCACCGAAATTTTACAATCCCATCTGCATTACAAAAATATTACAAGAGCAATATAGCCTTATGAATGCAAACATAATTCTGTTGTAATGAGGAAACTACCCACAGTGATGAAGGGGAATCAGGTGCCTCGTACAGAACTGGATTGCCTGAAATTTTAACAGGTTTTCAATAATCCTCTGAAGCCAAAATCTGAAAACACTTTGGCCTAAGATACAAAATCAGTCTTTTTTTCTATGGGTCAGCTTACTATACTGCACACTCTAGGAAGGAAATATTTCTAAATTGTCCATGAATAATCCTCTCATGCACATTCTGGATATGTGTACTTAACGTGCAAAGTTTTTCAAATGGGATTATTGGAGATAAATGAAATATATGCAAAAATGCCTCTACTCATGTTAAATAAAATCCAACATACACTTGAAACATGGGGAAAAGATGCGGTCCTATTTTCTCTTGGGAAACGTTCATATATTCCTCAGAATCTCAGTAATAATAGTATACTATAGCTTTAGAAGGAGCACATATAAACAATGAAAAATACTACAGTGAAATCATGAATATAGGGATATTGTTGCCCCACACAATGAAAAACCAATGGCAAAAAGATTCTTTTTAAAAAAGGAAAGAAAAGTTAATTTATTTTTAGTGACGTAACAAAATAGAATTCTTACATGCATACCTACAAGCACACATATATATTCTGGGGTTAACACAGATTTATGCATCAGAGAACGTGAAAGGTCCTTGAAATTTGTCTGAGGCTTACAGGTTTTTAAGGAATATTTAGAGGCATACAAGAACAAATGACACAGAAGTGCTAATTTCTTTTTCTTTTCATTTTTCTTTGCACTGATAGTCCAGTTTAAAATTTTATTGGCTAGGATTTTTGCATGAATGGCCACTGGGTGCCACTGTTCTGCTGCATAGAAAAAGAGCTGAAACAACATTTTTGTTGTAGTAATAAGTTTTTTATTATTAAAGTATGTGTGCTACTGCTGTATATACCCATCTTTTAGAAATGACACTGCTGCACAGTTCATAGTGAGCTTTTTCATAGCAGAACAATAAGAAAAGTGGCACTAAGAGATTGGAAAACCTGTTTAAACTCAACAGGCAAAATAACCTTGGAGAAACTTTCTTATAACAGTATATTTTCTACTTAATAAAAGATACACAGCAGCTGAGAGACCGGGTATCCAGGCTCAGGTTTGATATTCATTTGCTGAATGACCTTGTAGAACTCACTGGGGACTGTTTCTGCCCAGCTGTGCACAACTGCTTTTACAGTATACAAATACATGTCAAATGTTCAAACGTACATGGAAACAGAATATAATATACTTAATTGGTTTTAAAATATATAGCATGTGTGTGCAGCTACAGTTACCGTGTACATGCAATTGGTACATTTCTGAATTTGAAAACCATATTCTTAACTTCTCTCAGCCTTATTTTCTTCAGTTAGGAAATATGGTTAGCAACGAGTCTGTACTTTATGACAAGAATAACACTGCAGGGAGAGACCTTTATATAAGGTAATAAGAAAAGGTTTCGGCATGTGTAAAAAGTAACCTCCGGAAGCTGAAGTCCAGCTGAAGTGAAACTTGTAGGTTTAGAAGTAGACAACCACAGCTTGGAGTAGAAGAGGACAGAGGGTTGTATTATATGCTTTGAGCTGCCACTTTCCATCTAAGTGATTATAACTGCAGTATTAGAAGCTGCCAATTGTTCATAGCTGTAATATAAATATATTTAAGGTCTAAATGAAGCTCCCTGAGGTCGATGAAGAAAGACAAGTTCAAATGCTGCTGGTCAGAAGTATTAAGTAGTATGCAAGAATAAGAAACAGTGATTGAAAGACTGCATTCCCTGAAAGTCCAGAAGATATATTTTTACAATACGAAAATAATCAGAAAGACCATAGCAGCCTTGGCTACATAGTAATACCTTTACGCCAAATCAGGAAGAAAGATCTTTCCAATTATGTAGACAGTTTTCAACGTTTCAAGTAAAAAAATATTACAATGAGAAGTAAAGGACATTTTTTAAGTTTGTTGCAAATTTGTCAGATTATCGAGGCAATTACCTTAAGGAACCTTAGTTAATCTTTCTAATATGTTATACTGCCCAAATGCAGGCTGATACGTATTCATTGTATTGCTCAGGTGCATACTTGAAACAATTTCAGAAACACTAAATGACCTTAGAAAGACAGACATTTTTAATAATGGAATTGGGGTAGTCTTCTAAGCCAAAACCCTATCAAATTCCTACAGAATAATTTTCAAGAAGTGAAAACAACACTGTTCATGTTTTATAGCCTTCTGTGTATGAGGTTAATCAGATAGAATATATTGTGCCCATCTCAAGTACCTCACAGGATTTTGAAAAGGCATTTGAAAAGATCATTTTCATGCAGATCTAAAGAATGTTTTACATATCTTTCTTTATTAGTCCCAAGACAATATTTCTGGGCCCTCACCCGAGAGCAAAATGGTTTGGTGTCATCGTTTTTAGGGCTGTTAGACACCCTGCTGTGCCTACCATATTTTTAGAGGAAGACTGTCCATCCCGCTTCCTTTCAGTCACTGGCAACTTCTAATTCCCTGCGCTTAAATTCCCTCACCCATCCTCTGCAGTGTTCCTGGCCCTCATAAAGTTCAACAATACAAAAGCACAGCAGGGCAATAAATAGTTTGAATGGAGTCCTGAACTCCCCTGTAGGTAGCCAGGTGGGTAGCAAGTGAGTGAGACAGGAAGATGACAAGATTGTCTGCACTTCTTGCCTTTCGTGTTTGGAGTTTAATAGGAGGTAAAAATTGGTTTCTGTCTGGTGCTGACTGCCTTCCCTCTCCTGAATTGACCAGCTCAACTACTGTACAGTGAAAACTGTTCCACTTCAAGGAACTGATGGGCGAAGGGCAGATCACAGCAGAGACAGATATGACCTTAGGGCGCTTCCAGCTGTCCTTGCTATATTGAATGGTTTGGAAACAGCTTCTACTTTGAGACAACAAAGATCGATTTTATGAAAACTAGTGAACACTCCTTGGCCTACATAATTTGGGTGCACCTGAAAAGTTAGAGAAAACAATCTAGAAATGACAAAATGTTAAAGTGTAAAATATCCAGCACACGTTCATATTGCACATTTATGGTTGGCCAAACAGATGAACCGAAGCTCACTGGCAACAGTAAGCAGGGAAATTTTTAGGACTATTAAAAATTTGTTTTCCTTTGTGGTTTCCAAAGTGCTATTATTGTGATAGGGTTGGGACAAATTTACAGTTAGTTTTCTCTCTATTCATAAACAACACACAAATGTGTCTTGGGTATAAAGACTATCAAGCCAGATATCTGTCTGGAACGAACTATGCTGAGATCAAATGTATTTTCAATTAATATTTAGATATGCTTCCTGTACTCTCGTCGAACGATCTTGCAGCACATTCTTTATTTTAAAGCAGGCAGAAGATACAGATCTACAGGAACAGAACATTTCATGCTTTGGTAAAAACAGAGGCAAACATATGGTTTTTCACTTCCCTAATTTCATTACAGTTCAGCTCTTCTCAGCAATAACTGTCTCTCCCATAATACTTCCAAATGCCCTGAAATACTCTAAGTGAATTTGGTAACTAGCAAACTGCTGTGTTTTCCTGTTCATTAGCATGAACTGTCTTGTTTCACTTGCCTATCAAACCAATGTGATATGGCATAATGCAGCGTTACACGCTGTAACAAGTCAGAAAAAATTTAAAAGGCCACATGTTTGGTTTTATACTTAATTCCCAACAGTCTAACTGTGTATTGTCTATTACACAACCCAGGTAATTTAATAGCCCAGCTGCTCAAGAAGAAAGTGAAGTGACAACTTTTTACAAGTTTAGAAACTTGTATCGTTGTTTATCTGTGGATGTCTCTCTACATGTAGACGTTTCTAAAAGCTTTTTGCCTTGTGTGTTGTGGGGTTTTTTTGTCTTTCACGGAAACTAATGATCATAGCTTTTATGACCTTCTAATGAAATTCAATCTAAAATCTTAAGTTTGGCAGCATTTAAGTATCCAAACCCACAACTGCTGAAGTGCTTGAACACTGTGACAGTTGCATAAGAGCTGGAAATGAAACTTGGCTGTGGATGCACAAACACTGAGAAACTACAATATTTTTTTTTCTCAAAAAGCTAAATATCGAAAATCAACCATCTTTCTGATGAAAAGGTGAAGAGATAGTTGTTATTATTATTTAACATCATACACCATTTTCTCTATTGTACACATATTTGTCCAAAAAGGGCCCACAGCTTGGAGGAGAACATGGCCTTAGATATTTTCCCAAGTCATTCACTATAGGGAGCAAATTCCAACTGGGGAGAAACCTTGCTGATGATGGTAGGGAGGTTTCAGCCTGCCTTCAGCCAGCATCCCTCAATGCTGGGCTTACAGGCATCAGGAATGACTTCCAGCCCCTGCATCTGTTCTCTTCATGTGCTAAGGAAGAAAAAAAACGGAAGGAAAAATACACAATAAAGTAGTAGTACTTTTCCTGAACTGAAGTCACACAGCCTGTTTTACATCTTAGATCTTCCCTTTTCCAAAGCAGGCAGCTTTCTCAGGAGAGAGCAGGGCTTAAATGCAGAATATTCCTGGGGGAATCCAGAAATAGTTCCTAGAAGGCAGAGATGGCTCAACCTGAAGCTACACTTGTATCAGAGGAGATGAGCCATTTTATCACTATTTTACATATCCTGCCAGGTATAGCTGAGGTGAGGGCAGCTGTCTGATCTCACAGTCCTTCTGAAGTGGTAAAGAGTATCTCATACTGCAGGTTTAATGTATAAAATATTTCTCACCTTAAAAACTGAAGTAATAGATATACATATGTATCAGAAATAGGTAACATTAATATACCTGATCTCTTCATCCCATTTCCCCTTACTTAGGACAATTATTTTATGCTAATACAGTAAAACCTGACTCTTGTCATCAGAAGATCCAAAAAAGAGCTCAGCATTATCTGCCACACTGTACAAATTGGGGACTTATGGCACAAAACACTGTGACCACGGGCTCTCAAGCAGCACAAGTAGAAGTCAGATCTCCAGAGTCCTAGCACAACCCTCCATCCACTGTGAGAGTAAGGGGGAATAAAACAGGAAGGCTGAGCCTCACAATGTGGCATGGGAATGCCTCTGCTGGGTAGCACCAGGTTTTAATATTAGTTATACTTTCAGATTATCTCTTTCAAGCCTGTTCCAGCTTTCCGTTTCTATTTGCTATGCTTGTATATAATCTTGTATCAGCCTGAGGGTGGTTAATAAATTTAATCTTTTTATCTCAGTTTTCTTCTTGTAGCAATTGTTTTATATTAAATAAAAGTAGTAACATATAAAAGGTCAGGCAGGGCTGAACCTAATATGATTGTTTTCATAGCATGGTACTAAATGTAATAAGAAGCATCGAGGGAAATGACCTTTAGTACTGTAAAATTTAAACACTTAAAATAAGGGTAATTTGGTGCCAGCCAAAACCTATTTTAGTTTGCCCTTTATTGAAAAGATGCACCAAATTGCATTGTGTGGCTGCTTGATCAGGTACAGATTAGAGGTCATCACAAGCTCTACAAATCACTGTGTTCCTGGATAGGAAAGGAGCAAAGTTACTGAAGAAAAAAAAATTAAAATTAAAAAAAAAAAATCAGAGTAATAATACCCTAACAGTGAAAATCTTTGGCCCTAAGTCCTGCACCTATTTATTCCAATAGAAAACTCTCATTGAATATGTGCATACAGGACAAGACCCTGGTTGATGATGAAGTACCCATGTATTATTAATACTTTTAAATATCTATAGCACATACAGAAGCTCTTTGTGTTAGGCAAGGCATAAACAGAATCTGTTTCTCTTCAAAAAGACATTTTACCTTCAAATAATAATAATGCCCTGCTAGTTTTGTCAAAGAAATGTTTTTGCTGACACCTTTCAGAAGCCTCACTTTAACATCTGACCACTACAAATGCCTACATAAGCAGTATTTGAGACATCCTAGAATACTGTGAATGCATGGCAGACAGTAATGAATGTTTTACTTTTAATTGAAATATATATCTATCGCTTGTAAAATCCATAAATCATGCCAACAGAAGAAAGAACATTACATGAAGAATTTGATACACTTCATGCTAAAATAAATGCATCAACTATTAAAATAAATGTGTGTATTACAGGAAAAATTGATCAAAATCAGATACAATATTTCATTCACCAAATCAGACACATCCCTGTTGAATCACTGCTTATTCAATACAGAATGAGATGCATCATCTATCAAAACAGCTATCTGCTACAGTAAATCAAACCCACCATCTGATTCAAATATGTCTCCTACTGAATCAAAAATATCACCCAATACATCAGTTATATGGCACCAGATACATGGCATTTTAAAGAATTACTGAGCAGAATGCCTCTAGATTTAACAAGGATAATGTTTAAACTAAAATTTATTTAGACAAAGAGATCAGTACTTCCAGGCTGTCTCGCAGGCTGATTCTTGGAATAGGAACTGCTATTATATTAACGTTTCCCTAGAGTGTCCTTCATTTAAGGCACCCTGCTAGGAGGATGTTCTTTCTCCATCTCAGCAGAAAAGGAGGGCTTCCATTCCACGTTTTTTTCATCCCTCCAATCCTCTAACACCTAGGACTAAGCTTTAAACAGCCACATGGTGTCCCCAGGTTAGCTGTCCCAGTTCCTCAAAGGGAAGTGCCAACACTTTTCTAATGGGTTCAGAACACCACAGTCCATGTGCCACTAAATATAGAGCTGCAAATATTATCAACATCAACCCAAAAATCCTGGACACTGAGCACAGACCACCCAACAACCAACTAACGGGGTGATGCCCCATAGTATTTTTCTATTACGGCCACATGCAGAACAAACGCATGTCCATGCTTTGCCCCACAGTGCATAGGTGGCCTCCAGAACACATTGCCACAGTGTAAAGATGACAAATGTTCATGCGGGCTGGAAAGAACAGTCAGAAAAGTTAGGGAAGAGGATTCCATCAAAGGTTATCAAATACACAGATGTCATTCATGGCTTGGGAAGCTACCGAGACACTGACTCATAGAAGCTGGGAGAGTAACCATGGGAACTATCTATACACTCTTTCACTGGTTTTTAACTTTTTCCTCAGCAATTAGCAGAGACAACTGTCAAAGACATAATGCTACGCTACACATCTGGACCTTAGGTAAGCATTTTCATATTCTTACATGCTGTATCTGATCTCACACTTTCCTGGAGTTTGGGTGTCTGAATCAAAGTGCGTACAGGTAACTTCTTTCTTCACAAGCATCAGAACAATCTTTTCTGGAGACCCAATGCCTAACTAAATGTGTCTTACATTTTGTAAAACATTGTGTGAAATAAAGGGAACAGTGTCTTCCTTTTCCATAATCGCCCAGAGGCCATGGCACTTAATGAAGAAGGGACACTACTGGCTTGCAGGTGAGATACTCTACCAGCCTGACATGGTGAGAATCAAGCTTTCCTTACTTTGTTGGGAGCTCTTTGGGTGCTCGATTTGAGACTACAGAGTATGGGTGGCCTTGTGCCACTCCTTTTAATGGTAGTTTAACAAGCAACAAAAAAGGGATTAATTCTGAGGTAAGAAGGGAAGCTGACAGGACAGAGCCTGAGAACACTTCAGTTGTTGTGACAGTCAAAAGGAACAGGGCAGATTTGGTTTCCACTCCCTGTTGCCTGGAAGGGAACTGACCTCTCCATTTTCATCAGTGCTGAGAAACAAGCATTTAATATAACTCATGTTAAAACTCACCACATCTGATATTATAAAGACTGTCAGGATCACATCAAGCCATCTACAGTGGCAGAACGTTTAAAAGACAGTCTGCTTAACCTAGTCAGCTTGAATATTCCTTCATGGGTGATAAAATTTGTTCTGTTTCCATTGGGACATTCCCAAATTTTGGGTTTAACTTATAAGTTAGTCTATAGGACTAGTCTTCTTTTATTGCAAGCCATTAAAAGGAACAAGAAACCATGCTTGTTACTGATCTGCTATTCCCTATTTTCACTCTGCTCAGTCAATATAACCATTGATTATAATTGCGATTTTGCCCAACTTAGACTGATCAGAATGTAAAGCAACAAGAATTGTACATTTATGTCAAAAAGAAGTGCCTATTCACGAGACACCAAGCTGACTGCTGCTTGCTATACTACTAGCAAGTAGAAGGAACCTATGTTTCACTTACACTTGCTAGGAATCCTACAAAGAGAAATACAATTCTATTCTGCATTTCAGTACTCTTCACAGGAAAATATACCATAAGGTTAGGAAATTCAGGACAAATTCAGTCAAAGGAAGAAGCAATTTACAGACACGATGTCTCTACCAAAAATGTCTTACCTCTTAAATCTGATAGTGTTAACCTGAATACTCCCTGTGCATGTGGTAGTGCATTTCTTCCCCTTCTCTGGGCTGATCTACAAACTCAGGAAGTCTCACTAGGCCTTAGCATAAATGTAATGAATTGGGCAGTTCAGCATCCCTTGACCATACCAAGAACTCTTGCATGGCTAAGACAGGGAGTCGTACTGACCATTCCAAGGAGTCTCGCTGGCCGGCGGAGGCGCGGTATGGGAGTAGAGATAATTTGTTCTCTCCTGACATATCTCCTTGAGACATATCTCAGACCTCTCCTAACTGCCTTGGAGCATCCCGTATCTGAATCTTAACTCATTCTCTGACAGCCCTGGAGCTTTCTATATCTGAATTGTAACTCATGCATAATGGTACCAGTGCAACTGGAATCCCAGTAATTTGCTGATGACTAAAGCCAATCATCTCCCGAACCTATAAACAGCTGTACTAAGCAAGACCCTTTGAGCTCTCCTGGACCGCAGTGGGCTGCAACTAAGTGGGACGCAAACTTTTCTGTTTGTGAAGATTGGAGGTCTGTCTCTGAAAACTGACAAGACTTGGGCTGATACTCTCCATTCCTTGAGGCTCAACACTTCGCCCATTGAGAAAGATGCTGAAGCATTTGATGTGAATATTTTCACTGAACTTGAGCGGAATTTTTAACAAGTATGCCTCTTTTACTCGCTTATGTATATTCTCTTAAGTGTCTTTATGCATGTGTGTGTGCGCTAACCTGAATATTCTATAGCAAGTATATTACAAATATTGCTTTTCAAATCTCTACTTAAATTACTGTCCTGAACTTTACTCGACTGTGAGTGAATCTCAGGCTGCTATTATACTCATAATCTCTTTAGATATAAACCATTGCACAAGTCTGAGACTAGAAGTAGATCCATCCCCACCTGGACTCTGACAGGAGTTTAGGAAATAAGGGGGTCTCCTCTGAACCTTGTGACTCAACAGGAGAGCCTTCCCTACCTTTTTTACATTCACGATCTCTGTACAAATCACAAGAAATCAATTCTAACTTGATTTTTCTTTGTATGTTTCTCTCTTACCCTATGGCATCTTTGGTCTCTGGATACATAATTTTAGTTTGGTTCTGACTTAATTTTCCTTTGTGCGTATCATCCATGTATTAAGTAATAGAGTGAACCTTGCCATCAAATTCTGTGGAGTCACACTTCTATATAAATTCCTATTAAATCATTTTTGCTAATACTATTGGAGGTGATTCTTTAAGTGATCTAAATCGCTCTACTTTGCCACAATGCATTTAGCTAATTAAGAATCCGAACAACATGAACAGTTTCTAAAGACATGACCTTGCTGAGGTTGATGTTTATCTTAGATCAGGATGGACACTGCTCGGCCAGTATAGAGTTCAGGCAGCAAGGTGGGTGCTACTTTGTTCCACCTCCTCTGCTGGACATTGTCATATTTTGAAGTTGCAAATGGATAATAATTCCACCTTTCCAAAGGACAGAGCAAGGCTGGCTGTGATAGCAGGTGACAACAGGCCATAAGATGCTATGGCCACCTGCACAACAAGAGAGCTTCTCTTTGGCAGGAAGACGTTCCAGTGAGGATTCTCTGTTCGGTGTCACACTACAGTCTACCTGAGTAGGTAGAAGAATTGAAATTAAAAAGTTTATAGGTTTAAAATTCTTTCATTAATTGCTTCATGAAATTAGCTGGCAAAGACTAAAAATCAGATTAGAATATAAATGTCACGGGTAAGCACACCTACATAAACTAAATATTTTCTTTTGCAACACTTGTAGTTTCTGTATGGTATGGAGAGAGCTCCAAAACCAAAATGGTGTATAGGACTATGCACAAAGATTTCTTTGCTTCCTTTCTTTGTTTCCCTCTCTTCCAAAGAACATGCTATCTTCCATTATATTGTACTATCTCTTTCTACAACTTGTCATTTAAAGGAGCTTAAAGCCATTAAACACTGATTTTGTTAACGGTATTTGCTAGAACCTGAGGCACAAGGGAAAATACTCAAAAGGTACTAAACTGTTCTTTGAACATAAAATTTTAAAATCATGGCTCTAACATCTAGGGTTTTGTTTCCACAGCTTAAATTTTAAAGAAACTCCTATTTTTACAGTATATCTTTAAGAATCCCTATGTTAATTAAGAAAATATAAAAATAAAATACAAAAATCCCGTAATATTTTTTAATTGTGAGATGGTCTTAAGCAAAATTTAATTAATAGAGATAAAAGCTAATCCTTTTTTCTTAAAGAAAAACATATCTAGCTTTACAGCAAAGTACCCAGCAATTTACACAAAGCCTCTTGTTATTTTCTTTGCTTCCAAGGCATATTCAGGTACTCCTTTTAAAGCCTACCCATAGAAGAAATAAATCAATTAAAGTCAATCAAATCAATTACAAATCCCTGTAACATTATGATTAGTGAAACATTCTTGGTTAGCTTTAATGGGAATCAAACAGCTAAATTCCCCACTCTCCACTTCGTTTAAAAAAAGGAGAGAAATGAAAAGAAATAAATTATTTTGAGCATTTCATAGGATCATAGGATTTGCCATACTATTGTTCCAGCTATTCAAGTATATCCTGTCTGTAGGCAAAACCGTCCTATGTTACAGGTAACTAACTGTGTTATGCCGTACATACAGGGCAATCCCCCGCTCTGCCCGAGTCCTCCAGGTGATCATTTTCATGCTGATGCATGAGATTAGATGAAGCAATTGTTATTTTAATTCATACAGCTACCACACTGTTAAAACTGTCACTAAAATTATGCTGCGTTTCTAGTAAAGATTCCTGATATACTGCTGTTCTGTGTTAGTACCTATACATCAAAATTTGAAATACTTGCAAAACTCACCCCCCTGTCTCAAGACCTTCTTTCCTCATTTCTGAAGTCTCCCACTATATGCAGCTCTGCCACATCTCTAGGCAGGGCTGGCACAGACTAAATGGGCACATGGCCGCACAACTGAGACTACCGCACATTTCACAGCAGCTTGCACGGCATTGGTATTGGCCAGTGGTTTTAGGAAGGGAAGAGATGAAGCACCAGCAGCCACTGGGAAAGTTGTAATCTGATTTTAGACAATATGATCTAAGCTTTTTCGGACCAATGTTCTATGCAACTATATTTACTTCAGTGTTTGAAAATGAAAGACTTAAAATAGCATCTTGTAAAAGCTGAAGAATCCTGCTAGCTATTCAGTGAAGAACCATGATCTACCCATGAATTAAGTGTAGCCAGTTGCTGCAAAGAGAGTCTTCTAGACACTTTATTAAATTCCTACATTGCTTATTTTTCTGATAAAGAAAATAGTGGTTAACTAAAGATCATAAATATTACATTGTATTACACTGAGAAGTTAATGAGCACAGCAAACTCACCACACCACTATCCTCCTAACGTTACACATCTTTTTTACTTTAACACTAAACATATTTTGTAGAAGAACCATCCAGGAAGCAAGCATATTCATAGGTCTGTAAACATGTTTAAGATAAAATATTTAAGCAAAATAGAGTTTTTCCAAGTTCTCTTTCCATAGTAGTAACACTATCCCTTTTGAAATAAAAGATAATATGCTTCTGAATTTCCTCTGAAGTAGACATAATATTTTATGGCAAAATCTTTACAATTCAAAGTAGATAAGATCAAAACTATAGAACCACTAGAAGCCATGCAGATATATTTTTGGTATCTATTAAAACATAATTCATACTTAATACAGAACCAGAACAATGACCAGATAAATGTGATTGCTGCAGTTTCTGAACAGCTATGTCTGCACAGAAAATATACTTGCCTGTGGTCAGAAGTGACTAGGTTTCATTTGTAAAAGAGTAAAGAACCTGGCAAAGTTCACTAGCCACGATTCTAACAAATCACACATTTTACATGCCATTTAATGGGCACTTTTGTTGGTAAAATGCTTTTTATCTGTCTCTTTCACTGACAAACCCCACATCAGTATCTTCTGAGGCAGCTTAATCTATATCATTTTCAAATGCCCTGGAGTGACTACTATAACGTTACTGAACACCATAGACATATCTGAGGTGGACATCAATATTACAGAGAGTCATTATTCTTCTCACTTCATACTTTAATAAGTGAGACTACATACTTATAGGACTGGAATTTAATCTCATTTTTAAAAGAAACTTTATATATATCTTGCAACTTTGTACAATGCATCTTGAGTATTTTGTTGTTTCTTTTTTCTCCTGACTGTGTATTTAATGGGGGGGGAGCCCATTATTCATACCTCTGCTCTTAATCAAAGTTGAGAATTCTGTAGAGAAGTAGAAAATTGAAATCGGCTCCTGCAACCTAGAGCTGAACAATTATGACTTGATTTACAAGGAGCCACTTCGCTACATATTTAAATGCAGCTCTGCTGCAAAATTTGGGGACTTTTCAGATAATCAAAATGCTACAGATTTAGCACTTTTAATTTTTGCTCCATCTCCTGCCAGCTTGAACTCTGATTGTAATTACCATTTCATCTTCCCCTGAATGACATTGTTTTATCAGAGGAAGACACTGTATCTAGAGTCTGAGCGTGATGATTAGTAAGGAACAAGCTTTCAATGGGAAACAATAAGTGTGCCCTGAAATGAATCAGGATGGGATGTAATAATGTGAAGCTAAAGATAATCTCAAGTCCTTGAGACATAATGCATAACCCCCATATCTCTGCAATGTATGTAAGAATATACAGAGGTAACTATGCAGAGATGTAAAACAGAATAGAAAGAAAAAAAAACCCTGTACTGCAAAGGGCAGTTTTTAAGGAATAAAAAAGAAACAAAGCCTAACTACTATCTGACTCCACTGGCATTTATCTACCCTTTGTGTCCTGAAAACTTTTCCCACTTCTTTGGACTGATCTAGTCCAACTAACTGCTAAAAACAAAATCATGCAGGACAGTTTATTATTATCAATATTTCTTAAGACTCTTCTTCCTGCGTTTTGTTTCCAGAAACTATGTTAGACAAAAGTACTTCAGTAGTGTTAGTGGACTACCCCTGATGCAGCCCAGCTGATGGGATGGTGATGGAGAAAACAGGGATGGGTGCTACAGCTGCTTCTGGCTTCTGTTTCTCTGTTTCACTTGTTACAGACCTAAGTAATCAAGCAATGCTCTCTGCATGATTAAAAAAAATACAAAACAACAAACACACACAGAAGTGGTCTAAAGTTCTAAAATAAAAGTAAAATATGCTCATAATAAGAAATAGCAATAGTGTTCCCTTATTAGCAACATCTTTACATTTCAACTTGCTTAGGCACAGAGCTGTGGAAGACTTGCAATAAATAAATTCAATCGTTAGAAAACCATTAAGCCTGATATATCTATAACAGAAATGGACTGCTTTGGAAATTTCTTTTTCTTCATGAGAATTATCTTTTTAGTGAAGAAAAAATTTACTGATAAAATGTCAAGAGGAGTAATAAATTGACAAAGAAGAGTGTGAGTACCTTTTGTAACAGTTGCAGTAAATTCTGATTGGCACAGGAGTATGAAAAGAAATGGTGCTGTCCTGGTGGTCACACAAGAGACAGGATACCATTCATGTGGCAAAAAAATGTAACGTAAAATTCATATGTTTTTCCTTAAAAATTTATGTCAGTACTGCCGCTCCCTTTGTTCCATTTTTTGAAAACCCTCTCCCCTAGCTATACTTATGCTGAATAATGCTCTAAATACTCTTGTTCTGGTCAAGAAAACCACATATAAACATTTGGTCCCAATGGCTAAGCTTCCAAGATATGTAATAAGATAGTACCTCAAAAGCAGGGTAATGTTGAATGTACGTAAACTTATGAGAGGCTTCCACTTACAGACATTGTATTTCTGTGTGTATTTATTATGAAAAAGTCTTTGCTACATACAAATATTTCACCTGGAAAAATTAACCTCAGTCAAACAAAACTTCTCACATAATTCAGAATGATACAGTACAACTCTTTAGAAAAAGGCACAAAGAAGATTTGTGAAAATGACTGGAAAACAGAATATATTTCATACAAGGAAAGACTAAACTGAGTAATAGACATCATTTTGGAAAAGACCCAATGAGAGGGAAGGAAAATGTCATAGAGAGCTATATGAGAACTGTGTGAATAGTGAGTGATTACTCAGTTTCCCCATACAAAAGAACCATGTGGTGGCCCACGAACTTTTCAGGCAACAACTTTAAAAAAAAAAAGGATGTATTTTTTTTCACAGAACCATCAGTTAAGTTGTGGAGTTCAGAATCACAGGATATTGTGAAGAAAAATTGTACACATGTTCAAAATCTAGAAAAATCTGGGGAAAGTATGTCCGTCAAGGAGCATAAGATCCCAAATCTCCATTAAATCTGTGTCTCAGTAAGTTCCTGAAGCAATTGCTAAAACAGGCAAGAGTGAGACTAATGCTGTAATTGCCCTGCCACTTCCACTAGTGTGCACTACTGGATTGATATCAGCAGCAGATTGGACTACATCATTCAAGTGTTCATGATACTCTTGTTTTCTCACCTTGGCTTTTCACTACCTTATCTTCCCATCATCTTTTAAAAACAGGTAACAAATATTTTTCTCTTTAACATGCATGGAGATCAGTGAATTAACAGCACTGTCCAAAACCAGAAGAACAGCACTGTACATGTGTATGAAGATGCCTCCACATGGAAGAAAACATAAGATGAACAGCACCGTGAAAACTAGATGTTATTCAATACCTGACATTGCGAATTCATGTATAAACTTCAAGCCTATTTCTCCTCTTGTGTGGTATAGCTGCAGAAAAAAAATTCTCAGGGTTAAAGATCTCTGGAAAAAGAGCAAATCGTCAAAATACAGGATTGCTTTTGCAGGTTTGCCTCCTTTGCAATCCAACAGGGTCAGTCTGCAACACTAGAAAGAATTGTTCTGATATGCTTAGTGGCAAAGTGGCAACTGGAATGTGCTTTAAAAATATTTTGTATGGGATTTATGAAAAGATGGAGACCATTAAGGAAATAATTCAGAAAATAATAAGCATGAATAATTTTTATCTTAATAGCACTTATAAAGCCAAAGACTGCATTGTACTCACTGTACCACATTACTCGGAGCCAGGAGACAAACTGTGACTTAAGTCTTGTAAAGACAGGATTGCGTATATTCTTGCTAAAAACCTCACCAAAAGGTGTTCATGAGGTTTCTTGGTTTTCTACCAAGGCCCCAGTGTTTGAATAATGCATAACTGTGTGTCCTTGCTAAAAAGGAGAAAAACGCCTTTAGGTTCTGTGTGGCAGGGGGTCTGAGGGATGGATTTTTTTAAAAAGCAGCAGTTCAGCAACTCCAAATACCTCTCAACTTACTGTACTTTCCCTTGTCTCCGAAAAAGCGCATTTTTTATTTGGTCTGTTAAAGCATAAGCCCACTGAAGGCTTTAGGAAAGGCAGCTTGCTCCCATGAACTGCAGTTTAATTTCTTTCACAGTGAATTTCAGAGCAGGCCATTCAGAATGAACCCTTCCCTAAAGCTGAGCTTCACCCATGGTGAAAAATATGACCAGTTCACGCAGTATGGTTGCTAGGCTAGCATGCAGCAAGGGAATAAATTAGCTACAAAATAGTCAGAGTTTCAAGCTTTTGTGCACCTCTAAAATATCAATAAGCAGTGTTCTGGAGTTCTTGAAAAATGATGTGCTTGAAACAATGCCCTCAGGAGGCAACTGCCCCATAGATTATGTAAGTTATATTGAGTTCTCTTTGGCTAGCCTCAAACATGGGCTTAAAAACCATTTTAGAATAATATTGCCCTCCTGAAAAATAACATATGAAAAACCCACCCAAACCCAAAACCAACCAGAGACAGCCAGGTTTTTTATTTGTCAAGGAAACCTGACAGTGTCACTGTAACTTTGGGACCTATTTGACGGCATAAATCCAAGAAGCTAGCCATGGATGCAGCTTAGTAAACTGAATTTTTCCCCTTTATGAGGAACAGGGAGGCTTACAGTTGCTTTGGCACCTGAATAACTCACAGGACTGTGGGCAACAGGCTCACATGGACTCACTAAGGGTGAGCTGCCAGACTTACGATTTCAGGCTACATCTACCGTGTGTGAATCTGCCTCAAAATCTCATAGATTAGACTTGCTGCTATCCTCTAACCAAGGCAGGCCTTCATCACTGACCCTGCTGCATCCATTCAGCTTTCTGTCAAAGTAAATTCGGTTTGTGTGTATGTTTGTTTGTTTTCCAGACTAAATCTTCAGAGATTCTGCAAAGGGAAATGGTGGAGAAAATACTGAAGTCGAGGGGAATAAAGGCCCTAACCAGCAAACAAAAGCTGCCCCTGCAAAACAAGTCTGCCACATGTTCAGCCAACACTCTTTCCTCTGAGGAGATGGGATCTTCCTTTCCTGTTTTTGAGTGAGAACAGGGAAAATATGCACATTGTACCTGCCGTGGAAGGAACCTAACACTGAAAGGAAGAGTCTCACCATTTCCAGTATTCAAGCAGAATTTTGCTCATGCAAACTGAATGCAACTTTTTAAATTGAAGAACATCATAAACATCCTGAATTCTTTTAAGAATCCCACTGGCTAAAAAGTCTGCTTCTCATCTTCTATTACATGGGCATAAACAAACAAACTTTTAAATGAATTACGACCTCACTGCTGTGGCAGTGGGCAAACTTCAACATATACCCTATGCATCTGACCAAGATTTCATCAGATTGTAATGCTTTATCCTTTATCCAGGATACATAAGCAAATCTACTACTTAGGAATACTAAAAGGAAAAAGGTAGTGTACAGGATATGAGAATCCATGGATTGACCTTGAGAGATCATCCATAGCATTTAAAACAAGAGCACACAAAGAGGAAGGTTTCATCATGGAGAAAATCTGCACAGGCATTCTGCATTAGTATTTCCTATCTGTAGCATTGAGATCGGGCTGATGGTATTTAGGATACAGTAAAAGATCCTACTTTCTTGGTAAACTGGACTCTGAAGGATGAACAAATTGAGTTGATTACATTTTCACAGATACTACATTATTGCAAGACTCAGGTTCTATCACCACATTGATATTAATGAAAAAGAGAGTGATAAACAATCTGGAAAATGTTACTGCTTGAAGTCTGAAGATGAGAGCCCCAGGTATTTCTAAGTGATCACTGTTTCATTTTTGTCTGAAAAATAATTCATTAAAACCTTATTTCTGCAAATACAACTTTCTTTATGACAGTAACTACATTGAAATAATTTAAATGTTTACATATAGAACATGAAGGAGCCATTAAGCGCACGTAGGACTCAAGCCTACAGGCAATCCTGAGCATCTGTAATATTTAAGTTGAGGTTAGTTCTCTACCCCTGCAGATCATGTTTCATAGCTATCACCTAGATTTAGAGCAGAAAGCAACTTAAAAGAAACTTCTACTGCTTTAAAAGAGTTAATGCGAAAACTAATTTCCCTTCTAGAACTGGGCTACAGCAAACAACTTGCTGGATACTGGTCCTACCCTTGCTAGTCCAGGACTTCATTATTAGGAAAAGGAAAAAGCTTGACATTATTATCATGACATGGGAAACCAAACAATCCACACTTTAAATGAAATGCCTGTAAAGATCCTGAAAGAATGGAAAGCACTTTTTTCCCCTTATCTGCTAATCTGCTCTTTCCTCCCAATCTCCTGCCACTCCCTTTTCTCAGCCTTTCACCTCTTTCCTTGACAGACCAAGGCTCTTTGAAGGATAACTCTCTTTTTGTACCTGTAGCATTTTGGTACTGAACACAGAGACAAGTCAACAAATACTATACATGAAAACATGTATGTGGTAGTAAATCTTGAAAGAAGAGCACTGATGGCCTGTATGCTATTATAGATTGGAAAACAAAGAAATGAGTCATAAATCACGCAAGACACAATAAATTCCTTTCGACCCTAACTCTTCTTATTTTTTGGATTTTCCCTTTCCCTTTGCCTTAACTAAAAAGTTAATATTGTGTTTACATCACTATAAAGTTAAGCCTGAGTTTAACATTTCTCCTCTGTCCACAAGCTATAAGAGAGCTCTTTTTTCTGTAAGAAAAATTTAGTGTTAATCTTTAATAGTCACAAGGAAAAATGATGCTCATATTACCTGATTTCCCAGAAGAAAAAACAGGTCATATGATTTTATTTAATGACTGCTACTACATTTCCATACCCTTTTGTAAGAGTTTTTTTAGTAACAATTTCAAGCAATGAACTTCATTGTATTAAGAGAACTTAATTCACTTTTAGACCTGGTTTAAGTCTATTTTTCTGTTGTTGTATTTTGGATCATTTTATACTATTGAGTGCAGCATTAAGGAGTATGCTACAGTGAGAAATCTCCTTCCCAGGAAGAAATGCATAGAGCAAGCAATATTTAGCTGCCCTTTTTGTTAATTTTTTCTTTGATGAATCAAGACTTCAGATTATAAATGTCATGGGCTTTCCCATATTTCTTGAGAACATAGCACATTTTAGAACATGCCTGCTTAAATTTAGCATATATATAGGATAGGGAGCCAAATGGCATGAAAACACTCTGCCTTTCTTTTCTCTTTTTTTATATAGAAATATTTATGGGACAACATAACATGAAATCTTGTTCTCCATCATACATCTTGGGCCTAAAAAATTCTTAGAAGAGCAATATCAAATTATTTAGGGCCCTGTGGCTTTATAAAAATGTAAGAAACATGACTGCAAAAACCAAATATTTACAACACATACAGGCATTTCTCAGCAGTGTTGTATAAACCCATTTTTGCAGAAACCTACAATACTTAATAAAAAACCGAGGCACACCAAACACATCTCTGCTGATGACCAATGCTATTTCAGGGGTTACTGTAACCTTAACTTCTATGCTCATTCTAATCGAAATCTCCAGAGCACTAAAATTAAGGCAGTAGCTGAAGTGGAGTTTAGGACTTTGGCAGGGGCCATCTTTAACAGCTTTGGCATTCCCAAAGGAATCTGTATTAGTGTTTTCGCAATGTCAATAGCCTAGTGGGGTTATAGGCAGCCTAATCATCCCACGTAGCATAGACAACACATTTCAGAGTGTCCTATTGATGAAATGATAAAAATAATAAAAACACATAATTAAACAGAGCCAGTTTAACAGAATAAGTGATTTGGTTGATTAAACCTGTGCAATATCCCTTGATCTAACATTACTTTGGGCTATTTATTTTATATAACTTGTGCTGAAGAGGTCAGCAGTTAATCTGATACAAATGTCTCCTGGTGCTCATTAGCATCTTATGATGCTACTATGATGCTACCATGTGGTGAGACTTAGCACTTGGCTCTTCTTTAGGTTATGTCTGAGTAACACTTCTGAATCTGCACTCACACTGGAACTCACACAGGCTCAGAATACAATTTGTATTTTGCAGACGTGGGCAGATGAACTTACTGCCCATATATACATAGGCATATATATATTTATATATTTTCATGGAAGTTCACTTGCATTGAAATGTATCTCATTTATCGACTTAGCCGTGTTTTACAGGAAATAAAATGAGAGTCATTTAGAATGGTCACTGTTGCTTTAAGACAATTTTTTTTTCCCTTTGCATGGCAGATGGATAGCTATAATGCCATCACTTGATACCATGCCGAATTGTGACTGTGTCATTTTGTTAGAGCCTGCTGATTTTGTATAGAAATTTGCTGTTGGATTAGGGCTTTTGCCAATCCTGGCAGAAGAAAAAGGCTATTTAATGTGTCTTGAACTGCCATATGGTGTGGATAAAAGAAGTAGTTTCATGGCAGTCATGAAATCTGATGCATATGAGTAAGTCCATGTGGCTTTGCCATACACCCTGTCACACAGTGCACCTGCTGCAGTCAGGTATTTTACATGAAAATATGATTGTCATAGCTCTTGATCCTTGATGTATCTCAGTGTCAGAAAACAGTACCTTCTTCTGATATTTTCAGTCCACATGGAAAAGCCAACCACAGGAACTGGAATGTGAAATGAGGAAACGCCCATCTTATGGCACAGCTGATTCAAATTACACTTTAGCATAATATTCATCTAGCAATTTGAACTTTATACATAACATTCACTCAGAATTTCATGGTATTTTACTAACATACTTAAATCTTACCATTCTCTTTCAGATTAGCTAAACAGAACATACTATGGAAAGAACTGATAATAGCACTGCCTCCAAATTTAAGGAAAACTCATGAGAGACAGTCTAGATCTTCCACTTTTACTGTGATAAGTCTCACGCTGCTTCTTCATCCATTTCTGCCAGCACTGTGAGTCTAGTCATATCCACTAATATAATTCTTATCTCCTTTCCCTTCACTTCCCTTTTTTCTCCCCTTACTCCCTAAAAAAGCCTTGAAGGCAGCAAACAGAGGCAAGGACACCTTCAATCTAACACTACAGTTTTCTCCTCCATTGAATAACAGGAAAAATTCTGGCTCCACTGTAGCTTCAGTATTTTAGCCAGTACTTTTCATGCAGCAGGCATTCTCAATGATGTTTAGCAGTGAACAGATTTCCTTTAGAGTATATGCGAACATCACCATCATACAGAAATGCAATTATGCTAATGCTATAAGCACTAGAAAATTCTACATATAATAATGTCATTATTCTTAGCAGTGTTCAGTTCGTCAGACATATTATATCTAACTAATCCTATCACTTTAAGCATCTGATTTTCAGACTTTCAGCCTCCAGTTTGGCATCCAGAAGCATCAGTGTAACACCTAGGCTCCCCATACAACATGCGGGTGCTCTGCTGATCAGCTTTGTAGAAACATAAGCACTCACAGGCACATGTGGAGGCAAAACCTGAAGCTATGTGAGGAATTTCAAGGAAAATAATGAATGATCTGTAGAGTTAGGTTGCCTTCAGCATTAGGTGATAGCTGAGCAAAAAATTTTCAGGACCATAAACATAGTAACATAGGAACTCTCTCTAAATCCCAGTTGGAGCTTCTTAATTCTGTTGGATTCCTCAGGGTAGCATATAGACTGTGGAAAATACTACTTCTTTAGCTACCATTTGTCTTCCAGAGATACTTGAAGCCTTATATTAACTTGATAAAAGGAAAAAAGCTCAGGATGTATGCAGGATTTGGACTGTGTCATACATAAAGACTTCTGGCAGGAGTGTTCTCTTATAAAATTTACATGAGAATACCATGAACAACAACTCTTCAATTCTGTTTAAGGCACCTCTCTAGGAGAGAAAGCATGGGGAAGTATGAAGGTGATGAGAAGGATGGAGACAAAAGATTCTTCTGTTTATTGCACAACAGAGTGTGGTACCTTAGCCCAGCTCTGGAGCACAAAGATCAGAGCCTCACAGGGCCCAGAATCCAAACCAATTAATCCCCAGAGGTGCTGAAAGAGTTGTCTGACAGTTACAACTTTGGCCACCCAAGAGGTCACATCCTGCTAGATTGTACCTTACCATTTCAGCAGACTGGTTGTAGGAATACTCCTTCGTTGCATTCAGTCAGAATTAGCTCTGTTGGGAAAGACCTATTTAAACACTAGTTCACTGTTGACTCAAACAGGTACAGGAACTTCACACAAACACAACACAGAAAATAATGCTAGGCAGGGCATAGCCATCAGCTGCAACCAAGAAATAATGCACATATAAATCCTAACACAAGCATGCCTTTCCCTAGGCCTCTTCTATCTGCAGGGCAGACATACCAGCTAATGGAAATAGCTTACAGATGCTTAGCAATGCTTAACATGACATTGTTTTGCACAGGAAAGATATGAGAAGTTAATCAAAAGACAACACCTCACATTAGGATACTTTCAATAACGTGTCACCCTCTGGGGCTTGTGGAAATATCCCTGACTTCAGGCAGTGTCAGGTTAACCAGCTTATCCTGGTCAAACCCCACACACAGCTTTATCACAAAACCTGGGTCCAGTCTTAAGCACAGCTAGAATTTTGCTCATCTGCAATGCTTATTGAAACACTTGTTACAATGCTGTCAGTGTAATAAACAGCAATGTCGAGCAGTATTTTCTGGATGGCATCCGTTTAAAAAAACCCAACAGATTCCCCGGAGGTTTAAAGATCCTACTGGTGTTCGGAGAACTGCACTGACAATGTCACACCTATGTCATGGCACAGTGTATGTACCGCCCTGTGGTATGAGCCTTGCAAAACTGAACTTCCGCAGCCTCCGCCTAAATTCAAGCATGTGCTGAGTCTAAGGATACCAAGTGGTACTATAGATATCAAGAAAGATCAGTTAAGAAGCCATAAAGACAGTGTAAAGAGACAAACCATGACAAACTAGCAATATGTGGTTCTCTGTGTGCTTAAGACACTCCTGTAGCAGTTCACCTGGTTCGACCCTGCTCAAAATCTCTTGGTTATTTTTACAACTTCTCACCACTGGAAAGATCCAAATTATAACATAAAACAATATCAGCCATGTCTCAAGCTACATCAGCTCTTACGGCTGCTAAGATTTTCTCATCTACAGCTTTCTTATATCCAATGTGTTGGATTTAGTTTAGCAAACAACTTTTCTGGAAATTGCTTTGTGTGCATTGCATGTTTTGCTAAGCGATATTTGCCCAGAGCTGGCAGATCACTCCGTAGTAGCAGATGTGCATGTGAATAGCATAATTATATTTACTGCTGTTTGTTACCGCACCACATATCGAATAGTAGGGATACTGGTACAATAGAGACTCACTAAGAATGTCTTTTCTTCCTTGGCATAATATACTTAATTACCTTTTTTCTCTCTAACCGCAGCTACAGATTACCTGCTCACTAATAAACTTCTCTTGCAGTATAAGCCAAAATGAGGGCCTGCTGAAGGCAACCAAGGATGCATCTTAAGTATCAGAAGACTTCGTATTATATCGTTTTGAGTTTTCCACCTGCCTTATAATTTCACTCTAATACTGGTTTCTAAAAAGGTAAAATTACTGTAACAGAACACGCACTTTTGACAGACTATCCTGCTAAATTCAGTGATATCCATGCATTAGTTATATGCTGACTAGAAGCACTACACAAAGTTCTGCAAGTATTTAAAGTTTACTATTGAAGATCTGACAAAAACCCTTTCCGATATTTTTATATTTAGAACCAAAGGGAATTAAAAAGGCAGGAAATACTGTCCAAGGAATGATAAAATTTCAAAAAGATTCTATTGAAAACATGTTGCCTGAAACACTCCAGAAGCTGTTTACTTGATAAGTGTTCCTATCCTTTTTTGTTTCATTTCTGATTTGAGAATACATAAGCTGATTTCTGCATTCTTTCTCATTTAAATTTCAATTGTTGCTCCATTAGTCCTAGACACGTTGTGAATTTGTAACCTTTTGAAATCTTATTCCATTTTCCACACATATATGGGGCCAGAATAGCCATTTTTAGATTAAAGGAAAAGAAAGAAAAGAAAAAAATATTGTAGGAATTAAAATTACTTCAGTTCTCAAAATGGCAGTGCCATCACCAGAACAGCTTCTTGGAAATGTGTAGTATATCTTTAAAAAACAAAAAACACAGGTGACAATATAGAAATCTATTCTCTTAGAAATATCCTTGAACTCTTGGGCACTCAATTACAACACACTGTCCTGGCTGATCTGTCTTACAACATGGCTCAAGTTTACACATCAGAAAGCATCAACTGGTGTCTGGAAAACTAGTTTGTTCTTTCATAAACACAAGAGTTGAAATTCATTGTCTCTGCACATGTTTTCTGGGGGAACTACTGTAAAACAGAGACCGGTGAGGAATGAAATACTGTACTGCAAGACTGACATTGATACTATGCATTAGGTAATTAAACTCTGTGTGTGTGTTTGATCAAAGTGCAGAACTAACTGACCCACTGTTTTTCCTTTAACCAGAGGGCAACTATTTGGTTCCATTAGTCAATTATTTAAAAGACACAGTGATTGCTGTAACTCCTTCAAAGAATCCTTTAGTGTATTAGTGCTTACAGGAGGTTAATAATTTAACATTAGAATGTCCACTAACATAGTGCCACGGTCATGAATAAATACAAGCACAAAATACTGGTAATGGATCTTGACTCCATAATAAATCTCATAGATAAAATCAAGGCCAGGCATATTAAGTCTATATAACATTCAGCTTTTTGATGCCCGTGTTTTTGACAGGCTTAAAATTCCAAAGCAGCCACAGTTTTATTTCAACATAAAGTATTACATACCACACTTTTGAACTACCAGTGTCTAAACACCAAGGCCCCTCAAAATTTCTAATATTCATTTTTCCTCACAACAGATAATAAAGAGATCAAGTCCTACTATCTTAATTTAAGGCTGGGACCAGAGATATTCTAAGCATCCACAGGACGTTCAAGCCAAACAGGCAAAGTCTGATTACCAAAGTCCTAGGCACATCTTATTCACTAAACCATTCTTCTTTCTATACCAGCCTTTACATTTCCATGACAAAACTTGAAAAATACCATCTCAGTTATGAACAGCTAGCATATCCTTCACTTTTCATAGAAAGAAGCCAAGCACTGATCAGAATAACCCTATTTCCCCAAAAAATCCAACCCACAGAATTACAGACTCTCCCTTTTTAACTCTTCTATACTTTCTTCATTCAAACACAGCAGCATTGCTTCAAAAAGCTAAAGACAAGGGTAGCTGGGGGAAAGGGAAAAGCAATGAACTGCAAGCCTTCTTAGACCTAAGTAGCAATGATCACCTACCTACACAGCAAAGGAGATCCAGCTGCGTGTTCTTAGCTGACCTAAACTACAGTGGTGTCTTACTAATGGATCTGTAAAAAGTCACTGCGGAAATACAGTGATAGTATGGTAGTCAGCTTCCCTTTGCTCCTAAATCTTTGAGGACACAGCAGAGGAAAATGATACATGGGATTTACTACATCTGATGAAAAGGACAAAATATATCTCAAATTCATTGGCAGCACTGGCACTGATACCAGAAAGCACTTTTCAAAACATAACAGTCTCTTCAAAGTTTATTGAAAATCTTGTCCTCAGCTAAATTATGGGTACTGACTGTGATTTAGGGAGCTCTTCTCTCATACAACATGGGCTACAGCTATGCAAATAGTGACAAGGTGTTTTGTCTGTTCCAGAGGGTCAGTGTTGTCACTCAGCTTATATCCACATGGTTTAGCTCACCTCCTGGCAAAACCAATGTAGCCCCATCTGAACCACTTATTAGAAGCTGTCCTTGGCCCATGTAATTCCTGAAGAGATCTCAGGAAATACGTGGAATTATGCCACTTGGCACTGACCATATTCAAAACCATGCCCGTGACCACGACAATCTTTTAACAGAATGGATGATGGCATGACAAACACTCAAAGCTTTTCACTGGCTCTTCTAGTTGACTACTACAGATGTACTGTGCTGACCAGGACCTTCTGAACCTCCCTGATCCCTTGGACAACTGTAATTGGAAGGTCGGCAAGTACTTTTAAGAAAACCAAAATTTTTATCCCACACTGTAACAACAAAACATACTTCACAAAAAGACTTTTTCATCTTCTTCTTCAACACTGTCTTCCTACTCCAGCTGTGCCATGCACTCTGCCATACACCAAAGTTTATAGTTATAAAAGTATCAATTCATGAGTTTACGTAACTGATGACTGCTTTCTAGAAAGAAATGATTTCATAAGCCTGCAGATGATTATCAGAGGAAAAGAAATCAAAGGAGAAAAGATGGAGATGAAAAGAGATGAATAAAGTAACTTTAAAAGAAAAAGTTCTTACTTATTCCATTACCCTTCCCTAGGAAGTGGAGTTACTATCCATTTTTATCTCCATGACATTCAATTTTCTTTGACTAGCAGCAATATCAGCAGCACAACAGAAGGTGATCCTCATAAGAATTCATGTTTTTTTCCAGATAAACAAAACTTGGACAAGTAATGTACAAGAAAATGAAAAAGCTCAATTGACTTAAATGCTTTTCTTCTTTCAGTTATCCAAAGGTTTCCTATTCAATAACTGTCTTCTCATTCAGACTTGCTTATTTATCTACATTTTTCTACTAATATTCTATTTTTAGAAAATAAATGTTTTACCCCTCTGAAAAATCTCATGTTCTTTAGATAAAATGCTAACATACATGCCACAATGGGAAGTAAACAAAATGTACCAAACACAACTAATTCCACTCTTTTTTCTTTCCTAAAACTCTGCTCCAAAATTCCAAAGACTGAAGAACCTCAGAAAAAAACTGGAGTCATTTTTAATAACATTTTTACTATTTCATGGTTTTTATATTAAAGCTAAGTGATACTCAGGAGTTTCAGGGTTTTTTTTTAACATGCCTGTGACTTTTAACTTGGTAGTTAACCTCTTGTTTAGATTCTCACTTCACTGTTACTGTTGCAATATCTCAAAATTAGTGTCAAGAGAATAATTCTGCATGGTGGAATCCAGAGAAGAAAGGGATTTATATAAATCTGAATCTCAACCAAGAGGTGCTGAATGGCTTTAAACCTTAAGAGTTGGCTCTGGGTAAGGCCCGTAAATCCCACGGAAGCATTCTTACTGCATCAGAGAATTCTGCATTAAGCCACACATCTCCTCTTTTCTTCATGGTTCAACAAAAGCAGGAACAAAAACAGAAGCAGAAACAAAGCAGAAGGTTCATTGTTCAACTTATGGAAGCCCAGCTAGAAAAATCTATTTGCATGGCTGAATTCTGAGAACTCAGTAATGAGTAAAAAGTCAGCTAGCTATATAACAGGTGTTGGACTACTACAGATTTCAGATATCTGGAGATTGCAGTGCTAGTTGCTGAAAGTCAAATTTTACTGGTCAAACAATGAAAAGATGTAATAAAGTCTAATCATTAGATATAATGCATATTGTGTTTCTACAGTATAGTAGTATTATTATAATAAAGTATGTTTTCTACATACTTTATTAACTTTTTTGAATCTGGAACCTAATTTTAAAGTATTACAATTTGGTATTTATTTTTAACTGCTTTTACTTTAATACCCAGTAGCCTTTTTTATAATTCTGTGAGAAACAATATTTATTAAGTATTTATTCCCTTCATTTTATGTCTTTAAAGCAATTGACCAGATAAAACAATTACTTTTAGAAGATGTGCTTTTACATGTACAGATAATGGTGCTCAGGTATTTCCAGAAGTAAATGAAACAGGTTTTGGAAAAGACATCTCCCAATAAAATTTGAACCAGAAGAAGCTTTGCTTTTTCTGGAAGTAGCCACTTAGCAAAGACTAGGCAAAGTTATAGATCTTCCAGATAGATAGAATAAAAGTTTCATACATTAAAGCTTTTTTTATCCGTAAAAAAAAAAGTATATTGAGTGCATCTTAGCAATATTGATGCAACAATTTCCTTAAATGCCAGCACATAGAAACCTCTCAAAAATTGAAATATTAATCTAAAATTGCAAAATCTTTCAGCTAATAGTATGGCTTTACCATTTCCATTTTCTTGCTTGGCAATGAGGACAAGTGAAAAACTCTTGAAAGCTGCCACAATGTTACAAAAAGGAGGAAAAGCGTCACATTTTTAATGTCATCAATTCCCCAAACAGCAACACTAAACTGCAAAACCAGCTACTGAAAGGAATTGTTCAATTTTCTTGAAATTTTATTTTCTTGAAAGAAAAAAGCCAGAGCTGAGAATGAGACTAAATTTTTTCTCTCTAACTAGCAAACTTGCAAAACAAGAATACAGTCTTAGCTGGCCTCAACCGTGCTAATGTTAGCAACAAATAAATGTCTAGTATAAACATTCAAGCTGAGCTAGCGGCTATACTTAAATTCACCAAAATACCCTCCTTATATTTCTGCCCTGATACAGAATGTGCATGGATGAAGCCTGTAGAAGATTTACCCATGCCTTTGGCAACCACGCAGAATGCAAAGAACTCTCCACTTCTATATTTTCTATCTAGGTGGACATTTTACTAATGGCAACATATGAGGGCCATTCCTGCCTTTTCCAATAAACTGAATGGAAAGAAGCAACCTGGTCATTATTTGAAGGAACAAATGGGGCTCTTAATTGAGGAGAACAGGCAAACAGCACTTCTGTGATGTTCAGGCATCTGTGAGGGGCCATGACTTAAGGGATCTGCACAACACTTGTCTTCTTCACACAGTACTGACAGTGTGACTGGAAACAGCTGGATGAAGTTCACTGAAAGTATTTTGGAAGCTACAAAATGGTGAGAAAATATAGCACAGAAAACTGATTCTCCAGTAATGGTTATTTTTACTGTCCTTTCAACTCATTTGCATCCCGATATATTCTCCTTGCCTTCCACCTTCAGCCCATTATGACTTCTTCCCTCCTGTAATTTGAAATCAAGAGCCTTCACCTTCCATACTGTCTGAATGCTTGGGGAAGCTATTCCAGAGAAAGTCCAGTTTCAATGTTACATACAATTCTGAACATATGGAAAATAAGTCAAACTCAGAACTGCAAGAAACTCAGGTTTACTCAGAGAGAACGGAGTATCCCACCTGAAAAATAAGCAGTATCTCTTGAGCATTTGCAAACCATTAACTTTAAAATATCTACAACTTTATCCAAGTTGTGTGGATTTCTAAGCAGAATATACAAGGCGTTTCTCTCTTCTCATGAAATGTCAAGTCCTTGCTCTAAAATATAGCAGTACTATAAAATTTCTAAAGGAAATCTTTAATACTGAAAAGCAATGACCTTCCTTTGTCTCATTCTGAACCTTTTTTTGCAGGGCAAAGTAGATCTGATACAATAATGGAGCAGACCACAAGTATAGAAAATTCCATGCCCAAGCGGCAGACTATTATAGGCAATTGGAAAAGTAGCACAAGGAGAGAGCACTCAACAGTCTTTTAATGGGGCAATCTTCAGTGTCTCAGATATGGGCAGAAGAAAGCATAAATTTAATATTCAAATAAAATTTAAAGTCTAAATTAAGTTAGAAAAAATACTGGGTAGCTCATTAAATAAATTGGTCAGGTTGACCTTTATCAACTTTTTTTTTCATATTTATATTACATTCTAACTCAGAATAATTTTTAATGTTGGAATATTCTTGAAAACATACATTTAATTTCTTCCCCAGGCCTACTGCAGACATAAAGTCACATCTTAGTTATTCAGAGCAGCCCAGAACACATCACCTCCTGTGTCCTTGTCCAGAAAAATAAAAGGTGGGAGGGCAGTCCAACTTCCATAGCCTTCCTTATGCTAAATCTAAAATCAATCATGCTTGCAACCAATCGATTCAACACTTTTACAAAAGCTTCAAATAAAAATAAAATTTCTTACTTTCACTATGAAATAGCCAGATTTAAATAGGACCTTCTTTCAGAAGACTGCATAATTTTTAACATGCTTTAAAAGATGGAAGAAAATCATTTAACCTCCTTCAGTCAGCAGTGTGAAGCATGGGGGAGTTGCAGCAGTGGGTTGCTGACTCTCTCGCTAAAACTGAGCTAATTTCAATGACTGTACCTTCAGCAGCTGTGTGAAGGTAGCTGTAGAGAAACAGCAGGTATGGAAACAATGCTGTTTGACACTACTATAACCCTAAAGAGTGCCTTCTATATAAACAGACATAATGAAAAGACTGAAAATGTCCAAGAATACCCATTTTTCACTGTGTTTATCAGTTAAGTACATTTGTAACAATCTCACTATCTTATAGGCAGGATGATAGAGAAAATGTATATACTTAAAACTACAACCACTGACATTTGTAAAAGCAAACCTAAATGGAAATATTTTTAGAACTTTAAAAAGTAATTTAAAAAAAAAATGTATTTTCATTAAAATATAAGAAAGCAACAAAAAAAACATTTAAAACATTTGGGTTGAAAAAAATATTCTTCTAATGTTTTTATTTGTCAGAAACCAGTTACTTTTAAGTGACCGTAGGACTTTTGTTCTTACTGGAGTCAAGCAAGCTTGGGTTTCAAGATACAGAAAAAGAAAAATCCTCATGCTTTTCAGATATTCTTCAAATTAACAACAAAAGATGATAATGCTTTTGAACACAAGTATTTATATATACTATATGCATGTTCTTCTCTCCAAATTACCATTTCTCTATCTATGGGAATTCTTGCAATATACAGCATATGATAATACTACATCACACACACATAAGTACTTATTAACAATAAAAAGGCTCCCCACGATTTTCTTCTTTTCTAAAACATCTGTAAAGTATTTTATCATACTATAAAAATCATATTTTATAGAAGCATTAATTCATGTGACCTCTCAAGAGGCAACCACACTTTTTATGGTGTAAAGATATGTTACTTCAGTAATTGGAATGTTGTAATTATATACAAACAGAGCGCTAAACATTCAAAGTAACTTTTTGCATTATTATTTGCATGTTGCAAAATGATGAATTTGTTTGAAAGCTTTCTGTTATTCAAGTATATAATTTGTAATACGTTTAGAAACTATTATTGGGAGGTGAGTGGCCTTCAGCCTTCAGATTACAGGCATAGATTCCAAACTTTTGGTACCCAACACACGGTGGCATTTCATCCATTGATCCAGGAGGGTTCAGAAAATAATCCTATAATCCTTCTTTTGGCTGCTTATAGCTTTCTGAGTCAATATCTGTCCAACAGTTGGGAGTAGTCACATCTTCCTTTTCACTTTAGTCTGATGTCTTCCTATTGGCTTTCTCTTACTCTTTTTAAGTATTGCCAACAAGCTTTCCACAAATCAATTCCAATTTCTAATTTAGCTCATCTCTGTTAAAATGTCTCCCTTCACTCAGCATAATACTTAATGAGTATCATGAATTCAGCTTCCTGAGGAATTCCACATATTAAAATGATGCAAATTCAAAAGATGTAGGTAACATCTCACTCAACCTTCAATGTTCATGGACATGTAAAGCAACAGGTTTTACTCCCAGCCCTTTAGGAGATAGCTAGCCACTTACCTCGTCTAATCTTTAGAACTAGGACCAAAAAGTTACCAACCACAGGGGAAAAAATTTTTGGAACCAAATAATGACTTACATTTCTGACCTGAACCACTGCTTCTGGAAGATAGTATAACTAGACACTTTCTCTTGACATCACAACAACTTGCACTGTGCCCTTCATGTTAGGAAAAACACAATGGGGATGACAAGTTAAAAACAGGGAAAATCAGTTGTTTCAAATTGTATGCAAGGAGAGCTGATGCGGCTCATGGGATCCCTTGAGCAGAAGTTAAAGTATACCTGTAACAAGATAAGTATGCATTTAATGCAAAATAGTAACTATGGAAGGTAAGAAAATAAAAGTAATACAGTAGTCAAAGAATTATTATCTTGAGAGGTTATGATAGCCACACAACAACAAGCTTCCTGCTATCAAGGGAGTCCCAGATATCCACCTCATTCCTGTGATACAAATTTTCTGGAAAAAAAAAGACAGGATAATTTCCAATTGCCTACATATGCAAGGCTTGGAGGTGGGAAATCTGTCCAATAACACAAGGATAGTAGCTATATATAAATAAATTGGCTACGTATCTTTTGAAGTCATACATAATACAATTCCTTAGACATAAATCACATGATAACCCAATCTACAGGGCCTGGGCAATCACAAATACTGTGGCAAACTGCCTTCTGATCTTATCAATGGGTTGCTTCAAGGATTATCACTACAGCACAGACAAGGGTGCAGGAGTTTGCATCACCACTGGACACCAAACCACCTACATAGCCCTGCTGAGAAAGTGCATTACACGGAGTATTTTGAGATACACTGCAATAGGATGAACTTCCATTTCAAATATTCAGCTTTAAGAAACATGGAAGAACTAAGACTTCACATAGATTTGCATTTTTCAGAAGTCAACAATGGAAGAAAACCTGCACTGTGAAGCTATTGAATTTCACAGCTGCTTTTTCACAAGCCACGCTGTACCCAAAAGCTGAGTGATTTATATGTGCATGCAGATGCCACACAAAACCGATGGAAATTAATGCCAGTTATAAATTCCCATAACTATCCTGATACTTAGATCTTTTAGGAACTGAACAGTAATTAATTCCATAAAAAGATCATTCTCTGCTGCATATAAGGTATCTATTTTAAAGTAAATGCATCCAAACATCCAAGTGAACGGAACACAGGACTTGAGCATTCATGTCCAAAATGCAAAGGTACTTCATGCAGTTATTTGCACTTTACAGTCTTTGGTAACTATATTTGATTTCAGACTCAAGCATCCCATTAGAAGGCAAAAAAGATGGCCTGCTGTATTGGGTTTGTGTGGCCAGGTTTTGGTAGTGGGGGAGTTACAGGGGTGGCTTCAGTGAGAAGCTGCTGGAAGCTTCCCCCGTGTCTGACAGAGCCCATACCAGCCGGCTCTAAGATGGACCTGCCGCTGGCCAAGGCTGAGCCAATCAGCGATAGTGGTAGCGCCTCTGGGATAACAGATTGAAGAAAGAAAAGAAGTTGCAGGGGACACAGAAATGGCAGCCAGAGACAGGAGTGAGAATACATGAGAGAAACAACCCTGCAGACCCCCAGGTCAGTGCAGAAGGAGGGGGAGGAGATGCTCCAGGTGCCGGAGCAGAGATTCCCCTGCAGCCAGTGGGGAAGACCATGGTGAGGCAGGTTGTCCCCCTGCAGCCCAGGGAGGTCCACGGTGGAGCAGATCTCCATCTGCAGCCCATGCAGGACCCCATGCCGGAGCAAGTGGGTGCCTGAAGGAGGCTGTGACCCCGTGGGAAATCCGTGTTGGAGCAGGCTCCTGGCAGGACCTGTGGATCTGTGGAGAGAGGAGCCCACGCTGGAGCAGGTTTTCTGGCAGGACTTGTGACCCCATGGGGGACCCACGCTGGAGCAGTCTGTGCCTGAAGGACTGCAGTCTGTGGAAGGGACTCACGCTGGAGCAGTTCATGAAGAACTGCAGCCCGTGGGAAGGACCCACATTAGAGAAGTTCGTGAAGGACTGTCTCCTGTGGGAGGCACCCCACGCTGGAGCAGGGCAAGAGTGTGAGGAGTCCTGCCCCTGAAGAGGAAGGAGCGGCAGAGACAACGTGTGATGAACTGACTGTAACCCCCATTCCCTGTCCCCCTGTGCTGCTGGGGTGAGGAGGTACAGAAAATCAGGAGCGAAGTTGTGCACAAGAAGAGGGGAGGGGTGGAGGGAAGGTGGTTTCAGATTTGGGTTTATTTCTCATTACCATACTCTGGTTTGATTGGTAATAAATTAATTTAATTTTCCCCAAGTTGAGTCTGTTTTGCTCGTGATGGTAATTGTTGAATAATCTCTCCTTGTCCTTACCTCGACCCACAAGCTTTTCACTATACTTTCTCTCCCCTGTCCAGCTGAGGGAGGCGAGTGACAGGGCGGCTTTTGTGGGCACCTGGCATCTAGCCAGGGTCAACCCAGCACACTCAGCAATATATCCTTACTTAAAACAGCTTGAGTGCTGTCTTGAATAGGTGTGGCCTGAAACTTTTCTATTTTCTGAATCATTAGTAAAGTCCTGTAAATGTCTTTTCAATCATTCTTTTCAGTTTGCTTGAGCAGTTATCTGTCTACATAGAGCATACTATTTCTTTTCTGTTACGTATATGGCTTGTGAGATTTAACTCAGAAGTGGTTCATAAATAAGTGGAAGAAAAGACCACTTAAAAATGTAAAGTGTTGTAAAGCATTAGAATAACTGATGTTGCCTTACAGTAGTTCTTTCTCCAGTATTAAAACAGCTGCACACAGATATATGTATATTCTCTCTCTGTACACCTCGCAGACAAGTATATTAGGTAAACTATGTATAAAATAAAGAAAATCCAGCCTAGGATGTGAAATCTAATCAGTATTTTATTCAAAAACTTCTGCATGAGAAGGCATTTCACTGGCTTTACCTACAATTCTCCTCTTATTCTTGTATCTTGAACTACACTTCTAATATTATATTTATCTCAGCATATGCATACCTATAAATACACAGACCATAACCCCTATATGACGGCATTTTATGACTACTAAGGGAGATGACAATGTAGAAAGAATAGTGAAAGCTGTTGCTGTTATGAATACAGAGGTTCAGTGCTCTGTACCCACTAGTGCAGTTGCTAGCTTATCTCCTTCAAAGACGTGAAGAAAGCATAGGCACCCCAAACATACCACCCGTATGCAGTGTGAAATCAAGATACAACAAGGAAGATGCAATGCCATCAGTTTATTCATCCCTTGTATTTACAGATGAAAGCTGTAATCTTTTGATCAATGCTGGGTTGTAGACATTTTATAATAAGCTTGCACCCCCACACCTGTCAACAAATCAATGCTGGCCCTTGCTGGCAGTAAATTCTGGACAGAAATGGTGTAGTAAACTAGACGAGATAAACGCATCTAGGGAAAATATTTCCGGCTTTGGGAAACAAACAAACAAAAAAACCCTTGCATTCAGATTTCAATGCATAAATCACCTACAGAATTATAATAACAGGGCCAAATGAACTGTGGAAATGCCATCCTCTGATGCTGGTATTATACCATTACAGTATTGTACCATTGCATAACGATATCTTCAATATCAATACCACTTACAGCAGATGCCAGTACAGGAAGGAAGTGCACAGTTTTCATACAAGAAGCAAATATCAAGTCCAGTGACATCCTCATGAATGTTCTGTGCCAAAGGACAAGATAAATCCAGCACTAACCCACCTAAGTGGGGGATACAAGTCATTTTGGGGGCTGTTAATCTCCTGTGCCTGTGAAACACTGATGTTCAGTCTTCAATTACATGTTACTTGCAGGGAGAGACCACTAGTACAGAGCACAACGCCTTCCTGCTTTAGCCAACAGAGAAAATAAATGGTTGATGCATTATTGGATTTGACTCTGTCAGTAATGTCAATTTTTTTAAAACAGATTGCCCTGTTTTGTCATTTTGGCAATCTCAAGGCTGTGTCCTGTCATGCTCATCTTAGAGGGAAATAAAGAAAGGGTAGATGCAAGCCTAAAGAAACTGTACCACAACATACAGGGTTTTACTCATTGTTATGTAATGTAACTACTCTTCCTTGCTGAACCAAATCAAAAATATTTGCTCTGGAGATGGTTTAGGGTTCACAAAGTCATTTTTATGGGTTCAGTTAACTATGAACTCCACTTCTAGAAAAGCTGATATATGGAAAAAAATGGTCTGTGTATCTATTTACAGTATGCAGCATTGTACTTGCCTACTAGAAAGTGATCGTTTACAAAAACACACACATGAATGGATGTGTTGTGGTTTTAATTTAAGAAACAATTTTCTAAGACTTTTCAAGACTTATATCTTTTTCCTGTGGAAAAATGTTTTTCAACTTGAAAACCTCAACTTACGCTTTACAGAGAGCATTTCCAAGATCACTGTAACCTCTATATTTCTCAAGTCAGCTATTCCTCCCCCCAAACCTGCCTTTCTCTCCTGTGATTTTCATATGCTTTTGGGCCAGTTCTTACTCTCCATCTAAAGCACATTTATTAACTTAAATTTTTCTTTTTTCTTTTTCCATCTGTTGTCTCTATAAACCTTGAGGAGCTGAATACTTAGATTTCAAAGAAACTCTGCGGAAGGCAGTTAGCTCATTGAAATTCTAGGCTGCTAAATTTTCTCCCGCTGAGTCACCTGGGCCCAAAACTCCCATCCAAATCTGTGTGAAACACCTCTCAGCACCGTGTTAAGTTGCTTCATAGAATATTTTTCCTCAAGAAAGCCAATAAATCCCTTCTTATAGAAGTGTTCAACAGACTAAGAGGGAAAGGAGCATGACTTGCAAGGTGCCTGTTAAATTCCAGTTTGCTCATTGCTGCACCTTTCCCCCATTTTTTATTTACAAGTTGCTTACTTTTCATCTAAGCGGGGACCTCATTTTCCTATTTATATGTACAGCATCCAGAGGAAGGCATTCCATACAGTACTAATAGCAGCTTTGTAAATTCCTCTAGAAAGTTAAAATTGAAGCATTATCCTTCTGCATGGGAGTTATGCCTTTTTTTCTTTCACTCTAACAGAAGCACCTTTCATTAATGCCTACCAACACTTTCAGTTCATTAATTCTGACTCTGTAAATGGAAATGAAAACAAGATCCTCCACAGAGACCTCTTTTTAAAGGCAATATCTCAAGTCTGTGACTATGTGTCAAATTAAAATCCTAGAGCTGTGAATTCACTCGCGAATTGAAACCTTAGGCAGCACATGTGAACATCCCAGCAGAGGCCTTACACTGCACACATACACAACACTGTTGAAGAATTTTTAGCAAGACAGCACTGCTCAGAAGCAACTATCCTAAACTCAGACCAGAAGGTCTTCTCCTAACACTTTTGACACTTCTGGTACCTAACTGGACTCTGATTTAATCAAGAGCCTTAATGACATTTAAAGGGGAATTCCCTTGTCTGAAATACACAGAGCCAGTACCACTTTAGATCCCTTATGGATCCCCCCTACCACTCCTGAAGGCATGGGTCTACTGCCAGTCCTGTGCTGTATCTGCTGGCCTGACAGGGATATCTCAGTGGATCAGGTGTCTAATACGGCACCACAACTGTTTTTCAGCACCTAAATCACTTCTTCAGAAATACAACAATATCATGTCAACTCAAATCAGAGTAATAAAGTTGGGGCCATTAAATAAATGGAACTTGTATTGCCAAAATCCAATTTGGAGATCATATTCCCAAAATACATGCAAATAGCTAGTACCTTGTTTATTCTGCAGATGTCAATATGGTAAGGTGAGCTGGTGGCTAACACACAGATTCAGTATACTGTACTGCTAGAGACTTCTCTGGCAAGTTGCTATACAACTTGCAATGAATTAGACTGGCAAACTGTGAAGAAAATAACTGACATCAGTGAGGCAGTTGGATACGACAGCGAATAAGCCATAGAAATAGCTGGCAAGAAAACAGAGTTTCTTCATTCTGACTGGGTACTGGGAAAGCTTAAAGATTTATTTTGAATCGTCTCAGTTTTAATGGTTTACTGCGGTGTCTTCAGGTTTGTTTGTTTGTTGCTGGAGTTTTTATTATTATTTTTATTGTTGTTTTTGGCATGCAATCTTGATGAGGGATTTTAACTGCAAGGTGATTAATTCATGGAAAAGTACTGGCTGCAGATCTCATAACTATAGCAGCAACATAAAAGTCTGGCTAGAAGAAACAGATTTGAAGAAACTTTCATACCCCACCACCCCCCATCAGGATAAGAGTTATAGTGTGAATTTCTGCAATATATATATATGGTGATCCTTTCTCTTTCATGCATGTACACTTTACCATTGAAGTTCACAAACTTGAGAAATGGAACATATTTGAGGCCCAGCACAGTTCTCCTCACTCTTTCTCCCTAAATTGTTCATCTTGGCATTTCCAGTAGATCTATTAGGATCCTTCCAGTACAAACGTTATTACAGGTGCTCCAAATATACTGTGCAACTAAACATATAAGGGCACTCACTGAATAGCCTAATCCCAAGGTTCAAAGTCTTAAAAGGTCTAAGAGCAGCTGTATTTGAAAATTCTGGCAATTTTAACCTCATATACCAAAGTCTTAGAAATCATTCTCCCAAAAGAACTCACTTCAGCTCTGGAGGCAAAATTACGTATTACTAATTACATAGCTGCAATATATAATTGTGGCCTCAAATCCAACAGCAGAGCATGTATGAATTTTATACTGCAAAAACATAATTACCAAACTTCATCAAAAACAGATGCCAAATAGACCTGTTTGCAATATTATAATCCAAATTGTCCTTCCTGCAGCACTTTTAGTCTAAAGGTATGAAAGCTCTTCTCCAGGAAAGCTCACAAACATATCAAGCTCTATTGAATCCTGCAGAGAATTGTGATTAGAACAAACCTATGCAGTAAGTATCTTCATTATTACAGTTAGTCATGAGAAGTTGGTCTTATGCCAGCTAGCTCACCAGGAATTAAGCTGAGAAAAGCTTTTCGTTTCCTGAGCGTTAGTAGTCCGGGTTTTTTTCTTCTAACCAGCTTGTACTTATCAAAAGAAGATTCAGGAAATTTTACTCCAGCTCAAACTCCATCTGTCATGGGAACCTTGGACACTGTCAAGTTTCTGCTAGATGCAGTTTGATTATAAATCTTTGTTTGGTGAGCTTATAGGTAATTCTGACTGTTCAAGAATTACAGATCATAATAATTGAGCAGCTCTACCAACTATGAATATGTACTACAGCCTAAATTTTGGCCCATGCTCTACTTTCCTTGGAGGACATGAAGAATGTGGTTCATTTGCCAACATACCAACCACTGCAGAATTCATTTGTCTTGTAGTCACATTTTGAATCATCACAAAGAGATAATGAATTATTAGCCATTAAATATTCAGTATAAAATAGTTTTGTGGTCTGAACACTTATAACGACGATGATATCATGTTCTCATTAATATTCATGTGTGAATTTGTCTGAATAACTACAGACTTCAGGATGCTGCATGGCATGAAAACATAACTGTAGGCCTAAGAACTAGGTGTACAGCCTTTTCCTTTTCACATTAACTCTGGTACTAGTCGTCTTGTAGTTTCATTGATGAGCACTGAAAAGTCCACAGTTCTGCACAACAGTACCTCTCATCTGGTTGTCGCAAGTGCAAGGAAACTGCAGAGTTTGCAGTATAATTGCACGCATGCACACACATGAGAAATTATGAAAACAGTATGTGATCTTTCAGGTAAATTTGTAAGAAACTGTTATGTCCCTCCTTTTACAACATGATGATGATGATGGACAGCATAAGTTTTTAAATTCAGAGACTTGGCTTACTAGTTTAGGGAAATGTTTTCCAGGGGCTGAAGCCCAGGTTTTTGGTAAACCCCACAAACAGGCTTAATTTTCTGGTCCATTTTAGCTGCCATGTTAATGGTTTGATTCCTGAAAAACGATTATTCTACCACATCTTCCTTACAAGCAAGGATTATACCACATTATACTCCTAACAACCTTCTACCTGCTGTATAACATCTTAAAATAGACTTCACTGCATAGCAAACTTTTTTTTATTAATCACTAAACGTTGATTCTTTTATGGTTTAATTGAGCTCCTTTGGTACAGAAAAGTAGTAGAGAACAAAAGGAGCTCTCTGCTGCTGAAATGGTCAGAAGTCTGGAAGGTAATAAATTAGGTACTGGTCTTTCAGTGTTGAGACATGCAAATAATCTAAAAATAGAAAAAGGTGACAGGAATGGGTATTCCATGAACAACTTTTGACTTTCTTGACTTCTTCCAAGCCACTAGACTCTGCAGGGATCAGAATTTGCTACCTCATGTATCTGGTGACCCTCAGGAAAATTGCTTTTGTAGATTTACTACTTTAAAAAAAAGATCAAAGTTCTAAGCTGTTGGTCACATAATATAACACATGCCTGTCCCTAGGTTAAGGAAAATTTACTATCTAATTGTAACAGCTTATCTGATTCTGATTTACCTGCGCTAAGGCTTCACTGTGCAAGCACAAAGTCTAGCCTTCCCAGGGAGCTTGCACAGAAAATCTAGTGCTTAGGGGGCACACTGGACCTAGCTGCACACCTTCACAGAACCTCCCAAGTGTCACAGCCCAGGGCAAGCACAGGAGAGTTGATATGAGCATGCCTAACAGATGTGTCTTCAACCTTCAGATCTGAAATTCAGGATCGACCAACATAGTCTGCAGACCCCCCTCAACTACTTTTCTGTGTGGATGCAAATGTCTATAAAAATAAATGTGTCAGAAGACCCTTCAGAGACTGTCACAAAAGCTGAACTTGCCACCAAGACTCTCAAATGAACTAGTAATTTTGGCTTTGTATTTTTGGGCTCCCTATTTCCAGAAGAACAGCAATAACTAGAGTGGCCACTGACCGACTTTTAGATTTCTCCACTAATCCAAAGATAAACTGTTAGGACAGTGCGAGGAAGCTGTAGTGATTACTTTGCTGTCAGTCTGATGCATTCCTGCAGCAATACATTCACATTTAAGAGATAAATTGTAATCCCATAAGGAGATACTGCTAATTACGTTTTAGGAGTATAATTTTATATCCATTCTTAAATCTAAACATAAACAGTTTTCATAAGATCATCAAATATTTGAGCTACAACTGGAAACTGTGTCACCTTCAGAGATGTTCTTTATTATTTATGACTGAATCTTGTCTGCTAATACATCACCGGTACACCAGTTGCATTTTCATCACTGTTCTGAAGCAACCAGTAAATCATGCCCATATTTCTCATACTATTCTCTGTTCTCAAAACCTGAATTAAATGTGAAGAATAGAAACTGCACTCATGCATTCTTAAAAGCCCAGCACAATCATAACTCAAATACTTTCTCACAATTTTTCTATTAAAGTCAAACTGGCAAACTTGTGACTCATCAAAGCAATTTTCTGATACAGTACTCTGAATCATTTCCACTGGGGGATGGGGCCATGGGATCCACCACCAGCAAATGAGTATGCAGCCTGCAAATGTATAAGTTAATGGATATTTAATCAAATGGAAGCACTTCTCATTGGCATGTATGGTTTTCTTTTTAAATCTAAAGGGCTGATTTGTATCCTCTTCAGCCCCCTGCTAGCATGGCTTTCCTCAGTGGGGCTTTCTGGGGCAGAGAGACCATGTGGCTGCTGCAGCAGCTTGGAAAAGGCAAACTGTTGAGAAGATGATCACACGAGCTGCTCACTACCACAAGGTGCCTGACTTTAAGCAATGAGCACAGCTGAGCCAGTTTGGCTCTTGCCTTTCTCCAGCTAAACAAACAAGGGAAGTGGGCTGAAAGAAACAAAATGGTTAACAGTCATTTGCCTCTAGCTTGTCAGCACTGAGCATTGCCTCAGCATACACTTGGCCCAAGGAAACTTGCAGTGTTAAGTACTAGAAGGGTGATTACACTTTCAGGCAACAGCTGACCTAGTATTCCTGAGTCTATAGCTTAAGAAACAACACTAAGAATGTATTAAAAGAAACTAGAAGATAGGCTGGACATGCAGGGTAGGTTTTCAGAAATTTGTACCAATGCATGCCTTGCAAAAAATGCGTACACGTTATGTGTACAAAGACCATATAGAAAAAACACTGCTTACAAGCTAATTCATTATGTCAGAGGAGAAGAGATGCATGTGCACATTTGGTGTGTATTTTCATGAGGCATCAGCTTTTGAAAACAGGACATCTGCTGAGCAAGCTGCTCTTGACATGACTGAGGATCATGTATCTCCTAATATATCAATGCATCACTCCATTAAAATGCATCACATTGTTCATCTCTGAAGATGACTTGATGGTCAGCCAAATAGGAATGTGACTTCCTAAATAAAATTATACTCTACTTTTCCTTTCTGGGACCTAGTTGTCCACTTCATTCCATAGGGAAGGCAAAAACACTACAGAACTTTGAAGACTCACTTAAAGGACTTGGTGAAAAGACTCTGGGCTAAGTTCATTGGTGCTCAGAGCAAAGAGTTGAACTACAAAGTGACTTTTTTTTCCTGTTAGAGAAGGATCTAACAAAGACAATTGAAAACACTTACTTTCAAGTACACAAAAGTTAAATAGGTTCAGGAGAAGGGGAAAAAAATCTCCCAAAGTTACTGAAATTACAATCAACACTTTTACTTATGTGTCTAAGGTAACTGAATTTGGATTAAATGAGGCAGTAACTATATGTTCCTTCAACATCAATTGCTTGTAAAAGTGCATCCACTGGGGTTGTAGAAATCAGCGAAAAATGCATTCCTCTAGGAGAATTGTTAACACCTGGATTGCTCTCTGACCTGCCCAGGTCATGACTTGGAAAGAAAGTTTCTCAGGGAGAAAATGACCCAACAGCGGGGGTAACTGGTGTTTTCAGTATCACCACAATTATTACAGCTGGTGTCAATGCAAAATAGAAGTTCTTGGCTCCTCACACAAATGAACAGGGAATGGGCCACTCACGTCTCTTGTCAGGCCGCTGTTAGATCACAGAGGTAATATATTGGACAGGCTATCATACAAGCTGTTCTCCAGCCTTTCGTTCCTCCAGCTGCTCAGTTTTATCATAGCATATAATAGCTTGAAAAAATGAATCTCCAGAGCTAACAGATGGTTCAAATCCACATCCCATTTTTTGCTGCAGTAGTGCACCTCAATTCTCTCCCTCTTCCACAAATGAGCTTTTTTCTCTTTGACCTTGCTTCCAGGCCAGCCAGCATTTCTGGCTCGCTAACTGTGTTTGGAGAGAAGATATGTCATCTGAAAAAAAGACCTTGAGAAGATCCTCCAAAGCCCCTGGGAACTGCTGCTGCAATCTGGCTTTGATTACTGCCATTTCAGGGCAGGTCACAAACTTCTCTTTTCCTATAGTTAGAAGTCTCACTGCTGCTCTACAGCGGACACAATGTGCTGAGGAATTCCAGCAGCCAAACTCTCATGCTGCTCTTAAGCAAACAGAAAGCAAGTTGGCACAAGAGTAAGCACTAAGGAACAGATCGGATGACTTTCAGTAGCTCTTGTTCCCGTACTTAGTTCTGTTACCTCAGCCTTTACATTGATCAACTCCCATTTTTAAATTGAACATCTGTTTGTGAATGATACGTGCACTTGGAAGAAAGATGTTACAGGGACCCTGCTGCCTCTCTCCTTATCCCAGGACTCTGATGAAGGAAAGTGGGAGAGCATAACCACAGGATTTAGTGTGTTTCATTCAAATGCACTTCAATCTGGTTAGGCACTTTCTTTCCATATCTTTCCTCATTCAAGATTTTAGCAGTCTTGGAATAGACCCTATCAAGTGTAAATTAAGTACAAAATTAAGTACAAAATTAAGTTTGGACAGCAGAACATATGTTCTTGTATTTAGTAGCAGGATATTTATCTTCTAAACAGATTATTTTTACAGTGTTTTAAGGAAGGCTAAAGAAATATTTGTATACCTTTGATTTTAAGAAGAGGAATAAGAAATGAGCTTGGGTTATAATAGAAGAATTACAGTACAATTATTACTCCCTAATTAATTCTGTCTGTGAGTAAATCAAAGCTCTAATTATAGACACAAAATCTGTTCAATATTGTGGAATATTTATGCAAAACATTATTCCTAGCACTTATCAGCTAAAACATAATGTCTCACTAGAGCTGAAGCAGCAATTTTAAAAAGATTGTCATCATTTTTTGCCACTTCTTTATAGCTCAATACATGGAGAGTGCCTGATGAGAGTACAATTTCATTTTTTTAAGTACTTTGTAAATCCCCACTGACAACTGGTCCAATTCTTCCTTTAAAAAACATCTGTCTTTAAATAAAGAAAAACCCCCCAAACCTCCAAAAATCCTTAAAATGGTACTTCTCTTACTATTATGAAAATAATGTTCTATAGCTCCACAGCTGTCAACACATCCTGAAAAATTATATTTGACCTTCTTATTCATGTGCTGTACCATGCACTAGCACAGTGTAACTTGTCATTCATATTTCCATTACATCATTAAATAATAAATCCCTCCATGCCTTAATCCTGAAAGTCATTCTAGCTAGGAAGACTTGAATCTACTCCACTCAACTTAGTGAGCTAAAGTTACCCAGCTTTTTCCACAAAGACAAACGACTTGCTCACCAATTGTATATCTAGACATGGTAAAGGTGAGTTTAGGATACAGACTTTCACTATGGAATGCCCTGCTGTTATTCTAAGAGCATTAAGTGATTCTGTGCCACCAAAGAACAGTTACACCTTAATGTCAATAGAAGATAAAACGATGTAATTGTCATATGACAGTGGTGCCATTAATTTTAAAAGCTTTCAGATGATGACTCAGTGGTTCTTGGCATGATAGATAATTGCATTATAGCCTAATTCTAGTATAATTAAGACTCTGAGTCTCTAAAGTGTGTACATTTTGGAGTTATTTCCTCTATCACTTGAAAATGAAAGGGAAATCTGAAAGACTCCTAAATGTCAGTGGACCTACTTAATGAGCTGAGCAGCTTACTGCAGTTCCTTTGTTTCTTTTAATTATTTATCTTAAAACAGGACTATGACAATTTAGTGTTAGAAAGGAAAAAACAGTAAACTTCACAGTCACCAGCCATCATCCAGGCAAATTTTATTCCACAGAAATTCAGAGCCTGCAAATACCACATAGGCTACTGACTGACATTCACCTTTATACAAAAGTTGCAGCAAGCATCTGATCAAACATCACAATAAACCTAGAACAGAGGCAGAGTACACTAAAAAAGGCATTAGCAAGATGGCATGAAACAATTTTTTTGCAAAGGTTAATGAGTATTTTTACTAGATCTGCATCTTCCACAAAGGGTAATGAATATTTTCAGTAGATCTGCATTTTCCTCTAAAAGAAGGATAGACACAACAAGTCTCCGCTAACATTTAAGGTAATTCAAAGAAGATACGTCGCAAGGCACGATGATTTTATGAAGCACAATAACTTCTATTGACCTAGGAGTATTTTAGATTGTTTTAATCTGGCTTCAGCTTTAAACTCTACAATTTCAAATGAAGTGTGATAATGATCACTTCACTTCTGTCCTTTGAAGTTTCTTCGCCTACTCTTGCTTGATACTCAGATCTCCCATCTATTTTGCACAAACACCTAGAAAACATAGCTTATTAGTCTTTCGATATTATTAGGACTGACAAAATAATTCTCACAGAGGAGTTCAAAGTAGAGGTGAATGTTGCAAAAATTACCATTTCTGGAAGACTGTGAAAAGGGAAAACCACAATAGAAATTAAGTGTCTTCATCAGCTGGAACACATGGAAAGAAAAATAAAATCACTCACAGCATCGTAATGCATTTATCTCCTTTATCTATTTTAGCCAAAGTTACAGGACCGGCCTCTGAAAAAGCATGCTGGGAAATGAAAGTACAACCACCATGTTAGAAAACTCAATAATTACAACTTCAGGGATCTGGGGGGAATCAGAGCAAGAGAAATCCTAATTTTGCTAGCTTGACATATGACCCTGAATATTCTTTGTCAATCTTTAAAAACAGGCAGATTTCTGCCTTTTGCTACAGGTCCTGTATATGGGAGGGGAGAAATAAATAGTACATACATACACATACACACATACAGATACACAGAACTCATTGTCCCTGGCAGACAGAGGACAACTTGAGGCTGATATGTTCAAACCCTTACACGCTTTGGCAAAGGAAACGGAGCAAAATAACTGCATTACAATGGTGAGAAAATTAGCTTTGTATCCTGTCAGCGTTCTCAGACGCCAGAGGCTGGAGACACTCCAGAGAAAGGGGGAGAGTAAAATAGTTACAGCTGCTTCACCCTCTGCAATGGGGTCATACTTGGAGCAAACCAAATTCAAAGATTAATCTTTCTATTTTGCACTGGCACCCTCCTGTACACCAAACACAAAGCGTGTGCCACTAAATCTTATAGTAACTTCATCAGTGAAGAAGCTAGTGGGCATTTAGGGTATTAAGCTTATTGTAGTCAGTGTACTAACTGCAGATCAAAAGTCTGTTTTTCAGACCCCTCATTTCCTTTCATTGCAATGCGAAGAATCCAGTTCAGAAAAGGGAGAGTGAATGGAATCCTTTTAGGAATATTTCAAGAAAACTGAGCTACCTAGCTGGGGTATGCAAATTATAAATTCCTTCTGACAACTTCAGGCTGCTACTTTAAGCCTAGCTAGAGATACAAGGGCAAAGTGACAATGTATCATCTCTGTAACTTATGTATTTATTTATTTATGCAGTCCATATACTCAGCTCTCCTAACACAGTTAAATCAAGAATGCTAATGAACACAGGGAATCTCCTGAGTCAGTCAATCTTCTTAATATATTTTCAGAGTTCCTTTTTCTTCCAGTGTTAAAATTCCTGTTTATAGTGTAAATGCTATTAATTATGACAATAACAAGGAAACAAATAAATTTTGCCACCTTTAAATACATAAACAATCTTAATAACATACCAAGTGGTGATGAGTGATGTTTATCTTCTGGTACAAATTTGCTAATGGCATGCACAAGAAAATGATACTAACATAAGTTTGCAATTTAAACCCTTGCTCTCTAGTGTGAGGCTCGAGTATTTTGACTCTTCTAAAAAGAGGACTAAATACTTTTCTTGACTTCATCATTATCTGCTGAAAATACTTATGTTTTCAATGCAAAGAATGAGGAGATGGGTCTGGGAAATAGAGAGGGAAACAAAGGTTTAAAGGCAAGTATTTGGAAACTGATATGGGAGATTTAACTAAAATGCTGCTATGTCAAACATAGTTAGAAAATAATAGACTTGGCACCTGGACAACTTCTCGAACTTCATCTGAGGCTTTCCTGTTTCTGCAAACAGCACAGCACTGGGATGAAACTCCAGCAGTGCTTCTTTCACGAGCTCATTTTCTATTCTTATAACAATGCACCTTAATTCCAATTTGATGAGTATTCCTGCCAGCAACACATTTTCATTTTCCTAAACCTCTGTCTGGGGACTTCTCAGAGCTGACGGTGCTGTTTTAGGGCCAATTTCTCGCAGTCATTGCTACCTATTCCCATCCACACAGCCTTGCCAAGATGCACAGTTCATACTATGGTGCTGTCCTGACTGAGTCTAAATTAATTCTTTCTATTTGAGTTTTGCTGCTACAGCCTCAAATTTTAGTAACTATCTCCCCAAGGAACTTTATTATGTCATCCATTCTATTAAGGGGACAAAATTAGCTTTACTTACTGGTAAACGCTGATTAAAGCTTTTCAGGGCTGAAAAGTTGGAAAGGTTATGGATTTTAAATCGTGACCTTCCATATTTATGCACTAGATTAACTCCTAAAGTTACAGTGCTGTTTAGGACCAAAAAAAGAAAATTTAAAATTTCATAAAAGTAGATGGAACACTGCTCAGAAGATGCTTTGTAGCAGTATTTTTTAATATATGCTGAGATCTTTGTCCTTCTGTAGCACATTATTCTTCAGACCTCTCTTCTACACATGCTAACTCCCTGCTACTCTTCTCTTGCTAGACTTAATATTCTGATACTTCTTTGTCCTCAGAGTCCTCTTCCCAATCCCTGTTTAATCTCTGGTTTTATTTCCATGCCTTTCTGTCAAGAATTGCATTTCTGTTCTTCCTTGCAATGTCTCCTGCATGTTTTCATTGTACTAATTTTCATTTCTGTAACATCACTATAGCAGCAATCCTTACATCCAGAGATAGCAACTACATTCTCCCATTACTATTATTACATTTCCCCAGTTTCTGCCTTCAGGGACAAGCAAGGCTTTGTCAAACCCGCAACTTTGGCTTCCAAGCCTGCCAAAGGTCTAAGAGAAAAAGTAACATAATACATCCTTCAAAAAGGATTTATAATGAAAGGTCCATCCTCCAACTGCCCACATGTTTAAGAACATATAGATATTGCTATTTAGAATCGCCCTAAATACAGGCAAAGACAGACTGATTAAAAGAGTCTGATCCATGAGACGGGATGTCTGATCATTGAGACATGTCAGTTGAAAAGATTACTAGCATCACTTGACTGAATGGTCAAAAGCCAGAAGTCAATCAGTATTTAAACTCTTAAGGTCAGTGTCTGTGTGGCAAACAGAAACTGCAGTGACAGCATGCGTAGGAGCAACCACCACTAGTTGTAATCCAGTTAGTGCATGTACTTAGAGCAATAAAAACATGGTGTAAGGACTTCAGAAAGATCTCACAACTAGCATGTATAGCTACAACTAAGAGCCTAGTAGCCAGTCCAATGCCACTTATGTCTTCTATGCTAGCAACAACCTGTACTTCCCACAATATAGTAGGCACCATGGCCACAGACGAAAGAAGATTAGGCACAATATGTATAGTCACAGAGAATGACAAAGCAGCCAAAGATCCTCTAAAAAGAAGCAGGAGTAAACAGAGGTGTAATGTATTCTCGTCCTTTCTAAGATATGACATGATAAAACCAGCTATCCTCACCTAGGAGTTCCTCCAGCATACTGACTGCAGAAACACAATGGTAAAACAAGTAACATCCAAGACATCAAAAGAAACTCATTAGACCTTTGCATCAGTATCCAGCTAATTCTGTCCTATGAACTACAGTACACAATGCTCAGGGCACTAGGTTTACTTCTCAAATTTATAAAAAAAGTATCTCCTGACATACTATTTTATCAATAACATCTTCAATATCAGTGGCTGTTAAACTTATCATGATAAGGTCTGCTAGAGAAAGCATGGTCTGTATAACTGTGAACGTGAAAGCAGGCAGCAAGTGTGAGCTTGATGGGGTGTACCCGCTGATCTCCCTCATGATACGTTCTACTGTTCAAATTTGCTACTAGTCTCCAACAGTTTTGCCTGTGGCAGTATGACTTTCCAGAGTTCCCACTGAGAATATTATTCATGAGACCTTCTTTTAAAAAAATTAGAAATCAAACATATAAACATATTACAGCTAAAGAGCAACGCTTTGTGTTCCTTGATATATATTTTCAGAACACTGATTTTGAACAGTAAGTAAGTTTCATTTTCCAGAGTTTATGTACATGAAGTACCATAAAACTGTCTAACATTTCCCTCCACTAATCCTGTTACCTAACTTTTAATAGGGTTTTAAATCTTTATTAAACTTTGATATTTAATACATTTGATATTCTGCTGGATGCTAAATTTTTTCCTCTAATTATTTTACTGGCAACATCTGTGTTCAGTAAATTGGAATTCTCTAAATAGGGTTACATTGTATTAATAAGCCAACATCTCTTGGTCCTGATGTTTAATTCATTGTTTTTTATTAGTATATTTCCAGGAGAAGATTTAATTTGTATGTATTAAGCACACCAACCACACGGCCTCACACTCAGGATGCATTTCATTAAGCGTAATCCCTAGTAATGAATCTTTTCAAACCTCTCATACAAAACACTCCTCCTCCTTTTCATTCCACCTCAGATGCTTCTTGAGAAACTTAATCAAATTTATTAGGAAGGAAGCTAAAAATTCCCATTGTGGCATGAGGTATCAATCTTTGCTGTATATAGATTTCCACTCATCCCATGTGTCACCATTATTCCTCTGGCAAGATTTTAGGAATAAAGGGGGGGGCTAAAGGAACATTCTGTCCCTCAGCTTCAATATCTGCCAATTGCTGCAGTATTTACTAACAGACCTGAGACTCTGGTGTGAAGTTCTCTCTCTCAGGGGACCAACTCTACCTTCATACTATTAATTATCTCTTTATTTCCTACACATCATGCAGCTGCAAAGGAGGTGCAATCTTAAGATAATAGGAAAATGATCTTTTAGGAGAAATATAATTTCTCACTAAGGCACACATATTGGAATAAAGGAAATTAATCATCTTTTTATTTACAGCACATGTTTAGCATTTCCATGGGTTTGTGTATCAAGTCTTGATTACAGGATTATCAGAGCTTGTTTTCAGCTAATCTGTTTTTAATGAACGTGTGCTTGCCAGCCTTGTGTCCCCATCTCCATCAATTTTACTTCATTTACAATATTTTAACTTTACTCTGTGCCAAACTGACAAAAAACCTCATAAACCCAAAGAAAAGTAGTAAAAGTATTTGTAAGTCCTAACATAAAGCTTTAATTAAGAAAAGCATTTAAGCATGTGTCTGATTTTATGCCAAGGCTTAAGCGTATGTGAAATTAGTATTAAACATTATGTTCGATTGGACTCCATGTATCATTAACAGTTTCAATTGAATTGCAACAAATTAGTCCTCTATGTTACACAACTTTTGTCTTCAGTAAGTCATTAATTTCTAAGCCACGGACATCACTACAGCTACAACCAGACTAAACAGTCAAGGCAAACAATGACGATAATAAAAAGGATGCTTGTGCCCACTGATGGGATAACTGGTTTAATACGTATCATATAACAAGTAATACTGGGCAACTAAGGGCTCTCCAGTCATGTGTGAATCTAGACAGATCAGCAGGCCATGAGAAAACCTCTTGTAAAAGCAGGGGCCTGAAGCTACTAGGAGAAGCCCACATGATGGGGAAATTTTCCAGTGGTTATTTAAGCCAGTTTTAGGGAAACTTTGTAAAAATAGAGTAGAACTTTACTTCTCCAACGTCTCAGAAAATTGAGTTCAATGTCTTGCCACACTTGTTCAAAACAGTGTAGCTTTACAACAGATGGTAAAATGCTTACTTATTACATCAGACAAAATTCTAAAATTCCTGATGTGGTGTCATCTTTGAGTGATATCCACATCTTGCATAGCTAATTTAAATCTCTATGGAAAACCTTCCTATACAGGAGCCATGCGACCAGAAGAAAAAGATTTTAATTCCAAGTCTGCATACATTTGAGATTATTAATTCTAGATTCTTTGGTTGTACACAGGCTTCTGAGACAGACTGGTTGGATTAAGGGCTATTATGGAACAGACTGCAAATGTGGTTCTCCAGTTGAGAAAAAGAGGCTGTTTAAGGTAGAGACCAGTAACTATTTTGAAAGCTGTTGCCCTGCAGTGGGATGATCTCTCACCTATCAAAGTTAATTTTTTAATTAATGTTTTAAATGTTTGTTTACATTGCACCTTCAAATCACCAACTACAAGTTTGGCAGATCCCTTATAACTCACATGGAAGCCTACCATAAGATCCTGTAGAAAATCACTGGTGTCTGGAGGCCTCCCCTGAAAGGCTCTGGATCAAGCAGAGTAAAACTCAGAAGCACTTGAAGCTGTTGTTCTGATGGTTGACCCAGCCTGCCCAGCAGCATAACTTAACCTCAATTCCAAACACTGCTTGCATTTTTTTTTTTTTAATCATATCTTAAGCTCCAAGAAAATCCAGTCAGGACCACAGCCAACACCAGGACCTGTACCAACTGTGTTACTCCATCTTACTTCAGGAAGTGATCTTCATGAGAAAATCATATTTTCTGTCCTTTACATCTGTTTGTCCTGTCACATCACTGCTTTAGTTTTCAATGATACAATAGCAAAGCAAATAGGGAGAAAATTTATTAATATGCAAAGGACTATAAGCTAAAGATGCACATTTATGAAAGTAAACTCCACAAAATGTCTAACTCTCCCTGTGACTAATGAAACCAGGGTAATCAAATCAGTCACTGTCAAACATCTAGCAGTATCGCAAGAGACAAATTCATATGATTAGATTAAAACATTTAACAGATTTTTGCCTTCATGCACAAGAATAAAATTAGCAAGTATACTTATTAATTCATAGAGGAAGCACTTCAGTTTAAGTGGCATATGGCTGTGCCAAAATATGACAGATCTGATGACCTGACCTATGATTAAAATTATGAGCTACATTTGTTTATACTCAATTTTTTTTAATGATAAATCTTTTTATCCCTTTGTCACAAAGACAAGAGGTTAGCTCATGTACTCAGAAGCGGAACAGTATTATCTCATCCAGAGGATGAAGCAAAGATACATGATAAGGAAATAATTTAAAAAAATTTAAATGTCAATTTACATAAGTAAACTACTTACAGTGAACTGCGTCTGGCAATTCATACATGTGCATATTTTCTACTATAGAGCAATTAGACTTCACCAGCTTCCTTGTTCTCTGCAGCAGAAAGTAAAGGAAAACTATTATCAAACTGACTACCATTCTCTCTATTAAATGCGGCAGAACATGATCTTATTTGCCCAGGTACAATCCTCAGTATATCATTTAAATAAAGAGCCTCCAGATGAATATCTGTGTAAATGACCTCTGTTTCACATGCTGCTTTTGCTACACTGCAGATGCTGCTGGTAAAACAATGTGCAAACGAAGAAGGGGCTACCTGACAAAGCCTGGTATAAAAGACGGAGCAGGGAATTACCCTCATTCAAGAGGCGTCACCAGCAGTGCTGCCGTACAGCATTTGGGCAGCACAGGCCATAGGAGAGTACCCTCTCTCGCCCGTGCAACCCCTCCTGAAGGCCAGTGTGCTCAGGGGCCTCCGCCTGAGCAGCCGTCCCAGCGAACACACTCCCGGTGACTTGCTCTCGCTCTCTCTGAGGAGGCTTCCCTTTGCAGGGCTCCAGGTGAAGTGGAATAAATCTCATTAAATTAGTTTTACTAGGGAAAAATATTGAGGCCTTATAAACAAATCAACCAACCTATCAAAAAAAATCAGCATCTGAAGTGTCAGAACCTCTAATTAAAGCCGAGTATTTAATTCTACTGTGACGGATAGTCACTGCCACTACCTGCAATGCTTTGTATTAATTCGGCACATGGTACATGTGTACACATAACTTATGTACATCCCGTAAAGCCCACTTTCTTTTCGTATAGGCCCGGTTCTCTTTTCTCCCAAGCAAGATAAACAACAGTGAGCATGGATGATGTTTATGAATAAAATCTCTACAGCTTCAAATAACATTTAATTGTGTAAGTCATTCACCTCGTTTCAATGTTAACCGCTGCCTGTGAGGGCAAAGATAATCAGCTTTGGACTTCCTCTATGGTTTGTTTTTTAAATAAAAGTGACTGTAATGTATACAAAAACTGCTGGTTGGCTTAGTCTCTCTTGGGAAAGACAGCCACAGCCTTTGAAAAAAGACCCAAGTCCCTCACTTGTTTCGGTGAGACGGGCCACCTCAAATGGAGAGGGAGTCTTGCTGAAAAAGCAGAAAAGGGGGGGGACCGCAACCCCCAAAATGGGGCGGGGGGGTGGGGCAGTGGGGTGAGGGAAGGAGGGCAGGGGGAGTGGAAGCAGGGACACTTGACCATGAGAGCTGTGGCAGAGAAGGCCCCTTAAGGACAGCTGCCTGTTTTGCAATACATCAGCAAATGCAAACCACCCAAGCAGCAGGACACCACAGCCTCAGGTTTGGAAGCATGAGGGAAGTGCCAAGAAAAAGACACACTCAGATGGGGGGCAACCAGCCTATGAAGAGGGCTGGGGTAAAGCAGCATAGCGAAGGAGCGTATCCTATTAAGAAACTATTTTTTTCCTGAAGAAAAATTTCCTCAAAAATTTTCACTTTTGGGTGAAGTAAGCCCAAATGAGAAAATTGCATTAAAAAATATTTTTCAATAATCTTTTCTTCTTAAAAAACTTCTATATGCTTCAAAGCCATTTATCTGTAAACCATTTTTAAAAATAAAACCATAAACTGCCTTTCTTACTAATACACATATGCTGAAATGCAAAGGATTACCTGCCTGTAATGTGATGCATAGGCTTTGTTCTGACAGTTTGCACAGGAATTAAGTATCACTGAAAGAACCTAACATCCCTGCATATTCTAACAAGATACAGCAATGGTGAGGGAAGCTTTGCCTTTATAAGATAACAGAATCTGGACCCGTGAAGAGGGAGATGTAGCATACTGCAACGTCAGAAGCATTGCTGGCACTGGAAGCACCCATGCTCTCCTTTGCCAATGCTTCTCAATTCTGGCTTGGAATGGAGCATCCATAATGTGAGATAATCATTCAACTACCTTATCCTTTTTCCCCTGTAGAAAAATCCAATAAAAGGTATCCATTAATTTTCAGTTACAGTGCTTTTTTGTTATGTCAGTATTTGATTACTTCCAATGCCTTGACTCCAGCCACATTTTTCAGCTTGATTCTCAGAACAACTAAAGAAACCAGTAATTTCTGATGGATAATAAATCCAGAAGTAAAAACAACTCCAGCTAAAATCCAACTAAGGTAAGCAAATTAACCAGTCTTTAACTTCGCGTGGACACTATTCTCCTCAGTGATAAGGAAGGTTCTTGCTGCTTATTAGTTAGTGGTAACATACATCTCCTCTTTCAGTAGGGAAAGAAGAATTTTCCATGCAGTTGTATTAACCAGTAATTGAACTGCTTTTTGCAATCCAATTTCCTTTTAATTTTGCTTCCAAATAGCATATCCTCAGATGACGATGCCAAATTCTGTCACCAATTTAGCATTTAAGTCAAATGTATAAGTATTTGCCACAAAACTAAAACTTTGCAACAGAAATAAATTCTGTTATTTAGTCTTTCAGTTAACAAAACAGTAATAATTGCATTTAAACACTTGCAGTTGTAAAGAAAAGTACATAACCTAAAGTTGATGATTTAAGGTTTTTAGTCACTTACTGCTGATGCTTAAGAAACTATAAAGTCACAGGTTTATCCCACCTACTTAAGTTACTTGCTATATTATTCAATGTGGGGAAAGACCCAGCTATGTCCTAAAGGTGAAAGAACCTTCAAATGAATATTTTCCCTTCAACAATTTCTGCAATGAATTGTTACAGAAGTTTCTAGCACCTTCATTGCTAAAAATTTTAGGACACGATGCATATGGATTCAAGACCAACATAATGTCTTAAAGACTACTTACAGATTACAGTTTCATTCCATATTAATTTCCATATAAAATCTGTTTGTTCTATTTTTCCTGAAGCTGCTATACGTTTTGCAATCTACCACATTATTTTTACTGTAAAATTGGGGTTCAGCTTGCTGTGGCATACATTGGACCTTGATAACTGTTAGTGATATTTTAAGCTGTAAATGATAACCAGTGGCCTATAACCATAGTACATCAAACACTTAAGCTGCATATCCAACAGCTGCTAATAGCTAACCTGGAGTCAGTGAAATCAATAGGATTGCATTAGTGTAAGTAGGAGGAGAAAGCAGAACGACTAACTGCTGGAGCTACGAAGAAATTACAGTCAAGTTCCCCTGTAGTCAAATAATTTCATAATGGTTCATCACAGTCTGTTATGTGTTCCCTTGAAACACATATTCTTTGTCAGATATAGCATAGCCGGATCACTGGTACACTCGACTTCTGTTCCTTTAACCTGTAAGTATACCAGTAGTTCCACTGTGTCAATACATACGCTGGATCAGGAATATGGTTCTGTTGGTTTTTTACTGTGACACAGTGAGGCTTTCTTTACTTGTGTTTATACTGATAGTTACCACAAGTTAATGCTAGATGTATTTTAATGTTCAAAGAAGAATTCGTAGATAGATTTTCAGTCAAGTTAGTTTTGAAGGCAAGTATAACTGCCATAAAATCCAGTTCATTTATGGGATCATGAGAAGATTCTCATTCCAATCTAACCAACCGTCCAGTATATAAACCCTTCCAAGCTTAGCGTTGGCATAGACAGACAGTTCATTAACAGGAGCTACTGGAGCAGATCTTCACCAATCACATTGGTAAGCCACCCCTCATTAGTTTCATAATTACACTGTATATGTCCCACACATCACATACCATGTTTTTGAGCTATTAAAATATAGCTTTCATTTTCTGAAAGGCTAACCACATTAAATCACAGAAGCCAGGAGTACCACTCTCTTAAACAAATCATAATTCACGTTAGATACTTAAACCAATTTTTTTTCTGAATGACACAATCTAGCAAGGTGCAGTATTGCTGATCTTCAGAAGCTGCTTGTTCTTCAGACATCATATTTTAATTATGAAGAAAACGACAGCTGTGATGAATAGCCTGCTAAATGAAATAACACTCTTTTGGTTTGCATGTGGTATTCTAGGTGCCATTATTCTCACCATCCCTTGAGAAAAGCTAGAAATGCTCTTCAAATCAAAGTCACTTTGTATGACCAACAGACACACTGATAGCACATTTCACAGACAAAAGGTATTTATGATGCAACTGTTGTCAGGACCATCTATACCCTTAATTCCTTTAACAAGAAGCGACCGAATTTTGCATTGAAGTACTGTTCACTTAAATACATAAACATTTATTTTTCCCAGTGAAAAACACAAAGCAAACATGCAGGACTACATGGGCAGCACTTCTAATGCAATTTCCTCCACAGATCCAACAGACATCTAGAACAAGACAGGTCCAGCTACAGCACTCAAAAGCCAACGTCTTGCATGCTTACACACAAAATCACACCCAAACACATTTTTCCTAGAATGTATTCTGGCTGACACCTTCTTTTTCCCAGTAACTCAGAAATATTTCTTTCTGCATTTAAAATACTTCATCCTTTTGATCGTATTACCCATCAGTGCTGTAAGTAAAATTTCGACTACTTGTGCTTTTCTAGTTATAACTACAAACTTACAAACACCAGTGGCAACCATGCAAGAAGGCTGCCTTCTTCCTCTTCAAATGTTGCTGTGCAGGTAAGTTACAGCATCTGTAATTAGATATATACAGTAAGTAATTGTACTGAGACTGTCAGTGGATTCCCCCACACCTTCCCACAGAGGGATCAAGCAAGAGAAAACGGAACCAAGGTTTGATGTAGTTGCTTCTGAGTACATGTGAGTCTACTAAATGCATATTGAGTAATTACTGCAAATACTACATGTTTACATGGCTTTTCTGACAGGTTATTCTATCTGAGGAAAGCACGGTCCCAAACATTTAGCTAAACCATTAAATATATGCACTAATTAGTTTGTACTGTAGACTGCAATTAAAATTGTACACAACGGGAAAGTCTGTATTTAGAGGATTTTGGATTTTTAAAAAACACTTTTTCTTATGATCAAACTCTTGTACATTTAAATTTGAACACTTTTCCGTAGTGCATAAACCTTATATAAACCAGTATTACTTGTGCATCCTTCTGTATTCTTCCACATGCTCCTGAAGCTACCTGTAAGCCATTCCCCAACAGATTATAGTATTACTTTGACTGTCTGTCCATCATATCTCTTCTCTCAGATGTGAAGCAGAACAATACAACACTTCTTAATAGTGTTTATGTGAATGGCATAATAAAGAATTTTACAGAGGTATACTATAATGATTCTTCTTGTCTGTAAATGTTACTGCATCCCAAATTTACAATTTTATGGGAAAAATTACATGCTTATATAGCCCAAATGAGACAAAACCATTATAGATAAATACAGCCACTACTCTGTCTTTTAAGAGCACCTCAAGATTCTGTAGAAATCCAAAGATGAGAAGCTTAATTGCAAATAACAGACACATTTCCGGAATCAAAGTAAATACATCACCTTTATCAGCTTTTCCATTTACCTCTTCCAAACTGGAAGTGTATCCAGTCTTATTTGAAACTGCAGGTGATTTGCATTCAAAATAGCCTACCAGTAAGATATTCCAGTTAGATTTTGTATCCTTGACTTCCTGTCTTGGTTAATCCAAACTCACACTCCCCAGGCTCACTCACAAAATTAAAAAAATGCAAATCCTTCTCATTCACTTTAAACCCTCTACATTTACCATGTTCCCCCCCCCCTTTTTTTTTCTCTTTTAAAATTATACTGTAAAAATACTTTGGGGCTACCCTGCAATATGGAAGCCTTCCCTTTTAGAAGAACAATGAAAATGAATTATTGAATCCCTTACTACTCCACAACTGTAAAATGTCATCAGCAATTCTTATAAGATCACCAGCTGTTGAAAATGGCTTGACTTTCTACACTGAACTTTAACATTTGTACTTTGCAAGAGGAACTTTGTACTTTTACATCTGCTTAAAACAGATCATAATGAAAATGAGACTAACACTAAAAATTATCTCAGAGAAATTTACACGTGTGCGTGCACATATATAGGTGCCAATAAGCACTCATCTGTTCATAATAATCATTCAAGACTTCCAGTGAATACTTCACTCTTTCTTAAATTTTAATTAAATGTTAAAACCAGGAGAAATTCTATTACACTTACCCTATATGTGAATGTGACATTTAATGTGACTTTGTTTTTTAACAAAGAGTGTCATCAGGTACAGCATAGGATAAAGGTTGGTGGTACCTGGTCATAAACTTGGTATGAAGGACAACAGGATGAATGAAGGATATGAATGAAAGGTAACAAAGGATAAATTCGTTAGGTGCAAGGGCTGTTTCCAACCAACATTCTCCAGTTTTATAGGCCACCTTGAAAGAGCATTGTGCCCCCTCTACATTCACAAATCTATTGGGTTTCATAACTGGCACAGGAGTGTTGTGCCCGTAACTGAAGAGCTGGTTCAGTTCAAGGCTGGAGACAATTATTACCTTGCCTTCACCAATTTGTTCGTTTTCTTGCTGAAACTAAGTGAAACTTCAACAACCTTATTATGAATTTCCTGTAAGAAGGGAACAGATCTTGATGCCCAAATGGGTCTCATGAAAGCAAACAATAAAAAGATACTAGCGCTCTGGTGATGCTTTATCTATCAGTTAAAGTCCTTCAAACATCTCACATAGGAGGTGTAGGAAACAAAAATGTCACAAGGTGTCTTGAAAAATATTTGTTTTGTTCAAATGCTGTGTCTTTCCATAAAAAAATATTACAACAAAGTGTATATGTGCTACTAGTTACCACACTGTATGTAAGGATAAGGAAATAATACAATGCAAAAAGAATTTGAGCTCATTTTTATTGCACCCTCTTATTATATGTAAATAATCAAGGTATTTGCTATATGTATGCCTATTAATGAAACATACTGAGCATAAAAATCCCTCTTACTTTTAATGGTGTAGGAAGCTCTTCTCACAAAGTGAGTGATATCTTCCACATTAGAAGATAGGTGTTGGAGAATAGAGGCAATTTTGTCAATTACTATTAACATTTTGTGGTGTCAGTTTGTGAATACCAAATGTGGCTCCACAAAAATAAGGATTAAGTCTTTAATGGGGTACTTTGGTATGAAACTTGTTAGACCTGAGAAAGATAATACTGCAGTCCAGAACTGTTAGAAGCAAATGCTAGGTCTCAAAACAACTCAAGGAATAAACGGCTAATCAGTCAGTATCAAAACCCACCTAAGCTAACAGAAAAAGATCCTCCTTTTCTGCAGTCATGCCTAGACATCTCTAAAAGCTTTAAGCAAATATGCAGATGCAGCTTTGCAGCAAGAAAACATTCTACTTGCAACCCCTTCCTGATCTGTGGCTGCAAGGTAGAGAGATTATACAACAGGCTTTTAAATAATCAAAGGAAGATGTTAGATTAAACTTTTTGGTGTTAGGGATAGTCACTGTTGACTTCCAGGATAAGAAATTAAACAGAACATGCTGAATGCAAATAGCATTAAACCAACAATCATTTACCAACAATTAGGGAAATCCTAACTTTCCTTTCTGAACAAAAAAAAAAAAAATATTATTTAATGTTGATATTACAAATATATTCTGTTTGATTACTTTATCACTTTCATTACATAAATTATAAACATGTTTATACCGCTGTAATGTGGAGAATGCACATAATCTGTTCCTTCCACTTAGAAGCAAAACAAATTGTTTCCAGTTCTTTCACATCTTACCGCCTTTCTTACATTGCATCTTCCTTTTGAATTATGGCAAATTTTGTTCTAGACAAATTTAGACCTACCCATTCTTCAATTAACCTGTGTTACCAGCCTGTTGGGAGTAAATTTGTTTGAACATCTGGACCAACCACATGTTTCCTACTGAAAATAAATCATCATTTATGAGTTGTGAGAATTAACAGAGGGTCGATAAAGATTGGACTGTATATGTTTAGTGCATTATGAGAAAATACTACATAAAAGTTGTGTTTGGAAAGTTTATGGAATACACTGAAAATGAGACACTTACCTGGGTCTGTATCAAGGTAGTTTATAGTTTCATAGTTGTCCTGGTTTCAGCTGGAATAGAGTTAATTGTCTTCCTAGTAGCTGGTACAGTGCTATGTTTTGAGTTCAGTAGGTGAAGAATGTTGATAACACTGATGTTTTCAGTTGTTGCTCAGTAGTGTTTAGACTAAAGTCAAGTATTTTCCAGCTTCTCATGCCCAGCCAGTAAGAAAGCTGGATGGGCACAAGAAGTTGGCACAGGACACAGCCAGGGCACCTGACCCAAACTGGCCAACGGGGTATTCCAGACCATGGGAGGTTACATCTAGTATAGGAACGGGGAAGTGGGGGCCGGGAATCGCCGCTGGGGGACTAGCTGGCTGTCGGTCGGCGGGTGGTGAGCAATTGCACTGCACATCATTTGTATATTCCAATCCTTTCATTATTGCTGTTGTCATTTTATTAGTGTTATCACTATCATTATTAGTTTCTTCTTTTCTGTTCTATTAAACCGTTCTTATCTCAACCCACAGGTTTTGCTTCTTTTCCCGATTTTCTCCCCCATCCCACTGGGTGGGGAGGAGTGAGTGAGTGGCTGCGTGGTCTTTAGTTGCTGGCTGGGCTTAAACCACGACAATAGTTCAACTTGGTCTGAATTTATTAGAAGTTTAACTAATATTACAGTGCCATCTGTATATGATCAATGATTAATTATTATTTAACACCTCAATTTACAAACAAAAAGAGGATGTGATAGATATCTGACTAAGGAGTCTTTTGGTGATTTTATTCTACAAATTAAAGACAATGTGGGTCTTTCTTTCATGGGTAACTGTGATCCCAAGATAGCCTTCAGGCATCCTTGAATCTGTAAGGGACTTCAGTGTTTTGTCCTCACATCCCTCGCTGAAGTACCATTTCTTTATGAGAGACTGGAAATGGGTGCTGTGGAAATCCACTACTCCAATTCTGTGTCACCTGAACATTCAGACTTATGTTCAGTAATACAAAGGAGTCCTTCCTTTTTGTTAGGTATTAAATCAACCTTTCTACAGGAACCCTATAGTTTTTATTTACAATATATATATCTGGCAACAGCAACTAAATAATTGGGAGTCTATCAGAGTCTCAAAGCAACCTTAACATAAGCAATATTTCCCTGCACAGAATAAAGACAGACTGTGTTAAATAAATTAACACAGACAGTTAATTTGAAAATCTTTTTTCTAAAATGTCACAAATGAAGAGACAATGATGAACAATAATATAACGTTTTACCTAACATTGGTCTTAAAGGCAGATGACAGGCAAGTGAACTGGAAGAACTACATGAGGAAAGAAGTTCTCTAAGTACTTATGCAACCTTGACATTTCTCTCCATCTCCTTGTGTTCCCAAACTGAAGTGAAGCTTTTCTATCACCCAGCAATGAGTTTTCTCTTAATCTTTTTTATACCTTATTCATTGTTATCATGTCTACACATTGAACAATTTTAATTCTTTTTGAGGTGATAAGTTTAACAAAAAAAAAAAAATAGGCCAGGATGGATTGAAACTTCTGCAAAAAGATGTACAGGATTTCATTGGTGTAAAAGGATTATGGCCTCAGTGCTTTAGTTATTAGGAACCATAACTGTAAAACTGCTCTAAATCTTATATAACAGTTTGTACAGAAAGTTTTATTTCATAATATTAGTGGGGAGTTTTCAAAGTCTCAACTCCTTGAAGCCTGTGATTGCATGAAAAGACTAGTTTTGTAAATAACAAACTAACAAACAAATATTCCTGGTTGTAGCAGTTATGCAGAAATGCTTCAAAGCATGATTTGAGTTTGGGTTAAATAACGAAAACACAAAAGACACAGAGAACAATCCCAAATTCATTACTCTGAAATAAAAATCTTCTGGGTACCAAGCCAAAGTAATGATTTTCACATGCCTGACTAGTGCCTATTTTATATCCTCAACCTGATTATGTCTAAGACATATCACAACACTCACTGCACCTACATCTTTAGGACTATCTGAAGGTGTGGAATGAATACTTAACAGTATGCATCATGCATTATAGATCCACATTATTGACTGGATAATAAAAGTCAATTAGAATATCAGTGAATGCACTGAGAACCGACACATTCCATCTCTTTGCTTAGTGAATTGTTTGAATGCCAAGCGGGTTCCTACCATGAAATTATACAGGGAGAACTGGGACACCAATTTTTAATATCAAGTGACATAATCATCTTCAGATTGATAATCTAAACATAGGCAGTAATTAGAATATAGGTACTGAAAACACTGCCACTGCAAACAGTTTCCAGAGACTATTTAAGGTACAGTTTCTGAATCTAAGGCCACACGAGAGCTGAAATGGACAACCCTATCCTTTTTGAGCTCCCAACCACGCGACCCTGTCCCTGCTCCCTGTGGACCGCACAAGGCGTGTGCAGACATGGAAGGAGCTTCTTTCTACTGGATTCATTTTCAGCTAGATCTCTGAGCTGATCCAAATTCCCATATCGTCACAGTATTGCTGGTGCTGACACAAAAAACGTGGAAGGAACATACTGGAGTGGAACAATACTGGGTTCACCCACTTCAGCAGCAGCTCACATTGAAATCTGTCTAAGCTAATCACAGGAAAAAAATTCTCTCCAGGTCCTCTCTAATGTTTCTGCTAACCAGGAAATGCACCTTGTATGATTTTGAGTTTTTTGGTGAATATAGCTTTTCAAGCCAAATTCAGAAATTACTTTGAATTAGCATGAACCACTCTACTTTTCCATTTTTTCCATCCACTTCAATACATGATCTTCAATATGGGGGCTGTCAGACATGCTGTTCTCATGGCAATTTATCTCAGTAAAGGAACGTCTTCTTACCGATTTCACCATCCCAGAGTGCCATCGTGAGAAGACTGCAGCCAAAACTGCATTTAACCTTGTTCTAACCCTTAGCTTGTTTTTGATAAGAACTGGTTTAGAGAGCAGACATATACTGAAGGAGGACCTAGGTGTGTTGAAAATTTGAATCTGCATCAACTACAGCATTTTTAACCCTGACCCAAGCCCTTCAGACCAAGCACTTTCTTCACAGGTTACAGATATTCATCTAGCACTACTACTTTATTTGCTTAAAGCTAGATGTCTAATCTAAGTTCACACTCTAGGCCCTCTATAGTTATCTAGGCTCTCTCTAGTCAATGGAGAATGAAGGGAACTTCCTGAGTCTATTCATACCATGTATCTTAGATTTCTGTTGCTAAATTGCTTTTAGAAGTGCATGCCTCTCTCCATTGACTAAAGAGGGGAAATTACAGGGCCAGCTTAGAATAATAACCTAACCAAACATAAGCGAGATAAATACCATCCTTCATGTCTAAACTGAATCATTACATTCCAAAACATCAAAATACTGGAAACAAGAAAGAAATTCAAAGATTACTGTAAATAAAATATACTGCATGAAAGAAAAATTTATATGTAAGCTGCAGGTTTAGACTTTCCTGAATTTGATGCTTCAGGCAAGCCATACGCACCTTTTTTCAAGAAAGTCCTTTGTCTTTATAAAGAAATTATCAGTGTTGGTGACTGCAGCAGAGTTTGCCCTTTCCTCCATTTTTGTATCAATTATACTTTGAAGGTGCTGAATGATACCATTCTGTGAAATATATCTCAGTTAATTGAAAGGTTGTATTTTTCTTCAAGAAGGAATATAAATCACGATGAAATAGGAGATTAACACTTTCTAAGTCAGAAATCCTTTGGGTGAAAGTAAGATGGGTTTTGGAATAGACACGCTTTCCAATCAACTTCATTGGTTAAATACTCCTTAAAGGCTTCAAATTTGAACTGAAGGAGTGCAAAGCTGCATATAAAGACATGGAGCTTTTATTATTTTCCTTTGTCTAACTTAGAAACAATAGAACATGTAAACATGGGATTGTACACCCAAAGAATGAGTTATAACTCTCCAAACACCACACAATACCAGGCAAAGTGCCTGCAATGCCACAAACGGCCTAACAGAGAAAGGTGAGCTTTTCGAGTGGCTCGTCTATCGTAGAAGCAGGAGATCAGGAAGCTCAGATATATTTACTATCACACTGAAAAGCCTGTATTGGAAATATCAAGGGCTTCTTAACTTGCATCTTTATGTATACATAAATTGCTCATTTGGGCAAGCAAGTAAACAAATGTATTTTCTGTATAAATGCATTCAGCTGAAAAAGCCTCCAAACTTGTATCAGAGGCTACAACAGTAGGCATTATTCCTATTGTGACAGGACAAGACAAGGGAGGAAAAAAAATTCTCATTCTCTGTTACACAAAGGGGCTTTCTTGGCTAGTGCTGGGCTGATGAAAGTACTCTGAACAGCTTATTTCCCCACTCTAGGCACAGAGAACTACTAAAAGACACATGGTGTTCTGCACTGCACTCATTTTTTGCTCCTGAGAGACTGCAGAGGGAATGACAAAAATGGAAGTTTGAACAGATTTGGTATAAGCAACAGTTCCCTGGATGGTTCCATAAAATGTTGGTCCAAATAGTAACTTGGCATAAGCTGTCACTGTTCTAGTGCTTTCCAATTAGAGAGAGAAGAGTGCTTTATAGTAGATAAGCATTTCTTTCAGAAACTGGAAATGTGATTTATGCCACGTCTTTATTATGACTTCTGCTGGCCTAGCTCTGTCCATCAGGGTGCTCAGGAGAGATGCTCCAGGACTAACCAAGGACCAGAAACTTCTCCTGCAGCTGCAGTTACATAGCAAACTGGCATTTCCAACAGACTGGTTTCATTCCTTTCTAGGACATAATTCTACTATAATAATACATAGCACAGCCTTCCTGTATGACTACATTCATTCTGGGACCACCTTCTGGGAGCATATGAAAGTCCTGAGATTGTTCAAGCTGTGCTAAGGTGCCTTCAAGTTTTCTTGGCTTCTCTTCTGTCAATTTCCTAAGGAAAGAAAGTTGCTCAGAATAGGACACAAAGTCTTATGATGTTCTGCGTAAACACACTTATTGATTGCCATCCTGGGCTCGTCAATCCCTACTCTCTTCAATCTCAAATATCATTGCTAGACCACAGTTCACCCAGCCCTGTAGTGCACAGCAATGCAGGCAGCACTAGCATCCCTGTAGAAACCATACAGACAGCATCAGCATCCCAATATGTATATTGTTTGCTCTCCAAAAGCCAGGTCCTCAACAGGTGTTTCTCCTTCAATGTCACTGGAGCTACACTGATTTGTTTCACTTAAGTGATTTAATTCAAGATTTTGTTGGCTCTACCCCAAAGCTGTCTCCTGCCCAGAGGTCTAAAAGTGTGAGAAACAACTATCAGGCACTTTCAAACTTTTTATTTTTCGACTATTCCCCCTCCCCTTTTTTTTTCCTACTTTGGGACAAGTAAAAATTCTGAGCCTGCAGATTTTAGGCAATAACCTAGTAGGAAACTGTAGCAGATCTTTCATTTATTTTGAGTTACTAGATTTAACATTTAACATTTCTCCCAGAAGTGCAGAGCTGCTTTCTCCCTACAGAACACCACCACATTTTGAAAAGCCATGTGAAAAAGTTCTAGAAAGTCTTTGGCTTCTTACAGATCTGGAAACTCGCACTATTTCATACAAAAGCTTATTTTCTACACAGAGTATCCACATCTTCTGAGAACTAAACCCAAATGAAAAAAGTTACAGAAGTCCAGACAAGCAATGAGATTCATCCATTTTTAATTCCTCACATTCATTCAGTCACTACTGGATAAAACCCAAGACCATGTGCACTGTGAGAGCTGGTCCGAGTTCCAGTTTGATTAGCAGTAAGATGACAAAGTTAAATTAAAAACTACAGAAAATACCATCAAAAGTTCTTATTCTGGTAGTACTGAAATTCTTGTGTATATGAAATAATTAGATAGGAACAACTGTATAGTAAAAGACTGCTAACAGGTGAAACGGAAAATAAGGAAGTTACAGGTCAGCAGCAAGTATTTGAGAAAAGGCTTATTTATGCACTTACTAGAATAAGTGATGTTTAAATTTAATGTTCAATGTCAATAGAGCAGTTTTTATTATCCATCCTCTTCCAGTTTTCTTAGCTCTCTCCTCTTATCCTATAACAGTGATTCATTTGGACTATTTTTTATGTTAAGCACAAAGACTTCCAAAATGATATATGACACACAAGATTAGACCCAGCCAGTGCCTAAAAAATTATCATCTTATAAACTTCATAAAGATGAAACCTTTGCCAATATATTTTTCTCAGTTACTCTCTGTCTCCAACTACTAGACAGTGCAGAGAAGACTGGTTCTAACTCTGTGCCCAAAAAAGTGCTTTATTATTTGCCCTGCTAAATATCAGCAGTGTTGTTATTCACACAATACTGAATTATAACCAAGTCATGTTTTGTTTCATATAGTTGGGCATGGACTATTTGTAATATTATCATCGTATTACTTTCCTAACTTTTACTGAATTGCATGTTGACGACACAACCCAATTGGCCATAAAAAAAAAATCACTTACGCCATGTGCAAAAGCTCATAACCGTATTTCTGCAAATGGGATAAGCATGACTAAACTCTTAAAACTATTCAGTTAGATCATTTAGGGCTGCCTGGGAATACGTGTTAGAAAAGTTAATCTAACTGGTGCACTAATCCTATGCATCAGAACATAACAGCAAAAAATTTTAAATGCTATAAATTTGTTATTAAACATGATATAGAAACAGCAAGAGATATATCTCAAAACACATTCTATGAACATATTACTTCACTCAAAACTTAACTTTTAAGGTGTACAATTCACTATGGTATTTAATGTTTAAGAAAAATGTAAAATGCATCTTTAAAGTATATTACAGATGTTCTTGGGATTAAACTTGCTCAAAGGTAACATAACATAAGCACAAATGCAGTAGTTCTAAGTGCTCAACAACAGTCAGGCATTGTAGTCAGAAGTAGTATTTGTTAACATACGTTAACAATGCAGAAGGTGACACTTATGTAGAAATCTCTTACCTGCCTTGGTTGAATCTCTCCTGATAAGGTTTGTTCTGTGAAAGATGCAAGTCTTTATGTATAAATCAGAAGCAAAGGTGTGCTTGGCACATCCAGTTTTCAGCAAAGCTCAAGTGTTATATGTGTAAGTAATAAATTGGCTTCTCAAAGTAGCTCAGACCATATTAATTGGAAACAGAGTCACCGCTTGCAAGGTTGCTGATGCTGCTGCTTCTGCTTTGTGCCTTTGCAGAGAGCTAATGTATGAATAAGCCAGAAAGCAAAATCCCCCTCTCTCTTTCTCTCTTTACCTTTCCCTCTTTCTCTTAAATGGTGAGTTAGAGTTCAGTTTATTCTGCAGACGGTGGCAGAGGACAGGCTGACAGGCAAGAGTGTTGTTTCCTCCCCTGCCGAGACACACTGAATGTGTTGTGAATAAAGACAAAGCCCTCTACCAGTGCACCACATCACTCTCTAGATAAGAGCTGCAAGGATGTGCTGTGCTGTTCTTCAGCACGCAGACAAGCCTTAAACGCAGCCGGACAAACTCATCATGCTTTCCTCACTGAAGACTTGCACCAATAACTTTTGTTGGGGACCACACCTCCTCTGCAACGGGAACTCAATCTCTGCAGCTGGCAAGAGTTCTGTTTTGCCTTCTGGAACTGACTATCTATATGGTTTTATTTTTCTACATCATAAAGGGCAATTTAGTTCTAGTTTTTCCTGGCTAATGGTTAACTAACTGGATAAACTGCCAGTTCTCCATATAGTTAATTAACCCTTGTAAAATCTTACTGACACTTCAGTTTTAGGGTTTGTATTAAAGTTAGGCCTGAAGGATACTTGCTAAAGAGTTTTGCACATGAATAACAGTGCTTCCCCCCCCACCCCCATCTTTTTCACTGTAAGTAAAAAATTCCTAGGTAAAATTATTAACTAGCAGAAACCAGTAATGATATCATTGGAACAATAGAGTGAAGCTGACTGTAAACAGAAACTAAAACTATCTAATCAGCAAACAGTATATAAAATGACCAATTTCAAAAGCCATACTGAATACACGGGAAATACATGCTGTTTCAAGTTCACAGACAGTGGACTTGAAGCAATTTTAAGAAGATAATATTTTTTTTCCATGCTCCTATCTGTGAATACTGACTACTAGCAGGTGGAAAAGGCTTAAAGCAAAGTTATTAAAAGAATTGCAATTTTTAATATTGTATTTTTCAGATATGCATATACATACATATACATGGTTATATGCAAACCTAGGATTTAGTGCCTAATATGAAACCCTATCAGCCTCCGTCCTCGATACCAAAGGCAGCAAACCTTTCAGAAAAAAAGAAAAAAAAAATATCTTTTTTCCCTTAATAGGGTCTGAGTTATTGGAAAGAACCTTCCCTCTGTCCACCCCCAAATTATAAGAAGCTCTTCACCAAATATTGCCCCATTAGCGGCTCTGAAATCTGGAAATGTCAAAGGCCCTTAAGCACCAAGGTGCTTGGACTATAGGGAGAAAGGATACTTTAGGTAAGAGAAGGCAGGATAAGCAATTCCTGAAAACATTTCTACTGCCCTGCAGAAGCCATATTGGATGGCTAGATACTTATGGATTCATAAAATATCACATGGAAATCTAGAAACTGGACAAAACTCTTGACTTTGTAGCAAAATGGCTATAGGGTGTCAGATTTTTGTAGCACCGATGGCTAAGGAATGAAGCCAATTCTCTCATGTTCACACACAAACCTCCATAGTCTTGTCATAGTGTCATAACGACCATTTATCATATTGAATAAAGACCTGCTTCCTGCAACATGCCCTGTGCATTATTCATTGCAAATGAAAGCGAATCCATTTCCCATCGGTTCCAATCCTGGCCACTTTGAAGTCCAGGTTTGACTAAAAGAGAAATTACTGTGAAATTTGAACACCCTTGTCCACTTTTGTATGGTTTGAAAAGATAACAAGCATAAACACGATAGCAAGTGTTAAACACTGAGAAATGAAATTTATCCCATGCTGATACTTACACTGAACCTGATCTAGCTGTCAATCACATTGCCATTGTTTTAGTGAACTGTGCCAGTTTTATGAGTGCATGTACACAACAGTGAACATCAGGGACAAGAAACTTCTGACAATAGTGATCTGCTCATTTTCTCAAGGATGCTGCTCGCAAGTTTGTTGCATCTGCTAATGGGAAACTTGATTTTATTAGGAAATTGCTATTCCTAAGGCAAATATTAAGCACTTAGCACTGAGCTTTATGTTTGATTAAGAACTTAAATAGTTTGAGAAGGCTTAAGAACTACCACTGGTACTGAAGCCTTTTGCTTCCTCCTTCCTATAAGCTAAAAACTCGAAGCCTGTATCAGAGGTCACTTACTTTAGTATAGTATAGAGGTGTTATGATGTAATATGGCAGTAAATTTCACTGGGAAGAGAAGACACACATACAAAAGATAAATTTCCCTCTAACACCTCTAGTGAGCCAAAGACTTCATGGTGCTTAGCGTTTCCAAGAGGAATAGGAAGCTTTCAGTTCCCATGGGCTTTTGTAGGAGTGGAGTACTCTGCACCTTAGAGCCTTGCTGAGCAACTGCAGAATCACAACCAGTGTAGAAACATGACCTAAGTCATAAAACACCATTAATCCTCTATTTACATAGTCAACATCCCAAGGGTTACAGATAAAACTGTATAGAAGAATAAATAAGAAATTAATAAAACACAACCACTACTCCAGAATTTAGTCTATGCCTTCATTATTTTATATAAATGTTTCCAGCTTTTTTTGTTCATACTAGTATCAGTGTTTAAAAATAAAATGCATCAAATGTACTGGCACAGAACAACATAAGAAATTCAAATTCTTTCTAGAATTCCTCATTCTGCGTGACATGCTAATAGGAATAAATCCATTATATACTAAAGAGTAGCGTCCAGCCTTGTGCATCATGAAGACCCTTTTTGTGAATATTCTGCACCATGAAATTACCTGCACAAAAATTTTCATGCAAAGAAACCATCACCAATACTAGAAGTATTTCTCAGTGGAAATATTTTTGCCAGCCACTGGAAGAGGCTCTTCTCATCATCCATCTAATAATTCATTGCATAATAAGTAATTAACAATTATTAAACAAAAAGAGGATTCCTTTTATGAGACCAAGTAATCCAGACAAGGAATAGTTTTCTCCTGTGAAAATGCCAGCAGTTTTGCCAAAATACTGTCCACTGCTGTCTGATCTGCCCAACTCCTTACTGTGACTGGGACCAAAATTGTCACAATTGTGAAATCTGACTAAATTCTTCATTGCTAATCGTAAGCAAGAGGGCTAGATGTAGCCAAAAAATATAAGCACCACTAATGCAACCAATTCAGCTTATCTCCTCTTTCGTACCTGTTTTCTGAACACATTGAACAGTAGTTATCTGAGTAACATCACAATGAGAAATAGTTTGAGAATTGTTTAGCTCAAGCTTTTAGCAAAGGGCCATGAGATACAGATTCTTCCATTTATAAGGCACTGTTTGAATCTGAAATATTTCAGTGGAATTAAAATCACTGTTAAGTCATTGTAGCATAAGGAAAAGATGACCTCAAGATATTCCTTGTTGACCCATATTGCAAAAGTGACACTGAAGTTAGCACCCATGTGGAATTAGTGAACAAAAATGACCATATAAGTTAAGTTTTAGGAGTTAACTGTTTTTTAAGTGTTTTAAATGGTAAAGAAGAAAAGGGGGTTTTGTTAGGTTTTGTTTTGTTTTTTCTTTAGTTCTAACAGAGTGGGCCATGTCACCTCAAAATTCCAACTGCATTTCAGCTGATGTTGAGGATGGGAAACTACATAGCAGACAGCTAGCGATTAGCGAAGTCAAAAGTAATTGAGAAAAGGTATCTTAAACTGGAAAACATGGTAACCTTAATGAATAGGTGGTGCTAAAATATCACCTCTGTCACTGACCTATTTTTTCATAGCACAAACAAATAAAATCATACCTTTACCTTTTGAAGTTTAGCTATGATTGGCAGGTAGTATGACAATAAACAGGACTGCTTCTAAATCCCCATGCTGGATATATAATTTCTTTCTAATCAGGTGCTCTCACATGAAAGAATGATGCTGCATATATTAATTGCATATTCCATTAGATCTTCACCTTCATCTACTGCAGCACTGTAGTCCCTACGAGTTCTTTAGTATTCCTGCATTAATAAATGTAGAATATGTTTCTCTACAGTTATTCTTTGACTTGTACATCACCATCATATACAAGGAATACGAAGAGAGAGAGTGTGAGTGAGTAAGAGTAGGGCAGAAGGTAAGGAATAGACTCCTATTTGCTGCTAGGTAAGGTACACCCAGCTGTTTTGCTAGACTCTGATCTGTACTGTCTCCACGTCAATTCAGAAGCTAATTAACTGACTCCATGTGATTTCTGACAGGTATGAGTAGTTTACTGATTCATGTGTTGATGAAAAAAAAGGCTTGAAAGTACTCTAAACTTTCTGAGCTGAAGAGTTACTAAAAATAAAGTCAAACTCAGGACAGGAGGATAGGAGGTTTCCCTTCTTCTTCTTTTCATCTTATTTACTGAAAGTATTGCCACAGACAATGTCTCTGGGTTATCTGATACAGGCCAGCAATCTTGCCATCACAACTCCAGCATTGTAAATATTACTTAAGACTCAGGGTTCCTGAGTAACCAAAACAGATATCTGGAAATGCTTCCATTTTCAAGGACCAGATTAAGCCATACCCATTCTTTCCCAGAGATCATTAAAAAAAAAAAAAAAAAAAAAAAAAAAAGTATGTATTCAAGATGCAGAATTTGTCCATTATTCTGGATTTTAAACATCTCAGATGCTGGAGATGCACTTATTGAGGACTTGGGGTGCACTATACCAATCAGAGCTATTGCTATATTTAGTCAAAGTGTCTGGATTTAATCAGATGATGTTCAAGAGCAGCTTTAATTTCCTCTTTCCACAATCCCTTTTTTCTCTGTTCATTCATAGATCTTTTAGTTCTTTTCATAAGCCTAAAGGTCACTCTTCAACAGAAAAGAAAACACAACCAGGACATAAACTTTTGTCAGATTTTGTTTGTGAGATTTGTAAGGGGTATATGATACATAGTTGGATTACAGAGTCTTAAATTATTAGTTTAGGAATGACTGCTTGTCTACACATAGAGGGAGACAAAATTCTGGCCAAACGTCTGGCCAAACAAGAAGTGCATACTCCTTGTACCTACAATATTCAGTGACTTAAAAGGGTATTTGGATGGATGAACAAGAATAACTCCTTTCTTTTATATATTTACTGATCCACACAACCAATGGTATCTGGCCTTTCAAACACTGCTCTACAACTCAGTATTTTTCACTTTATAGCAGAGCAGTTTTTTCATAAGCCAAGAGATATTAAACTACCAACCTCATGAATTTCGATAGTCAAAAGCATAACAACTGCCTAAATTACACTTGGTATACTTCAAATGTTATAGTACCCAATTTGAATGACAGCCTGAAAATCACTAGGGATGGAAATTCTAAAGTTTAGTCTAGAGAAAGTTGACAGCAATGCTCTCCATACAGGATACTAGTTTTTCAGCACAAAGTAAGGCAAATACATTTAGTGTAATAAAATGTTTCTTAATGAAAAAAGACAGAAACTTGTCATTTTCCTTTGTGATGTTCCCTTTTAATAAAGAACAATGTATTTGATAGAAAAAAGAGAATGTGTCAAGGGAGAAACACTATGCCAGTAAATTTTTACAATTACATAGGTCGTCAGATAACTTTGTAATAGCTTGGTTATTCCTAGAATGTAAAAGACACAAAATCAAGATCAATTCTGCCTTTGAGCTACTGGGATCTTTCACATGCATGAAATGCTAAATGCACTCATTATACATCATTATTTCATTACTATCTAAATCATCTGTGTATTAGCTTAGATAACTGTGCACCCAAGGGAGTGCTGTAGCTTTTGGGGACTTCCGTAATTTCATACTGGAAATAAAAAAGTGGAGAAAAGCAAGAGACTTGTTCTCAAATATCTGCAAATAGAACAAGAAAACAGAGTATGCAAAAGCATTGCCTTTAGTCTGAAAACACAAATAAAACATTTCCCCCTGTTTGTAAAGCAAGATAGAAATGGAGATTAATTGTCAGCTCCAGAACTGAAGTGACTTTAGCATGTCTAAAATTAAGAACAATTCAGAATCAGAAGTCCATACATTGAAATAGGAAGAAAATCAGCCACAAAATCCCAACTATTGGAAGAGTGTGTCTGTGTGAAATCCTACAGCAAAGCAAAACAAAGGCAAAATATTCAGGGTCTTCATGGAACTAGATATCCTGTCTAGGAAGCTTGTATAGCTCAAAAGAAAAATAAAAACTTTAAAAGAATAATGAGTAACCTTGTCTGAGGCAATTTAGCACACCTCCTTTACAGCATTTAGAAAGTGAAATTTCAAAGGTGCCTGGGCATAATCTAAGCAAAGAATGGGTCTGAAAGGCATCCTTCCTGTGGAATCCTGCAGTGGCCCAAGATGGCTTAGAGAGGTTTAATTTAAACCTCTGTGCACCAGCATTAGTTAATCTGGCCATTAAACTTTAGAGTTATCCACTTCTGAATAGCTCTGCTCTTTAGGTGATATAATAAATCAAACCATGCCACGTTAATGGAAAGCTAATGATAGCAGGTTAACCTGGTTTTTCCACCTGGATTTCACTGCTACTTGGGTCCAGCCAGTCTGTCAGCTCTAGCCATTACCCAGAAGATGAATCCAGTCATTTGGACAGTCCATCCCTGGTCTCAGCCTTTGATTAGTTTTCAGGACATTTTATACAGCTTCCCAATTTTATCACCAGTAGAATACACTGAAAACTGTCCCTCAATTTAGCAAAGGGTGGTATCAAAGCAACTAATCTTGGGTCTCTAGCAAACAATTTGTCATGTCCAGACTAGCTGGCAAACAATTTCTCAAAATTCTTTCAGTGTCTTAGGCTAAATTTAAGCTTTTCAAACAGAAGCAGTCAACTGTTTCTATGCACAAGTTAGTAGATAGCAGAGGAATTTTTTAGAATACCTGTTTCCCTAACTCCCTTACTGTTTCATTTTCCTAGGAAGAACTTTCACTGAAAATTGCTGAACAGCAAGTTCAGTGAGCAAGAGACTGGGTGGATGTTTCACTGCTGTCCAGAGTCAACACACCACAGGCCCAAATGTTCAAAAATGGAAATAGCGATTCTTTCTCCTATATGTAAAAAACCCCATCTGATAGACTTCAGACTTCTGGAGAAATTAGCTTTAACTGGTATCTGAAGAGTTTGGTTCGGGGCTTATAGCTTGGTATGGAGAATGCCAGACTGCATGATCATGACTTTCCTGTGCTCTGCCATGGTCTCACTGTTCCACAGGACCTGGGGGGCGAGCTCATAGCTCCACACCAAAATGCCACCTGAGCTTCAGACAGCTGCTTTCAGTAAGAAACTAACATACCAGAAGAACCAGAGCTGTCCTATAGTTGTGCTCCTAGTAGAAAGGAGGCATAGACTAAAGCCTGAACGCATAATGTTCGCATTTTGCTCTATCTCTACAGTTAATTTCAACTTCAAGTAACTTAACCTGTTTCTTTTTTTAGGTTGTTACAAAAAAAACGCATCCTTACCCTTCTCACCAGCTTTTTTCTCTTATCCAGTAGACGCTATTGTCTGACACCTTTGTGCTGAATTTTGAACTTGAACAACCAATCATGATAAGGAAATTGATTTTTCTAAAGAATGTTTTAGTCACCTTTTATCCATGCAGAAACATCCAAATTGCAGTACTTGATGAGTTAACGAATCTTTGCTTAAAAAATTATTGATGTGAGGTATCCAGTCAGGAATTTTCTTACTGATTACAGTGGAAGCTTTAAGTATTTTGAGCCTTCAACTGTCACGTTTCAAACTGACATCCTTTAGAAAGCAACAGACAAAATTTAAACAATTTTCTTTTTCATCCTCTGTTATTCTTAGATATGATTAATCTTAATTTAATGTCCTACTGATGAGGATCAACAGTAGCTTATATGGATGGATAGATTACAGATTGGTCCTGGTGCTCTGCTGTATATTGAGTTTTTTATTCAGCAACACAAATTCAGGAAAACCATGACACTTTTAATCAAATGTGTTCTAAAAAGAAGAATCCTACAGACATGTTCTTTGTTTTCCTTCCCCCTAATGAAAAGGTTTGGATTCACTTTTCCTGGCTATAGATGATTTCATAAATTCACTGAATTTACACAAAGACTTGAACATGCCCTAAAAATGCATATGAAGAAAGGAGGAACACTCTTTTCTCACCCTGCACACCCACTACTTCCCTATGTAGAGGCCACTAGAATCCAGGGAACATGACTAAAGGAACACTACCCTTACAGCGTGCTTCTGTGTCTTTCTGTCACTGAATAGGGGAGATGCAGCAATATCTAAAGCATGCTCAGTCTAAGGCTGCAAAACAACTTGGCTCCAGACAGTAATAACAGGATGAAAACATTTTTTTTCTTTTATTGTAAATGAAATGTTTTGGAGCAGATTATGGTGGGTGTATGGTAGGTAATAGATTAATCTAATGGAAGAACAAAGCAGCAGGAGAGCTAAATGTCTTTACTTTTGTCAACTTTCCTGAAATGCACTATGTACAGCAAAACCCATTACCATACTGGATGACTGAAGAAGCAGCCCCCTGAGAACCTGGGGTGTTACACAGCAAATAACTGTACAGGCCTAAGGTGTGTAAAGAATGGTGTGGGTGGGGAAAAAACTGACACCACTTCCCTTATACAGATGGTTCTGAAAAACACTCACATGCATTGAAATAAAAAAGCTCAGCCAGCACAGCATGGGCAGGATGACACATTTGTGGCTGGTGTTTAATCTTTGTTTCCTTGTTTCACTTTGATATAAGATGGTCTGATGGCATCAGAGAGAAGTCCTTACCATCCCCTCTGGTTTTACCTCTGAATGGCAGAGGTGACATGATGCAGGGAAGACGACTCGAGAGTCTATTGTCTCTCTCTCTCTTCTTTTAGTTCTTTAGACTTCTTTAAGCCACTCCCTCAAAAAGTGCAGCTCTAGTCTTTATTCGGAGAAGGTGGAATCACAGAGAATCTGACCCTTCTGAATACTTCCCGATCAGGCGAATGGACATGTCAAGAGGTAAGGCGGCTGACTCAAGCCCCTACTCAGCTACAACAAATACATCAGAACTAATTCCAGCCTTTTGCATGCTTCATGAGCTGGGGAACAGCTGTATATTACTAGCATTCTGGCCACAACATCTGTCACACATACATATGTAAGAGCACCTACATTCATAATCATAAAAGTAAAAACTGACATTCTTTTAATTGCCTTATTTTCAGTTGTTTATAATATTTCCTAACTTCAGCTGTTTGGAATAACATTTATTTACAGGAACCTGCCCCTCAGGGAATTTATCAGAAAAATTACCTCCCTAGTAGGATTTTCAGACACTGACACTGGAATCTGCAAAAATAAAGGATTGCAGGAAATAAAGACAAATCAAATGTGGACCCCTAATGGCTGGGTTTGGAAAGTGGGAAGAATAAAGATGCGGACAGTAGTGCAAAGCTGGTAAAGAAGGTGGAATGTGGAAGTGAGCATAATCTGGAGGTTTTGAGTTGAACGTCTAAGGAGTTAAGAAAGAAAAACTGATGTGCAAGGGAATAAAAATGAAGAGATACAAACTGATGGATGAAATCAGCTTTGGCAAAAGGAGGTAGAAGAAGGATATCAAACAGACTTTGAGGACCAGAGTAGAAACCAATAGTCCTGGCAAAAGATCTGTCCCTCTCTGTTAGAAAACTACATGTGAAACCCACTGCTGTAATTTCTGACTATTTTCTTGAAAAGATGACAAAATTGGCTTGTTGTGCAAATGGATAAACTGCATGTTATAGTCTTCAAATTTTTCTTGCCTTATTGACTGCACAGGATGAACCTGCTTTGGGGTTCAGCCAGGAAGGTTGTTAGAAAATAACAGATTCATTAGGTCAGACAAAAAGTGTAATCTGGTATCCTGTCTCAGCATAAAGAACAATTTATAAGTGTGGAAAAAGTATAAAACCAGCATATACAGATAATACTTCTGCCAGTATGATGTCCCAACTTCCTGAGCTAGAGTTTGCATCTGCGTCGTTGTGTTTAATAGCCCTTGATGGGTCCATGATTTTCTCTAATTGCTTATTGCTCTTCTTATACTTTTGATATCCTAAAAATTCCAAGTTACACAGTAGAATTATGCATGTCATGTAAAATACAGCATTTTGGTTTAAATTTGCTTTATGAGAGTTTCAATGGTTGCCCATTGGCTCTTCTGTTACGAGTTGATGAATAATCACTCCTTATTTGCATTCATTTAGAGACCTTTCTTGTGCGCTTGCTTCAGTTATTTCTTTTCCGAGTTCTAGTCCATTTAACTTTTCCACACGAGGAATTCATTCCAACCTTCTTGTCATCTCATTATTCTTCTCCATCTCTTTTCCAGGTCTGAAATATCCATGCCAAATCAGAGAGGGACACCACCTTCTGTGTCTGCCTTTTTCGGTCATTGTTGGAATTAGGTAGGCACTTTTGCAGAATAATTCATCATCGCCTAAGATCTCTCTCAATAATTTAGCAAAAACTATAGCATTTCTGAAATTGCATACAGGTACCATTTCAGAATTAGCAACACTGAAATTTATCTGCCATTCTTTGCACAGTGACTTATAGCAGTAAACTCTATTTTTGCTGCTACTGAGTGTTATTTTTATCATTTCTGAACTTTACCACCTTGCTATTTGTTCCCTGAATATAGAACAGAGATCCCTTTAATGATTTTTACAAGACTCCATCTGAAACCTTCCTCCTGTCTCCCTAGCCTTTATTTTCTGTTTTTAACCGGATGTTACTCTGTGGGGGGAAAGGTCTCGTTTGACATTATACCTTGATTGTAAAGCACATAGTAAGAGACCTTATCATAATCTTCAGAGAAATCTGCATATGGTACACCAGCCAAGTCATTCCTAACCACATATCTTTTAGCTGCTTTGAAAAATCCTAATGTATTTATAAGGCATGATTTCCTTCCATAAATCTATGTGAACTCCCTTCCATTACTACTCTCCCTTATTACAGTTTTTTAGTACAGAAGACATGCTTAATGGTTACATACAGGATCCTTCTTAAATTTTTTTGCAAAAGCTGGAGAGTGTGGAATAAAAAAGATGGAGATTGTAGGTAAGAGAGGATGGTCTTATGCTCAAGAAAGATGGGCACTACCCTGAGGAACTGAGAGATCTTTTACCTTTTTTGACAGTTTGTACACAATGTTGGTGGAAGTGATTTGTTCAAACAGTTCAGAAACTGAACTCATCTGAAGAATTTCTGCCCTCTAGGGAAATGGACATGGCTTCAGGACATGGTTTAGTGGGCATGGTGGTGTTAGGTTAACGGTTAGACTTAATCATCTTGAAGGTCTTTTCCAGTCTAAACAATTCTATGATTCTATGAAATAGTTCAATACTCAACTTCTGTGCACATCATCCAGTACTCACAGGTACACCAAAGATGATGGGAGCCGAGTTCTAAACGTACAAATTGCTATGTAATGCTAGATATTTTGGGCAGACAGAAGAAAGGTGATAAATGTCTAAAACAGAATACCCACAGTCAGATCTGGCCTTAATCTCTCTGTACTTTCATTCCCAATTGAAAAGACAGATGATAATAATACCATTCATCTCAAAGCTGTTTCGTGAATGTAAGTTCATTAACTTTTTTGAAGCACTCAGATACCTTATTGATAAATAGAATAAACACTGTTTAAAAGCCCCTGAGAAAATTAGTAACTCTGACTTCAGAGCTGAGTTTGAACAGTGGGCAATAAATATGACATGAGACGCAAACTGAGCTTCAAGGAGGAAAAAAAAATATACAGCAAAAACTTCATCTTCTGTTTTGCTCACTAAATGAAAGAGTAGTCTTTAAAAGAAGTAACACATTACTATAGAATTGAAAAGTTCCCAAGAAAAGATGCACAACATTAGCTCAGACACTTATAAATTTTTGAAGGCTTGACTGAAAGAGAGCACTGATGTCCCTGGAACATAATTTTGCATAAACACAACAAACAAAGTGCACACCCCTCCTTCTAATTGCAATGTTCAGTTTACAAGTACAGATAGATGAATGTAATCTCATACTAATTATTTGAGGACAAATACTAGAGTCTGACTCATTAATCAGATGAAATTTTCACTGGATTTAAGTTGGCTCTTTGCTTCTAAAGCCTCCAGTATGCAGCCCATGCTGCGTTAGTTTTCTTTTGTCTCAGATTTCCCAAGGACATGGAGAGACAGTTTATACAGTAGAGAATTTGACATAATTTTTATCAATTCAAGCATTCTGAATATACAATTTTTTTGCTTTGCTCCCTAGGTATTATTCAACTTCTAATTGTTACATTTGCAACTCTTTTTCAGCTGGACACATTCATCTTTGGTATAACTGCTACAAAACAGATGAGGCAGAACAGAATGCCCACCTGATTTTTGTCTACTGTGCTAAGACAAGGGCTTGTTTGTGCTTTTTAGGAAGCTTTTCATAAAGGGCAGGAAGTATTGCACTCATCTGCACATGCACAATACCTCTGCTTCCATTGTCTTTCAGCAGGTGCTTCACACATTTCCTTTTGTATCTGACTAGATTTGCTGGCTGGTGAGCAGTTAGAGACAGAATCAGGACTATGTCTTCACCCTATCTTTTTTTGTGAAGTTCTGCGGCTGTTGTAATAGAAGGAAAAACATGTGTTGAACAGAAGTTTCTAGTCAACCAGAAGAAAACAGGTTGTTTCAAGAACTTGCAAGAAAACCAGGAAGGATAGAATTTATTTAAAACACCCCCAAACCTTAACAAGGGATATTGCAACCATCTCCTTGTCATTCCACAGCTCAGTGAAAACCTGTATTTTATTTTTAATTCTACAAGAGCAGTTTGAACCTGTATGCAAGAGAGCATCACCACAGCATTTTCAAACTTGCTTGTTCAGAAAATTTCACCTTACCGTACATTGACATAATATGCAGGGACATAAACAAACCTTCCCACTTCTAACTGTAGAACTCCAGCTACAAGGACAGATATTCAGCAAGAAAGAAAAAGAAAGTAACTACTTGGATAATTGCTACAAAGAGGCAGCACTTCCAACAAGCGGAATTGAGAAGACTGTTTCAGAACAGTGCCAAGAGCTCTCCTCTAGGATTCCTCTCCTCTAGAAGCCAAATTCAACGTGGTGTTTGTGAGCGCTATCAGGCAATTAGTCACCCAACGATGAACACTTCAAAGCTCCAGGTCTCAGCTGAGCACAAACAACATGACAGACAGAAAAACTACATAAACCACTGCTAAATTAAAGCAGAGCATTGCATCACCCAAATAATAATTCAAAATAATTCAAAATCTGCCAGAAAATCTTCAAGATAAAGTACTGATCCCACAGGTAACTTAAAAGCCACTCTAAAATATTATTTTGAAATATGAAAGAATGAAATCTCAGGGTCTTTGCTCACCACCAGTTGTGCCCTGTGATCTTAAAAATTCCCTCCAGTGCATTTAGTAATGTAATAGATCAAGCGCAATACAGATACCGAACACTGGAAGCCCAGCAGAAGACAGATCTCTTATTTTCTGACCCACCAATAGGATACAGATAAGATGTACTAATGTTATTTCATAGCTGTGGACAGTATCCCTGACTGCAAATGATACTGCTACATATTTCATCCACACAAAAATTTTTAATTTCTTTTAAAAAAAAAGAGAAAGAAGCATATTTTCATTAATGCAGTCACCTAAATTTAAGACACAGATGCCTAAAATGGAAATCAGCAAGCACGGTCTATTGCTCGTATTGTCTCCTGAACACTTTGTGGAGCTCAACTAAATCCTTATTGCCAACTGTCAACCCAACATACTTACTGCTATTCAACCTGATGTTCCATGCTTTATCATGGATGCTGTTAAGTGCTACCAACAGGGGGATAATCAGAGAACCATACGAGTGAAGCATCTGTTCATAAAAGGCTCCACATAGAAGCTGCTCCTAAAATTCGCTTTAGAGCAGTCCTGCTCTCCTTCCTCAAATTCAGCATTCCTAGTCAGCTGCAGATTAACTCAGGTTGCACTATATGGGAACAGGGACAAATGGTGTGTGATCCCTGCCACCAGATTAACATCACAGAGAGAGCAAACAGCACAACATAAATTTTTCACTTCTATGTCTGACTGGCAACCATTTTCTTCACCTTACCAGGAGAGATTATATACACATGTGCAAGAAAAGAGGGAATGAATGAATTAGTTTAGCAGATTCCATTGATGTTCTGAGCTTACAACATATTTTCTAACCCAAGTTTAAAAAAACAAATTAAATCATTCAGCAGGTCCATCAAGAACTCTTTGCATCCTGCTCACTGTCGTTGTTTTTAACTGTTAAAAAGGAAAAGTATCCATTGCTTGTCAATCTACTTTTCAGTTCAAACTCAACAGTAGTATTGAGCAGTGCTGCTATTCCTGTCAATCAACTTTTGTAACCTGAAGAAAGGCAAAAGTTACTGACACCAAGGAAAATTTCTTACATTCTACCCTCACTATCCAAAGGGGCTTTGGGAGTTGGAACTATCAAATTAGTGTCAATTTGAGACATTTCTAAGAAGTAGGCAAGGAAGAAAAAAAAAACCACAAACAAACAAACAAAAAAGAAACCCCCCAAAACCCCAGACCACACTCAAGATTACCTGCCTTCATTTTATATGTGGCCCACTGCTAACTTCTAATCATAGGCACTGCCTGTCAGCTTGAAGGACACATTATGTCAATGTCCATATTCTTCTTTAATTATACAAGTGAATAATCTTGCATTACTTAAGCTTGAGAAGGCAGGGATTTAAATATCAAACACGAATACAGTTTTAGCTTCTTATTTTCTGAAAAAAATATTTCTTTTCTCACAAAGGAAAATGAGTTGGGAGTTCTTGAACTGTTCTGTCTTTCCTCCATAGGCACTTCCCTACCTACCATTCATCATCTCAGCAATTCAGGTTGTGAATCTCCAGTTAAAGTGATGAACCAATTCTTCTAAGTTTAACCAAATAAATGTAGCCAATAAAGGAAAATAGGATATTTGTTATTTTACATGTGTCATATATAAAGCCATAAACTCTAAAATTAAGAAAATAATTTAATCAAATCCTTCTGAAATAACATGTTCTTCATTCCACATATTTTCTGCCTATGTTTGTAAGTTAATAATTTTTATTTTCAGTGTCAGCTTGTCTTGTCAATGCTGATTGTCAGAATCAACTGTGAATTTCTTGCAGCATCTTCACGCTCATCCCTTAGCTCCATTTTGTGAAGTTTAAGCTAATAAAATTATTTCTGTGGTCCAAATACTGCAGTCATTAGTCAGCTGATTTGTTGAACAGTGGATAAAATGACTGGATGCAGTAAGAGCTCTGACTCATTCAGTCCTCTTAACAACTGGGCTCAGCTGCAGCTGCAGAGCTAATGTGAGTACTCAGTCTCTTAGCATGGAACTGTATTGCTTTTTGCAGAAATTCTCTAGCTTCTACTGAGTGTCCTATGGTACACAGGATTTCTCTAAAAAGAAATGTTTTTCACTGTCAAAAGAGAAAAAAAAGGGCATTCTAGACACTCCCATTAACAGGATATTTCTATTCAAACAACATAGCTCTACATTTCACATCTTTCACCTGACCTTGGTCCTCTGAGGCTTGCAGTATGGAAGAGCATTGTATATCTTTAGCCCACAACTGTCCCCACAGTATCTAGTCTTTTTAGCCATGGGACTGAAAATTAACATTTGTCCTTCTAGATGAAACATATCCCAAGTGGAAACTGAAGTCAATGGTATTATCTATCTTTTATTGCCCCATGTGGTTTAAGCTTAACGTTATTTCTTGGTGCCCATTTTAGTGATTGATTCAATTAGGAGAGTGTGCTGTGGAGCACTGTATTTCTGATGAGCATATTCCTGTATGAACTTACAAACATTTACTGAGAAATTGCCTCTGTGAGAAGAAACAGAAAAGTAATGAACATGCACATGCACACACAGCTAGGAATTTTCAAGCTTATTGAATCAGTTTTGCTACCTTTAAATACATATTCATGAAAACATCTGCAGGTCCTGTCAAAGTCTCATGGAAATTTGGAATGTATTTTATTTGACTGATTATAAGGCATATGGATTTGAAAATGCTGAGAAATGTAAGAAGATGAACAGTCAAGTGAAAGAAAATGACAAATCTCCTTTTGGGTCAAACTGAGTGAGGCTGCTGAATTCCACTGCATCTTTCATGACCCTTTCCATGCCCCTTACAAAAAGGACACACCTGTGGAATAGCCACCAAATTGTCTCTCTAGACACACTGTGGCTTTTGTTTTCAGGAGGCTGTCATTTTATTTTTATCAGGATAGTGTCTGTCATGCAAAGAATGTTGGTGTTATTGGCCACAGGAAAAATATATGGCTAGTTTGTTTCTAAAAGATAATACTGAAGATGGGAAAAGTCACAATCTAAATGCAAAAACTACATCGTTGACCTATACTTCCCATTGCAACCCAGTGGAAAGTATACACTGTTTTCAAGTGCCAACAGAATAGGAGAAGAAAAAAGGCAACAGCATGACCTTCTCAAATTGACCAATACAGTTAAAAGACATTAAGAAATTAAGATAATAAATATTATACAAGAACCGAGATGGAAATGTGTAGTTTCCCTCTCCACTGCCTATATTACTTTGAATACTTAGACTCCAGTGGTGTCCGTTTCCTAAGAGGACAGACATTGTACCATTTTTCCCAGCACTGCCAGATTTGTAAATGTCTCAGTATATGGTATAAAAGAGGCCAGTTAAACCTCCTCACATAGCATCTGCCTGTCTATTGTCTGCAGTTGGACCAAGCTCGCTGTCTTCTAGTACAGCAACATTACCAGCCACACAGCTGAAGTGTTGTAACACAATAAATACTTTATAATTCAGGTAAAACAGGTGCTCCTCCTCATTAAGTGCATTACCAAGGGAAAGCACAGATAATTCCATACATCTCAGAAGCATTAGCAATTGCCTTTTGTTGCTTTATCATATTATTAAAGAAAAGTAGTCTTTAAAAATTTCACATAGGAAGTATTGCACATAGAAATCTGTCAAGATAATCCCCACAAAATCTGTACAGTAAGAAAGGCATGCTTCCTGCATTTTACTATCTTGTTTAAAAACTTTCACTTAATTGGAGAAGGTTTCTGGCATAGCCATCATTCTCTGAAGACATTAAACCTATTGTGAGGTTTCATGGCTGTGTGGAATGCACAAATCTATATCGAGTTAAATAGCAACATGGGTTTGGAAGGATTAGAAAGGTTGAGATAAAAGTACTGGTCTCTCATGCAGTTTGAAAAGAACCACCACCAAAAAAAGGCCACACATTTAAGACACTGTAGTCAGAGTACCAAATTCTGAGCTCTGTGATGAAGAAAATTCTTTAATCCTGCTTATCCACAGTCATTCATTAGAAGTAGTTCTATCTGATTTTTCAGAGATACTTATTACATGAGGGGTTTAAATTACTATAATTCAAAGGATTATTTAAAGTGTCTCTTCTTCTAACCTTTTTTCAAGAAGGACTTAGAATTTTTTATGCTGAAAAATGTATATTAAGATTGTTAGAAAAATAACTTTTCCTATAAGGCATTTCCTCATACAAAAGAGGAAATGTTCACAGGACACATATTTTACAACTGCTTTACATGACACTGCTCATCTCCGCACAGAAACTTAAGTCTAACAGGATATCTACAAATGAAATTTGATGGTACAGATCAAGCTGTTTCCTCTGCAGGTATGGCCTGACCACATGGATAATCACAGAAATATGTTCTATGAAGACTTCCTGTATGTGGAAAGAAGCACAAGAGAAGAAAGTAGCAGAATACCCCACTATTACAAGGTCCCAATAGCTGCACAATCAGGAGGGAGCAAGAACACTTTCTACAGCAAACTCTTCTTGCCCATTCACATCAAGTCAGTAATAAGCCCCCACTTCTTCCCCTTATGCTTCCCTCCTTCTGGCACCTAGTTTCAGAGCAAGAGTGTTCCGAGTGGTATTTAAGCACTGAACTGGTATAAAGTGAGCAGCCTCTATATTAAATACCTGTACTTGCCCAGATACATATTCACCAGCCCTTCACTCCAACTAATCCATGCTATCCACTTTAGTATTAGCAGGAAAAACCTTGTAATTTCTTGACATTATCTATTTCTCACTCTCAAAGTTAGGGAATTTGAGAAAAATTCAGCTAAGAAACAAGTAATTTCTAGAAGCCGAACGTGCACACACACAGAGAATCCCTCCTCCCCTAAATTCAGAACCAGTGCTGAACAAGTCACTGCAGTTACCCATAGTTAAATGGCTACATGTATGAGCAATAAACCAGCCTTGCATTACCCGCTGTAATTAATCTAAAACAATTTAAGTGCAGCATTTCCTTTAGGAAGAACAAATAGAAATAATTTTTCCATGCTCTTACAAGTGTGGAAAATTCCCAAAAGTAAAGTTGAAAGCAAAGGTGTTCACTCCCCTCTCGCCTTTGAAATCTAGCAGACAGAATAATATTCCCTTCTGCGGCCTAAAGTTCTACCTACAGGGGACTTTCTTCATAGTATCATACATTACATTTATCGGTGTGATTCCTGACCTGCAAGGCATACCAAAATTAAATGCTTCCAAAGTTCATATTAATTAGGACTGGAGAAGCCTTCACAGGTTGTGATTTAGCAAATATTTTGCACCTCCAAATAAGGTATGTGAGGAATATTATATTTAGGCAAGATATTTTACCTGTCTGACATTGCAGGTTGATCTGTATTAACTGCTGTCTTCTAAGAAACTGGGTGCAAGTCATACCCTGGTGTTTCCCTTTAGAAAGAGAAAGAGAGTGCCTGCTGCTTTTCTAAAATAATGTTGGGCTCTGGAATGCTGCTCATGGCTATGAGAGAGTGCAGGAAGCAGTAAATATATAGACTTGTTTAGGGAGCCTGTACACATCTGACATTTTTCAGGAGAAGTCTTCAACATGCTGTGCAATAATTATGATCTGGCAAAGCAGCTACCAGGCCCAAAAGACTAATTCGCAGATAAAGGCAGTTCTAAGAAAAGCCTAGGAACAAGCTCTGCAGGTTAAGCGTTAAGTGTAAAACTGTTTTGGTAAACTAAGATAAGCACCACTAAAACCAAGTTCTTGGGCCAGATGAAAATGACTATGTTAGAGAATAGTAAGAGGAATGGTGCAACAAAAGCTCACATTTCACTTTATCCCCTGCCCTAAGCAGTGACACAACCAAAAGTTCTGGACACTGCTTGACTACACAACTCATCAACAGCATTTGTTGATACCCAGTATTTCATACAGAGCTAGCTGACATCACATTATGTTTTATAAACGTTTTCCTGGAAGACAATGTGCAAAATGGAGGACCTTCACCTATCATCTACTTCATTGCCATTTGCCTTATATGAGCAGATAATCACTGAAGGAGATCAAACACTTTGCTGAACCAGGGAAGGAACTCAGCAGTGCATACTGCAGAAGGCGAAGCAGAGTCAGCAATTCAGTCTTCTAAAATATGAACGCTCTTTCCCTGTAAGTCTAATTACCACAGTTCAGTGGCTTAAATAAAGTGATCCAATAGGTTCAGACCTGTTTTTTAGACACCAACCTTCCAGTGAAAACCTTTAATCTTCTTTATAGTGCAGTTTGTTTTCCATCTCCCTACAAGGCTTGTAGTTTACAGAACCAATTTCTCCATTAGGATCCCGCCATGGGAGGGGGGTAAGATGGCATGGCAGGCACAGGTTTAGGCTGCCCTGGATTGTAATGTTGCAGTTCTAGTAATGATCTAATAAACTCCAGGTCAAGATATCAGAGAGACATTTGAGCTCACATCTGAAATATAAGCAATGATTTAAACAACAACTGTATTTTTTATCCATATTACCCACAGTATACGATACAACATTGAAATAATGTTACATTTGCAACAGAAATTAGGAAAAAGGATGATGAAAATCAGGGCTAATTCAAATTTCTAAATGTCCTTAGGTTGGAAAGACAAGGATGATGAAAATTTAAATCAACATTAGCCTTAAATTCACTTCTGTTGATTCTTGCAGGACGTTTCTGTCAACTCAATGTGCCTCATATCTATATTCTAGAAAGAAAAATAATTACTAGTTGCTCTTTTTACTTTGTGCACTACCCTTCAGTCTTGCACTGAACCTGTTTTACTTAGGTTATTCATGCTTGGAATGAACTGTTGGTAATAGAACATCCGCCCTATCTTCACCTACACATACAGACGTATGACGAGGTTAGAAAAGTATCTATATGTATTATTATACTTCTTTATTTAACAAGAATGGCTTTCCTTTGTTACCAAAAATGACATCTTATGAATGGATATTACATAAAATGCTAAATAATGTGTTTTCTTTATTATACTCAGTACGTTCTCTACATGATTGCCAAGCTGACTGCATGCACACGCATTTGTTTATGAAAGATTACAAGTATTCATGTCTGTAGACCATCCAAGATGAAATCAATTGAACCTTAACAGTAATCCTTTACGTCCCCACAGCAGTTTTTAATTAACACACTCTGGGTGTTGTGGAGCTAGTACTTTGTCAGATTATAAAATCTGAAGCCTCAGGACTTGTAACAATCTAGGGGGAAAATAAATTAATACATTTTCTTAAAATTAAAGGAACTGATGTTTCAATACAAGAAGAAAACACAAATATGGCAAAATAATTAATGAAAACGTGCTACTTCACTCTTCCCATGCTGAAGGATAACAGTAGAAAATAACAAGCATGACATTAAGAAAGACTTAAATACACAGTCTGAATAGAGGGAAGCTTACTCTTCTAGCAAAGGACAGAAACCACAAACAGAAAACAAGAAAAGAAGAAAATGTTCTTTACTTGTAGATTTTTCCTGTAGAAAATGTCAGTTGATTGTTGCTGAACACTGACTTGTATCACTCCCAAGCTAATAGTTGGAATATATCCAACATTTGATTATAATATTAGCAGGCACTGAGCTCATATAAGCTGACTCCCCTCCTCCTTAGACTAACTTTACACTGATGGAATTCCAGTACATTCATTATAGTTACTCTTGGTTTATTTGAGAACAGGTATGAGCAGGAGGGATTTTTATTGTTTTCTCCATATGTTGTGTATGCTGTCACAGGTACTTATTTATTCCATCAAAACTCTGCATATTTTGGATGATGGCTTGCCATAAGCCTGAAATCTGCCAGTGCAACTTAATAAAAAAGTCTCTGCCCTCTCACGTTCACGTGAAAGATATAGGAAAAAAAATAGTTATTAAATGTAAAATGCTGAGCTAGTTCTGTGGCCTGAACTGGAATCCAGCCCTGTGCATAGTAAAAGGAAATCATTAGATAATTTTTAAATGTCTTCAGTTAAACAGCTCCAGTTCATCTCCTGGTGGACATTAGACCTTATCTCACATTCAGCACACAACTGTTATAATGTAGGCCACGCAGCTTCCAACTCTCTGAAGGGACGTGAAGTATAATAACAATGGATACTGGCATACTGTTTTGTTCTGCTAGGTGCTGTTCTGACCGAACTGAAATTCACTTGCACAGAAGTTAATTGAACATACACTATTAATCTACACTGCCTGGCCTACCTCTATAAAACACCTTGGCCTTGTGTTTCTCAAAATAACCCTCACAAGGCAGAGATACACCTATTAAAAACAGAGATGGATGAATGAGCGTGCAAATATAAGAAAGGATTAGCCATTCTGAGTTCCTTTCTATCAATGAGATTAAAGCAAACACCACTGAATTCTAGTTCCTAAAAAAAAAATTTATCAGATCTGAAAGTAATTCTATTTAAGAATGTTGGTTGTGATTTGCAACAGATTTTATGAAGCATGAGTGCCAATATGCTACAAAAATTTACATTGGACCACAGGGTAGCTCTTCATTAGATTCATTAGGCACATAAAAGATCCTTATTATATTACTTGAAACACCTCTTGTATGAGCTGATAGGAAAAAGATTATCACTCCTTCCCCTTTTGTTTTAACAACAAAAACAAGTTATTGAAAGTTCTCCAATCACAACAATCTTATAACAACTCATCTGTTATATCTCAGAGAATTCTAAATCAAAATATAATAAAAATAAACTGTAATACACATACATTATTAATAGTATCAGCCAGTATTTAAAAACAAGTATGGACATCACAGCCATAAATAGTATGGTTTCACATACTGACTCAGAATTTTTGCTCTTTCATATTCACTCTTTAGTAGAAGTAAATCTTTTGTTTTATTGACAGTTGTTTAACGCTTCTTTTAGCCAAAGTTGCATATACTGGAAAATAAATAAAAGTCATACTGGAAAACTCAGAATTTCTGGGCCTAAATCACATGGTGTCTTCGCAGGCAGGGTTCAGTGTGAGGCAACAAATTTCCTCTCTACATATGCCCAACCTTATTTCTTTTTTATTTGCAAAGCAGCCTATGAATTCCTTAGGATGGGGTGCTTTACTAACTGATGCATAGAAAAGCCAATGTGTCTGGACATGCATGTATTTATACCTACACTCAATAAACATACTATACCTAGAATTCAGAATCTGATAAAAATAAAAACCAAGAGAAAGTAAGTCTCGAATACAGTAAGTTTATAAATTCCTATATTGTTGTCAACTTCAACACATAATACATGCAGGAAGCCTACAAGTATATACAAACACATATGTGTGTATGTATGCTTGTATGTACAGAGCATGAGCCTCTTCCTTGCCCTATCACATGCCAAAACATCTCATGGCATCTTATGCCAGAACGTGCAGTACATGAACACAATTCCCAAGTGAAGTGAAGACCCCCCTCACAGTACATGGAACTGCTTATGCTCATCTTTTGTCCTCAGGAATGAACTTCAACATGTTGCATCTAGTGACATGCAGGAAAGACTTTTATGACAACTCTAGGAAACAAAACCCTCAAGTTTCTGTCAGCTTCATTGGCACAGGATTCTTGAAAACTTCTGAATCTCACCAGTGGGTATGCTGCGTATTAATAATGATAAAGGTCTGGAAAATAACTTCTGAGGAGAGGCAATCTTCATTACACTGTTCTCTCGAAGGGGTGGCAGGGCTGGGTGTTAATACTGTGGAGATAGAAACATCCACGAGCAAATATCAGTCAAATGGACAGTGACTACTCAGTGATCCACTGGGTATCACTTGCATTTCTTGAGCAAATCACTTCTCTGTCCTTGATTTTCCCATCTTTCCAAGTATTTGTTTACTCAGGTTTGAAATGCACTGTACATGCATATATTTTTCTAAATAATGTGACCAGCACCACTTACTGAATAACTGTGATTCATATTCATTAGCTACTCTACCTAATCCTTTAATGCTATAATATCTACTATTCTAAAATACTAAATTGACTTCAAACTAGCTGCTAGAAGTCTTCAATAGTTGGTTGGCAGTTGAATCAGTCTGGGGATGTAGGAAATAAAAAAAAAGTATGAATGGTATCAGCAATTTACCAGATTTAGAGAGTCTTCCTACACCTATTTTTTTGATATATTTCAGAAAAGCAACTAGACAGTGAATTTCCTACATTCCTAAAACAAATTTTAAACCAGCAAAAACCCAAATGCATCAAACAAATCTGATTCAACTTCCGTTAAGAAAAAGGACATGTGGATTAGTCCTTTTCTAAAGCTAAAGGATTCTGCTAAACATGTATTTTCTCCTTCTCAATGCTTCACCTCATAATCAGAAATCACTCCTCTATGAAGGCTTTAGAGAATAAGAAAATCAGTCTACAAGGCCACTGTCTCACATGTAGGATTGATTTACATCCTCTTCTTTTCATCTTGGCTCCATTAATTGATACGGTACTGGATAATAACAATCCACTAATAGCTCTGAATGTGGTTTTAATGGAAATGGAAATGTGGAAAGCATTACACTAATAAAAAGAAATGGAACAAGATTTATGCAGTAACAATAAATATAAAAGGAAAGCAGAATTGAAGGCTCAGTTATGATCCTGACCATTCAATATCAATCTCTTCATTTTTTTCATGACATCAGTTTTAACATGCCATTTGTGATACCTGCATGTTCCTGTGGAATGCCTATAGGGAGCTTGCAGCTGAAAATAGATGAACCAAATTCAGAAACCACACATCTTTTCCACTTTTTTTCCCATTATTAGAATCAATTCTGACTGCAAGGTTGTAAAATAGCTGGTCTTTTTTACTCGTTTCATTTAAATATGATCACAAGAGTAATTTAAATATGATCAGAAGAGTCAACCCCTTAACTTGTTGTTAAGAAACTAATGGCAGCATTTCTTCACACTTCTTTGCCAGGTGACTAAGCAATTAAAAAATTAATTGGTCTGTATTATTCATTCAGCTATCTAGAATGGACAGAAGGCTATTCTAACCAGCTGGAAAACTTTGTAGAGTGTGGGCATAAATTCATTATCTTGATGGGAAGTAGTCAATCAACTTCATCAAGTGCACTGAAAAGAGAAAAACAAAAATTCCTAGCCAGATATTTAATTTCAGACCTGACAATTATTTTTTTTAATCCAGATAGAAACTCACTGATGTATAAAAAGGCAGTTGGAGATATGTACTACAGAAATTTAGATGAACAGTATCAGGATGCAAGCAGTGCACAGGACCTAGGGTTTCTATACCACCAACTTGACTTTATTTTGAGCAACTTCTTATTTTCTTAGGGATCTATTTTAATCATTTAAGTAAAGCTCTGGCTACTTGATCCTACCTTCATTGCAAGACCACCTCACACTGACTTTACTCAATTGCTTCTAACAATCTTTTTCTTCATTTCACTACTGCATTTAACTTTCTAAGAGATTTAATCCTGTAAGGGTAAGAAATTGATATCATAACTTGCTCTAGAGATATCTTTTTAATGCATGTATGTATTTTTGTACATACAGCCTTTAAGTTAGTTTATGTGTACTAATAAATTAAGCTTCAGATCACAGGAGTACTAATAACTATTTCTTACTTCCTACCTTGCCTACGGATTTTACTGAAACACTTGAACAAGTCTGTTCTTTACATATAAACACATCAGAAAAGTAACATACTGGAACTAACTGATGGAAAAATTAGGCAGAAGTGCCCTGATAAAGATCATAAAGCAAGTCACTGGGAAATCAGAAAAACAGGCCACATTTCCAGATCTAGTTTTCCAGCTGGCATATATAAGCATAGCTCTAAGGAAGTCTAACCCCAGCTGAGATGCTACCTCCCCTGAATTAACAATTTAATTCAATTCTATGAATTAACAATTTAACCCTACTCTCTACTGAATAATTGCATAAGAAATGTAAATGAAATTTGTGTCGTGCTATCAAGTATCCTGACACCTGGTAGACATAAGGTGAAACATCTTGATTTTTAACATACTGCAGTCTTCTATCAGTACTGAAAATTTGAAAAATGAACCACTGGACAAAAGGGATTAACATCGTCATAAGAAAAAAAATGAATTAACCTGAAGGCCAACATGGAGTCAGAGCCTAATTTGAAAATTACTGCACTAGCCATTCTAAGAAAAAATACTGTACTTCAAGTAACTGTTTATACATTGGAATATTGGTATGGTTGCTGGGTAGAATCCAAACAATGATCCCTCTAGTCCTGGATTTTGTCTCCCATTGTGATATTTAGGGTGAAGGATTAAGACAATACATACATGACAATTACAGAAAGATCTAACAACACAGGGAATTTCAACATAAGTGTTACTGTCAGTAGTCAGTTAGCTTTAATCTACCAAGTGTAACTGCAGAATACTACATCACGTCTATCCTTTCTCAAATTCTACATACTTTAGACTTAATGATACATCGTGTCAAAGAATTCCTTCAATTAATTCTAAATGCAACATTTTGGTAATCACCTTGTCACAAAAAAGCATACAGTAATGTCAAGATTCATTTAAGTACAGCAATTGCAAGCATCACTTGTGAAGATGTGAGCTACTTTCTAAACACAAATCAAATTCAGAATATTGTTATAGTTTCAGAAAAAAAATCAATGGCTGAAATATAGTGTGTATGGGATACACTTGATGCTGTTACACTAAGCAGAACACATAGTTTGCAGATCTACTGAAATATTGAATAAATTGTAAGATTTTTCCAATATGTTATTGCAGAACGGGTAATTCAAGTACAGTATTTACAGGGAAATCAATGTTAAACCATTAGTTTGAGAAAAATGTTTTCCATCAAAATGAGAAATGTATGACTTCAAATAAATTTAACAAGTTTCTTATTTCTTTCATTATCCTCCTTTATTTTTCTGTCTAGGGAAGGCCAATTCTAGATGACAGATAATGACATTTCTGCATTGATAAGGGAAACCCTCCCCCTTGTTATCCTTCACTGTATTTGCGTAATTACATTGGATTTTTATCCAGAAAGTCAGTATATTGCTCAAATTTAATTGCTTCTGTGTCTGCATGATTGTTTATATTTATTAAACTCTATAATAGAAATACATCAGGTAAAGTAATATAGTAAAAAAAAAACCAAACTCTAAAAATATTATTCTCTGCAAGAACAAACTTTAGAGTGTTGAAGAAAGTGACTCTTCCCCTCTTCTGAGGGCTCAGAAGGCCACACCTGGACTACTGTGTCCCATTTTGGGTCCCCCACTACAAGAAAGACACCAAGAAACTGAGTTCCAGAAGAGGGCAAATAAGATGCTTACATGAGGGAACCAGGTTCATTTAGCTCGCACAAGAAAAGCACCTGCAAGTGCACAGCAAAAGGACAAAGTGTAGGTCAAGCCGCAACAAGAAAGGAAAATTCCAACTGAATATTAGAAAAAAAAAATCATGACAATAGCTAAGCACTTATACAGATGGTCCAGATTCTCCATCTCTGAAGTGTCTCAAAATTCAACTGGAAAAGGCTGTGTACACTTAGAAGCTGACTCTGCTTGGAACAGCAGGTTAGACTAGATGGTCTCTAGAGGTCCTCTTCAACCTGATTTTTTCTTTGATGCTATAATTTCAAACCTTCGTGAAAGAACGAAAAATACTGCCAATTCAGAATAGCACATAAAAAATACTTTATTTTAATATTTTATATGAATGGCCACCTTAATCTTTGAAAAACAAAGCAAGCAGAGCTATAGTAGTTATTCTTCAAGAATTCCCAATGCCAAGGTAATACTGTAAGACATGAGCATTTGACAAAACCCAGTTCATTTCTAAGTAGTATTACCAATACAATCAACTCCGAATGCTAGTGAAGTTTTGAGGGCAGATCGAAGCTTTGGTATGTATCTGACAACATGTATAATACATGCCGTTAAATGTTAGCATTATACACCTTACTGTAACCTGAAAATAATAAAATTTTAACACATCAATATGACTGCTGTAATTAGATATTAATAACAAGTAGTTATTGTAGTATTATGTATAAACATAGTTCTAGTTACCTTTACTACTTAACATGAATTTCCAAGATCATGAAAAGTCTAGGAACCTTAAAGCAAGAACATGTATGTGAGCAAGAAAATACCAGGGCTATCTTGAACATTCCTGGAAAAAAACATCATTAAGATGCTATGTCTTCAAGAAATGCTCATCTGCATCTGAAGAAGTTTAGCTATGATATTATGAGAAACAAAACCCTGTAGAATACAAGCCACCCTAAAGGGTGGTCCACAAGTAAACAGGATAGCAAGTTAAAGAAGCAGGAAAACAAAATGTCAAGTTAATGAAACAGAAACCTTCCATGGAAAGAAACAAATGACCACTGCCAGACTGTGTATGTAAGTTCACAAAAACCACTATTAGACTGTGCAAGTAAACATTTTTTCAAAACTGGACATGCAGAACAGACCACTCTGATATCCTATACTATACTGCTCCATATGTAAATACCACCTTATTAACATTAAAGAGGAAAAACATTTCTAATATTTGTTCCATGTACTTGGTTGATTCTGGTTACTTGGCCCCAAGGACCGGCTGTAAAATCTGGATGAAACAGACTTCACAATACCTTTGTGAGATACGTATGAAATACTGTCCAAAATGAACAGATGGTCAAACTAAAGAATAGAGATTAAATACTCTTAAGCTGATCACAATATGAAGTAGAGCTAGGCAAAATATTTTACCAGAAGAGATGTAAACCCAGATGACAATTTTTTTAAAACAAATTTATGTTTGAACATATCAAATCAGGTGGCAGACCTCAAACTTTCAAATAAAAAATTCTTTTAAGAGTAAAAAGACCCCCAATTAACTGCTTAATTTGACATGATGCCTTCCTTGATAGTGTACCTTATTTTTTGAAGAAAAAAAGAAAGGATAACTTGCAAAGTTAAGGAAAAAAATTAACTTTCTTTGTGAGAAAGCAGGAAAAATCTTTTAGGGGCTAAGCTTCAGCTTCCTTTGGCAACGTATTAGTTTTGACCAAACAGAGTTTTACCTGTTCTCAGAATGCCACTATGAAGACAGCAAGCACCATTTCTTGATACATTAAAATGGAATTCAAAATATTTTGGCCTATCTAATCAAAAGTACTACAGACCTGAAAAGTTATAGTGAAGATAGAATACAAGTTCAAGTCTAAAAAAACCGCAACCAAACAAAACAAAGACAAGACAAACTTTTCTGGTTCAGACACAGATCATGGAGAGCTTTTCAATCATAAAGGCCATAATGCATATTTTGCATAAAAAAGCCCCTAAGATGCAACCAGAGTGTTCCTTGTCTTTTGAAGCAAAGATGTGATCATAGTCTTCCCTGCCTGCCTTTCAAGCATTTTTGATTTACAAACACCCCTGGGTTCATGCAATTTGATTAACGGTTTATATGTAGATTCATTATTCTCTTGCCAGCAACTGCTTTTACCTAACTGCTTATGATTCCTCCTTACCTGAAACAGAGCTGAAGATTTATTCACTTAAAGCAACATCTTGATTAGCATACAAGCTTCTGCATCAGCCACCTTTCAACCTTCATTTACATTATGCACAAGCTGGATATAGATACACTTTAGCCCTGAACTAAGCAAGAGCTTGCTATTGTCTTTCAGCTGTTTAATCACCTATACTTCCAGCAGTCATTCTGTAAAAAATAACACACTTTGGGATGGAAAACATGTCTAGGCAGGGTACAATAAAATGAAACGCTGAATTCCTGCTTATTTTACACAATTGTATGAAAATTAGAGGCAGTGAAGTCTATATGGCTTGCTCACAAAAAGGATATCTGCATCAGTGAAAAAGAAGCATTTCCTTGTTTATGTATTTATTTTTTAAAAAGAGGAGTTCTGGGTTTAATTCCCAATTTTCTGCTCCTGTTTGATGTGGGTGACACTCCCTTGAAAGAAATTCTGTAACGTCACCTTGAAGCTTGATTTTTAAGATAAATCTTTTGCAATCACTTCTGATTATGCAAGACATAAATCTGAAAAAATGTCACTGGATGGAATTATAATACCATCTCAAAAAATCGTTACAGGACCTATTTAAGGGTTGGAATCAAATACACATTTTAATTGCACATTTTAATTCAGAGTTATGATGCAGAAATCTATTGACTTTTGTATTCCTTGCTTTGGTCAGACTGTTTCCTTCATGCTTCACTCAAGGAATATAGGTTCACATAGGAGCATAACATTATTTCAGGAATGATACGGTTAAAACCATTACATGTATTGCAATCATTTTACTCTTATATGTTGCTGATCCTTGTAGTCATTTGATCGTTTTCTCCCTTTTCTAATATGCAATCAACATGCAATACCCTAATGGTCTAATTAAGCAATGACGACTCAGGCAGGAGGCTTCCTGGGGATTAATGACCACCTGGGAGGAGCTGATGTCCCAAAACATAGCCTAGGGACATTAACATCATTTGTTTATTAATCTTTAGGAAATGCTTCATGATGAGGTTGCTACCTCTATTACAAGGCTGAAGAATTAAATGTATAGATATTTTAAGTTCCTCATATTTTAGTTAACACGTCAGACTTTCCTAGAGGATTTAATGATCCATACGACTCTTTAAATTGTTTCATGACTGCATTGTTTGTAATCTGAGATTTTAAAATAAGGAAGTGTAAAAAGTTGCATTATTAAAACTTCAAGATGAGAAAATAAAATATTCAAAATCTGAATAAAGATATTATTGTGGAGTACTGAAGAACCACAAAAGTATGTATGGATGTGTATTCAGGCAAACAGGGTTACTAAGAAGAGAGATACAACTTGCTCTTGGTACTAAAGAGTACCAAAACAGATACAGACTTTAAGGAGTCTTCTCATGACCCTCAACCTTCACCTTCATCTCAAGGCTAAGCAAGCTTAACTTCTTATTTCTAACAGTACCACGAGTGTCACCTTGATCACTGAATTTATTTACACTTCATTTTGAGTTTCAGTCTGATTTGAAAGTTACAAACATTTACAGAACGTATCTCCTTGCATAGGTGAAGCTAGTGAGAATACGGGTAGTTTTATCACCCCAGTTTGGAAAACAAGTGGTTCTTTCAGTTTTTCAAAATAGGATTCCAGGATTCCCACTCCAAAAGAAAGTTAGAAATTCCAAAATACCTTTACTGCATTGGACATGAAACATCAAAAACGCATACTGAAGAGAAATTCCAAAATGTAATTTTAAACAACTCAGATGATGTCCCATTTAAACTTTATTTAAAATAACATGGACGAATCTTGTAAGTTAGAAAGCTAACAGTCTTAGTTCAAAGTTCTTAGCCACACAATTTGGAGTTTAAAAGCCCAATTTCTAAGCCTAAACCCATGCCAATAATTATCAGATCTTGCCATGAAGACTGAAAGGCTTGAAACTGTAAATTATTGACTGACACTGGGGGCTCTCAGGGTTTGGGGATTCTGGACCGTAAACTGTTTTTCATGATGAACTCTAGGGAGGAAGAAGATTTGGCTGAATCTTCTATGCAAGTAGATTTACTGATAGAGAAGCATTTCTAAATAACACATTCTTTCTACCAATATTAAAACTGAAAAATTTTGAGCAGCACTATCAATAACTTGAATAGTATCAGACCTTTGTATAAAAAGCCTGTTTTGACAATTAAGCAAACAAACATCAATAATTTGAAGGCATTTTGTTAGCTGTCTGGGCATCTACACGTTTCAGTCTGAAAAAACAAAGATTTCATCCAAAATCACTGAAATTAAAGAGACTCTTTCTCCAGAAGTCAGTGGTTTTTGTTAATGTGGCATTAAATGAGAATAACATTCAAGAAGCATGTGTTTTATCCTCAGAGTACTAAATTCTTACAGCTAAAAGGAGGATGTTTTCTGTGTATCGGGCTTCCACTGTATAACTGCTAAACACCCTCTTGCTCAAACAAATAGGAAAAAGAATGGCATTATTTTAGACAGGAGATAATATAAAGGGAAGATAAGCTCCATGTAATCAATATGGTCACAACACTGCTGACAGCTTCTTTTCTTTCTATTGTTCTTGTGTCAGACACCTTCTGACATGCTAACAATGTTCTTGGTTACAATGCGGGGAAAAAAAAAAACCAAACCCTTATTCAGAGCTGCATATATTACTGTGTAACATAATTTCTTGGTAGAAGAGGAGAAATTAAGACTAGAATTTTCACTGCAGATTTAGGTAGCTTGGCAAAAAAAATTCCATTAAGATTAGACAGGTGGTTATTCCTTTACATGTCTGTGAATGTGCCACCAACATTGCCTCTCATTGATGTCTTACATATGTTTGCCAGCCTGCATAAAGTGTGTGCTCCTGCTTTTTAGCCATAGCACTTAAATTCGAGTGATGAGCAGAGACTTTCAAAGGTAGTTGCCAATCCTGGATTACAGAGCAAATGCTGTTCTATGAGGCTCAGAAGGATCCCAACTAGCACGTGTTTTGTAGTTTGCTGCAAATCTGGAAATACTTCAGTTTTTCAAGCACAGTAGTGTAGTAGACTTTTTCAAAGATGTCTGACTGCTTACTTGAATTAAAGTGTACTTTACAGAATATTACTGAGAGCACCATAAAACAGCAGAATTATTTGGAACTTAGCCTGCTGAATGCTAGCTGAAGTCTCTAAATCTCAGCACTTTTATACTTGCCTAATATCTAGGCATAGCATTAACAAAGAAGATTATGCACTTGAAGTATTCTATTTAACTAATAAAACAAAGGAAATTAGCATGGCATAATTAGCTCCAGCCTTACTGAAGGTAAGAAAAAGCAATGAAAAGCTATTCTTTCAAATGTGGAAAATCGAACAGGTGATTTTATAGCACATCAGATGACATCATTACTCTTTCCAGATAAATATCTAAGTGTTTGTCACATTAATGAGCCACAGGATAAAAATGCTTCTCTGGGCTCTATAGAAAGATCAATACGGAGAAGAGATATTATACAGGCTTTTTGTTTCATTTTTGGAGAACCAGTCAGTTGACTTAATTAGAACAAGAGTCAAATTTTAGCAAAGAAGCCTCACACAAGCTTCAGCACCATCATAAACACTGCAAGCACATTATTGGTATTGCACATTTATCAGGCAAACTATTCTGGATATGTAATGTCAGAAATTATGAAGAGAGACAACTGCTTACAAATCTTTCTGAGTTGTGTCTCCTATAACAACCTAATGTGAAGATTTCACTTTTTAAAAATTGTCATGTTTCACTGTAACAATGAAAGTGAATATATTAATATTTCAGAGCTGTTAAGAGTCTCCTAGCATTTCACAGTTGTACTGGTAAAGTCTTGGGAAGAAATGGCTTAGAGGAGTTACTGGGAAGGTAGTTTTCCCTATTGCAAGGAGCGTTCCAAGAAAATTCTTTTGAAGATTCTGTTCACACTCTCCATATTCAACAAGATGTATATTTTAAGTCAATATATATTTCTAGTGGTGCAGAAAGCTGGGATTCTGCCCTAATGCCAGACACAATAGATGTAAAAAGAAAACAAATAAATAAAATGCCACAAAAGACCTGAACTGGATACAGAACCAGTGATAGTAAGAGATGAGGGACTGCACCGGCAAGGAGATCAGCCTTTTTCAATAATACTCTGTAGTCACCTGTCGTGGTTTAACCCCAGCAAGCAACTAAGCACCACACAGCCACTCTATCACTCCCCCTCCTCAACTGGACAAGGGAAAGAAAATATAACAAAGAGCTTATGGGTCAAGATAAGGACAGGGAGAGATCACTCAACCAATTACCATCATGGGCAAAACAGACTCAACTTGGGGAAAATTAAATTAATTTATTACCAATCAAACCAGAATAATGAAAAATAAAACCAAATCTTAAAACACTCTCCCCCCACCTCTCCCATCTTCCTGGGCACAGCTTCACTCCCAAATTCTCTACCTAGACCCCTCAGTGGCACAGGGGGATGGGGAATAGGGATTGCGGTCAGTTCACCACACGTTGTCTCTGCTGTTCCTTCTTCTTCGGGGGGGGTGGGGATGACTCACACTCTTCCACTGTTCCAGCATGGGGTCCCTCCCATGGGAGACAGTCCTTCATGAACTTCTCCAATATGGGTCCTTCCCACAGGCTGTAGTTCTTCACGAACTGCTCCAGCATGGGTCCCCTCCACGGCGTGCAGTCCTTCAGGAGCACACTGCTCCAGCGTGGGTCCCCCATGGGGTCACAGGTCCTGCCAGAAAACCTGCTCCAGCGTGGGCTGCCCACAGGGTCACAGCCTCCTTTGGGCATCCACTTGCTCCAGCATGGGGTCCTCCATGGGCTGCAGGTGGAGATCTGCTCCCCCGTGGATCTCCATGGGCTGCAGGGGGACAGCCTGCCTCACCATGGTCTTCCCCAGGGGCTGCAGGGGAATCTCTGCTCCGGCACCTGGAGCATCTCCTCCCCCTCCTTCTGCACTGACCTGGGGGTCTGCAGGGCTGTTTCTTTTACATGTTCCAACTCCTCTCTCTGGCTGCCATTTCCGTGCCCCAGCAACTTTTCTTCCCTTCTTAAACACATTATCCCAGAGGCACTACCACCATCACTGATGAGCTCGGCCTTGGCCAGCAGTGGGTCTGTCTTGAAGCTGGCTGGCATTGGCTCTGTCAGACATAGGGGAAGCTTCTAGCAGCTTCTCACAGAAGTCACCCTTGTAGCCCCCCCAGCTACCAAAACCTTGCCATGCAGACCCAATACATCACCCTACAGCTGTGGAACAATCAAGAAAAGCTGGGACGCACTGCATGCTTGTTCTTATCATTGGTAATGAACACAAGACGAAAATATTCTGCCTATTTTCTTTCGCTTGTATCCTTTCAAAACTACAAAAACAGACATTAAAAAAAAAAAAATCTCAGAAGGGATTTACAGGTTCTATACACACAGTTCCTCAACAATCCCTGTCCTGAAATGATTAAAATGCATACACAGCAAATCAGCACTCAACAATATCAATGGGATTATTCAAGCAGCTAGCCCTCACCCAAGTCAAATAGTTTCAGTTTACAACTATGAAGCAACTGTCCCAGGTGAATCTGACAAAATGAGTATGTGCCACTGCCTCCCCTTAGTATCCATTCAAAAGTATCTCACACATTCTTCCCTGGCCTTATGAGCTCAACGAGCAGAACCAAATGAGAGCCTGCTGCTAACCTTTTTAGTATGCTCAAAAGAGAGCTGCTGTGACATAGCTCACATCCAGGCACAAGCCCAACATTATCAATACCATAGTATAGATGCATAATTTTTTTCAATTCTCTGATAACAAAAGATAATCTGATACTAAAGAGTGGTTTAAAACCAGACTGAAAACAAGTCAATTTAATCAACTGTAACTACATTCAGAAAACAAGAGAATATTTCACTGTAATTATTATTTTTGGAAATGAAATGGGCACAGTTCATACTGCTTATCTTAAATGATGTTTTGTATCCTCTCTGAGGCACTTTAAGCAGAAAATACTTGGCTATAGAAAAGGTTTATTGTTAAACTGCTATGGTTGTTCTTCCTATTAATCTACTCTCATTTGCTTTTTCCAAGTGCAATAATACTTTTGATTTCAAGGGTCACATTCAAATGCCACTATCCCAAGGACTAAGTGGAGAAAATTTAAGCACAGGCCAACATCTCGCTGGGATTTGCAGAACCTTCTGTAAAGTAAATAAGGCCCTTGTGGCTTATCAGTCGTTGGTGTGTTCAGCTCCCTAAACTAAGAGAATTGAGGGGATTAGTTAGAGGAGAAATGAATTGTACCTAATTAATTCCCCAGATCCCTGCAGATTATATGGCATGTTTGGAACAGCAAGAAATTGTGACTGAAATTAAAAATACATACCTACAGCAGTGATGCTGAAAAATGCAGCCTTTTTTCCTACTACTACAATATCATTGATATATTAACAGAAGTTATTACATTTTAGAATTTTTTATCATTTTATGAAAATTTTTCCTGTCATGCTTTTTTTGGAAAAATATATATTTAATACAGAGCTGAGAATTCTAAGTTTCTGACAAGCAGAAGAGAATAGTAATGTTGGGAAATGGATATTATTTATCCTTGCATATTTGTGATGTTTTAGCTTTGTACTGTTTGTTTCTCCCCTCTCTCCCATGCTTTATTTTTCTCTGACTCTTCATCCGTTACATAAAATACCAACAAGATAAGACTTCATATGCTACTCTCAGTGACAGAGATTTAAACTTGGAAAAAGTCAGGGGAGCCTAAAAGACTTTATCTGGATTTAAGTAAAGGCAGGAGAAAAGCAGAATCAAACCTGAGATTTCAGGGAGAAAAGAAGGATAAGGTAAATAAAGAAGACTAGTTCCAACAAAAGAAAAATGAAGGCAGTTTCAATTTGTGAAAGTCTGAAATTAATTTTATATTGTATTTCCTCATTCTGTCTCACTTTGGAAGAAGTACCTTAGCTGCCTCTACATATTCTCACTTCATAGCAGGGAAGGAAAAAAAAATGCTGTTTATGGAGCAAATTACGGAACTTTTCAAAAACTATCTTCAGGAGAAGATTGTAGGGTTCGGCATTCGGAAGATCTCGCGATGTCACGGAAAGTTAGAGGGTTAGTCGCAGCCTTGTGATGTACCTGTAATCCCGCCTCCCCTTGTTAGTATAAAAGGAATTAACTGCGCAATAAAAGGAGGAAGTTGGCGCTCACACTGTGTGTGTTATGTGTCTCTTTCCCTGTTCTGGGCCGACCAGTGATCTAAGCGTGGCACCTTGATATGTAGCGAACGCTACAGAAGATTACATAAAGATTTCTCTAAATTCATGTAAATATCTTCAGAGTTCTGCTGTTATATATCTTTTCAAACCACATAAACTGAAACTAATACATATGCTTCTGCAGTTCTAGTCAATTTTATAGGAATGTTTGCCAGGTGCTTCTGCCTGTGTCCTGATTATAGGTTTTTCATGTTTTCCTAATATGGAGTATAAATTAATATCTTTCCTTGTTTGTCCATCCTCTTTTGTGGTCCTCTCACATGCTTTCATCCATGGAATTGAATACCCATTAGGGATGAAGGTTATTTTTCTCTAGGAGCCCTGTTAACACCATTGCCAGTAAGTAGAAAGATTTAAAAGTAGTTTCAAAGAAAGGGGTTTTAACAGCAAAAGAGGAACCGCTGCATTCCTCTCACCAACAAACAACGTGACAGCATGGAGAAGGGATAAAGAATATGAAAACAGTTAGCTCTGGAAAACATTAAGAGAAATAGTCACAGATAGGAAATCAAGTGCTTTTTCATACATCCTGTAAACAAGAAGGGTAGTCTGAATTGACCACAGGGAAGGACAGACATGAATTCAACAAAACCAGTATTGTGTGAAAATCACTCAACTACATCAGTTCCCATAGGACAAAACGATTCAATTTGCAACCCATCAATCACCTGGCATAATAATGGAAGTAAATACATCATAATAGAGGGCTGTCACAGGATCAATGTCTTCTACCTTGGAAACAAACAGTTTGGGATTGCTCCAGTATTTATTTTCCATAAAACAGATAATTATAAAATAAATAATTGGTTTTACTGTGGCATTTATGTGGCAGCAGGAAACCATTACTCGGTGACATTTTATTTCAACAGCATTATCTCTAAAGAAAAAAAAAAAAGAAATGGAAAAAAGGCTGAACACTTGCAGATCTGTCTGTCACACATTTCATTTACTTAAATAAGAGCCACTGACTGACAACAAGTAATGCCATTTTAAGGGAAATCAAAAGGCAGTAGACTAATATTATGCAGTTGTCTTCATCTGCAGATTTCCAGACTTTCGATATTTTAGAATGGTATCACTCATATAAGACCTACACACTTTTTAAAAATACCTAAAATTTTGCAATTAATAAGCTACTTATATTTTGCACCTCAACTACTGCTTGCTGTGGGGTAGAAAGGTATCTGTTGAGACATTTTTGATAAGGATGATCGATGAAGTACTTGATTACAAATGTCAACAAAAATACAGAAAAATCATACTCTCGAAAATCCTTTTGTCCTCCTATGTTTCCTTTCACTAGTACTACTATAATTCAGCAGTTTCAATTCCTTGAAATTGTCTCAATTTTTGAGAAATACTGAATTATTTCAATTTTTTCCATTTGACATCTGAATAAACTGAAAAACAATCTGTGTTAGATTAATTGAAAACTGTCAAATGCTATCAGATTTCACATGCTACTCAGATGTTCTAAGAGATTAAAATTCTAACTCCAATTTATAACTCAAGTCAAATTAAACTGAAACTCAATGCATCTCAAAAAGTTCAAGAAACTCGGGTATTGTGCCTACGCCTATAGATCAGGAAGAAAAAGTATGTGTGGCTCTGCCTATAATGAGCTCTTGCCCGTGGCAGACAGAACCCATAAAAGATTGATCCATTGTGAGAGACGGAGTTATCAGTCAAATTCCTTGGAAATGCAATTCTCAGCTTTGGTATGCTCCAGTTTGGGGTAGAAGTCTGGATTCTATGCTATGATTCAGGTCTTGGCAGGTAATGCTTTCCAGTTTACCTTTAGTTTAGTCATTTTAAGTTAGTACTGTTCATATAATGAGGCAGGCTAGCAACTTCAGACACCTCTAGATCTTCTCAATTAACTGCTTGCAGAAACTTGTTTAAGCATCTGCTTAGCTCTCATAAAGCACCTGAAGACATACCAGGTAAGTCAACCATCTACTAGAAATTTGCATAATAATTTAACAGTGCAAATGTTTCCAAAGGGAAGTATATGTAGTATGACCAAAGTATTATGCAAATTTTGTTTTTACAGTGATTTAGCCCTGCCATAATATCTTATGCCATTATACAAGCAGCACATTAAGCCATGTCATTGCTCACAAAAGCAGGCAGGAGCTGGACCAGATATCCTGCAGCCTTAGCCTGAATGTATGGATGCCTTTGGGGCACACTACCTATTAATTTAAAATTCTGAAACTAATTATGTATGTCAGGGTGACCTCTTTCTAATCTACATTCATCACAGAACACAAGCCTTCTGTCTCCGTTGTTCCCATAATAAAATAGCTGTTGATAGACTTATATAATTGACTGTATCTGAAGTGGACTCATACCATGGTGCTACATTCAAATTGTATGTAATCCCAGCTGAATAAAGATAAGCAAAAATAATCCAACTATCTCAAGTAATTAACTTCTAAGGTTTCATAGTAACATTGGAAAAAAATTATTACCCATGATCCTAAAAACAATGTTGCAGAGTATATAGAAGTCACATTCACTGCCAAGCTAGCAAGAAATTATTTGCAACATTTAAAGATGCATGTAGTGCAAGATATATTCACTCCTATTTATCTCACACATAGCTTGACTTGTTAAAGACACATAGATGAAACATGCCTAGAAAGGCCCCTGAACTTGACACTGTGATTTTTAGAGGTGCCTAAAAGAATTAAGTACCTAATTCTCATTGATTTCTAAAGGAAACGGAGAAGAAAAATCCCAGGTAACGCTTTAGTAACAGGATAATTTTGTTAGAACATGCATCTTCCACTGGACCTCCACCCACATTACAATGAAAAATAAACAGAAAAAAGAGCCTTCTTCTCCAGCCTACCTTGGAAGACTCCTTGGAGTTGCTCTTAATCACATTAAGATAGGCCAGACTTACAAACAGCCCATTCATATGCCCAGCTCAGAATACTAACATGATGAAATCCCAACATCCTTAAGCTCCCTTTTCTTTGGCACTGTGGTTTTCAGTGAGGCCTGTGATCAAGGGAATTCCCAATGATTTTAAAATAATTTAGGCAGTGCTTCTAAAAGCATCCAGCTCTGTACAGCTGCTCACTTTGTAAGCAGTCCCACAAACTTAAGCCAAGCTACTCAGGTCCATGTTCATAGGATCATGTTTCTACTGAAGTGAAGAGCTTAAAAAGGCAGCACTGGAAAAAAAAAACCAAACCCCAAACAACTTCACTGTATTGCATGTTTGAACAGCAAGATGAAATTGAAAGATCATCATTAAACAGAGATCGATCTCTGAAATATCCTAGCCCAATGAGCACATGTACTCTAAGGAGACCTCAAAACTGCAATACAGACTGAGGTACAGAATGCAATAAGCAATCAACAAAGCAAGCCTCATAATAATAATATGAGGAGACATGACAGATACATCTTTTTTGAGGCATATTGAATTTCTAGTGTTCAGGAACAGACAGTTTAGTGAGGTAAGAATTCACCTGCTTTTCCTCTTAGAAAAAAATCATGAGTACAGCTACACTACAGAAAACTGGAATAACACATTAAAAGATGTGAAAAAGATTCAGCTTAAGAGTAAAAAATATGTTTATGCTTGGAAGTAAATATTAACTTCTATTGTAAGGAGTGCATCAAATCGATGTCTTAAAAATCACAAAAGCAGACTGTTCTGTATAAATGAGTTGCAATGAGAAGAGGAGGACAAGGTAAACGCATTAACCATATGTGTGATACCATAAATATTTGATTTAATCAATTAAAAACATTAATTTAACATTTAATCATCAGTTAAAAACATTAGCATTTTCAATAAATAGGTCAACATGAGTCCTATGATAAATCTCTGAGCTATAACTGTAAAACAGCTACATGCTTGAACTAAACCAAGGCTTTCCCGCTTCTATGTATCTTATTCACCAAATCAATTCTACTCTGCAGTAACATTATTCAGTTTCTCTCCTATTTACAGCCTGATTTTCCCCAATATTTATTTATGCTAATAATTAAATATTCAGACTTATTGTTTCACTGAAACATATTCTTTTGCACAATGGAGTGCTCCACTAGAACCCACCTCCTCTGGAAATGACGGACACTCCACTTTTTAAAGGCTTCATGCTTTTCTAGAATAGAAGGGACACTTCAGATAAACATGTTATTTGGCTCAACAAAGATGTTGCTGGATGAAGTTCTGTGGTATCTTGCACAAAGCATACTAGATCTAACAATCAGCTTTGGGGGAATCTAGCCCATAGCTATGAAAAAAACTCCATAGGTCTAAGGATCTATGTTTGCCACTTCTGATAAAGATGAGGGTTTTTTGACCTCATCTTCTCCAACAGATGCACTTGTACATAATTTCCAAATAAGGCATTCCCTTGAATACATTTTCTGCATTGGAGAACAAGCACATGTAACCAACTGCACTGCACTACACTGCTGGTAGGATCCAAATACTATGGCAACAGATGCAGTGCAAGGACAGGACAGAACAGCATAGCATAGGAAGATGTTCTGTGCTATAGGCCTTAAAATCTGAGGAACCACTACTTTATGACTAAGATTAATTTTCATACAGTTTAGTCGTATATTTTGCCCATTTGAAATGTCAATCACTAACATTCTAAGAAAACATGAAGAGATCACGTTTATTGAAAAACACATATGAACTTTACCAAATGCAAAGCTGAGTTCCTGTAACAATACTACAAAATGGGACTAGTGAATATGGGTTTACAGAATTCCCCATTTAGCTTCAGAAAAACCACAGAAGTCAACTATGCACTCCCTGAAGGAGTTACTCTGTAGAAGTCACCTTTGACATTTCATACTTGGTGGCATCTCCAAAAAACAAAAACACACCACTTCAGAAAATGTTCACAAAATATCAAGTACTACAATAACTACTTCAAAGGACCGGTCAGCTTATCTAATGCTTATTGTTTATATTCTTTGTGTTCTTACTATAACTTCCACAAAAGATGGCATTTCTTTGTGAGATTGCAGTGCTTTGGGTTTTAGACCTTCTACATGTAAATTTACACTTTTCTTAAGGCACAGTTTTACCTCCTTTGTTTGCTTGGGGGATTTTTTTTAAGCTTTTGTTTTTACCTCGGGAATGTCTGCACCATTGCCAAAGTCTATATATTTTCATCAGTTCTATACAAGCCTCCTCCCAGTGCTTTTCATCACTGCCATATCGGCAACAGTTCCAAATTACAGAAAAAATTTCTAATTAGAAGAACACATTCTTATTTCCTTCATGACTGACAAAAACATTTCTAAGGAAAAGTGCAAGCAAATGATACATGTGTCTGGGTGGGATTTTTGAAGTAATGGCTAAAGGATAGAAACGATCAAATCCTACAGACCTTTAAGATATCTAGATGTGCAACTTCAGAGCTGAAGTTTTGTTCTCATATTATGCAGCTAAGCTAGCAATAAAGAAGCTCAAATTCCAAATTGTGATGCATCCAGAAGTCACAATAGACATATCAGTCTTCTGTCTATCCTTTGGACATCAATATCCCTACTGAACCTCTCCGAAATTTTCTAATATACCAGACAAGTTCTAGTACATAAATAATCTTATTATAGCATTGATGGGTTGGTTCAGTTCTTGCTAATGTAATACAAGAGTTGCTAATATAGAAATCATTATTAACACAATGGGAACATCATTAGTACATAATAGTTTTAAACTATTAACAACCTGTTTCTATCTTCGCAATTCTGGTGTAATTTAAGCAATGGCCCCATTACAGTGGTGGATCATGTTTTCATTAATACAGCAAGAAAGCCATCAATACAAAAACTGCTTCTTCTGAATCACATTAGGTAATGTACTTATCACACTATCTAGGGGTTGATTTTAACCCACGTACTGAGCAATCCGTGAAGCAGCAGCTTCCAGTGGTGTCACCACCCCAATGTTCCCTTAGTGGCTTTTATTATCCTTCTGTGAAGAGTTCTGAATAATTTTTAAGACTGCACCAAAAAACCATTGTTTTCCAGGAAATATCTCTATATTACATGCACAATGTTGCATTTAGGAAACCCCAAAGTGCACCTATCTCTTCTCATAGATAAGAGATGACTCCTAAGAGATTTAGGAATGAAAGCCACCTTGAAACTTACTAGAATTCGAGGTCCCGAGTAATTTGAATTATTTTTACATCTTCTAAAAAAAAAAAAACAAAACAAAACAAAACAAAAAAAAACAACCAACAAACAAACAAACAAAACCCAAAACCAAAACTGAACACATAAAGCATCTGTGCTCAGCTCAGCATTTGATGAAAGGCACATACTGGCAACCCCAAAGTTTTTCCCTTAACAGTAATTAACTTCCTATTCTCAACTTTACATTACAGCAAAGTTCTCTCCAAACATTCTGCTGCATACATCTACCAGGACATACGATAGCTCTCCTCTGTAATTCCCTTCCAAAATCAATCCCTCATTCCTTGCACAGCTGTAGTCTAATAGTTTGGGGCTGTGTAATGTGAATACATGGGAATAATAGCATGAAGTCTTCATGAAATGTGTCTTCACCTCAGAGTATTTGCATATATTTTCAGCACTTAGGAGTATACACTAGGCTAAGGAATGAGTCTTAATCAGCAACCTTAACTTTTCTTTTTTTTTTTTTAAAAAACAGAATTCTTTTGTCAACCTACTTTAAAACATGAAATGATGTCTATTCTGATAAGAATTTTCTCCCAGAATTATCACTACCAGTGGCAAAACAGCATGCTAAGTCAGAACTTTATCATCCACAGGACAACAAAAAGGCACATCACCTTTCAGAAGCTTTCTCTGGTTCATGAAGCAAATATTTAATTTGGTCTATGGTAATGACAACACCCATGCACCGCAGACAGAACTAATTTGGACTTTACTATATGTAGTCCACCGGGTATCCAGAGCTTCTTTGGGCTATTCCTTGTTTTTCTTCCCCTGTTCTCACTAGCATAATGCCAGATAACTTCTTAAATGAAATTTACATTGAATTCCAAAGTAGTGAGCACAGTGATCATCAGGCATTTGCATTATATTGCATTATAATTGCACTTTTCAAAGGAGATAGAATAGTCATTCTCATCAGGAAATTAAAGAAACACCTGAACAGAACCTCTCTACACAACTGATCTGTTGTGATTAGAATTCACTGCTGAATCTCTACATTTATTTCCTAGGACTTAATCCTGAAGTCCAAAGTTAAACTTCTAGGCATAAAGCTCAAGAGCATTCAGAAGTGGTTGCAAGGCTTATCAGTCCCTTCAACTATCCCACTGATGATAATTCAGAAAGCCACAACTATTTTTCAAACTCTGTCACAAGAACTTCAACAGCTCTTAATAAATTGTCTATAGCACCTCTCCATAGCATTTGCACTTCTTTTGTTGCAAACTTATTTTTTTACTAATCAAGGCTAGGAGCTACATACCTACCTACTTCTCCATTAGCAAGTGACTGATGATTCCTGAAGTAATTACCATTACAGTACTTTACAAAAAATAACAAAATGGGGATTTTGTCTTTTTCTTAAAATGGATAGTACTTTCAAAGTTCTCATATAACTTTATGTAAGCCCTTGCAAGTGCGTATCTTGTCATCTCCTATAGGTAAAGATTGTCTGTACCTTTTTCTTTCAGTGTCAAAGGGCTTTTGTGTGTGCCCACTTGTTACAATCAGGCATAATTCTAGGATTGTCAGTGAAGAGTGTAGAGCCTTGCAGAACATAACAGCTTATCTGTGAGTCGTGTGACTGATCCAGCTCCATCATAAACTTACACCTCCCACAGTACATACAGAGCCAATGCCATGCTCAACATATACCTACAGTTTTCTCACAAAAGACCATGGAATGATGCTTATCATTTTGCTGAGTTTGAACTGTTTGGTGGAAACTGATCATGCCAAACATCTGCTTTAGCTTACTTTTGTTTATTTATTTTATTTAATACCAGTCAAAACAGTATCACAGTCCTGGAAAACACACTTTTCCAAGAACAAAGTGGTAGGAAGAGACACGTGTTACTACTGGTGTTGAAATAAATCTGCTATTTTTATGCTAAGAAGCTTCAGAAGTACCTCTATGTTTCACAGTGATTACCTCACAATGAATATACACAAGGAGCTGCTTAACTATTGTGATTTCATAATTTCTGCTTGATTTTGCAACTCTTAATGTTACAATGTATTTGTATACTTTACACTGTATGAGATGACACCAATCAAATGTAAGGTTTGAAAACAGATGTTAACAAATCAAAAGAAATGCTAGTACTTTGAAAAAAAAATCAAAAACTTCATATCACTAATAAGTAAGTTATGCAGAAGATTTAGTACATACCATAGGCAAGCCATATGCTAATAAATTACACAGCAGACTATACTTCTTTAAAGTTGTATTTTCTGCTGTAGGGGCTTGTGTAAGAGCTAGTTGGAAGGAAAGTATATTTTATCAATTTTTCCCTTCTTTCAAGACAGAGTGAGCCATTAAAAAAATAATTTCTTGAGCTAATTTGAAATGGTTCAAGTAGACCTGTATGCTGACTGGGAGTAGATTTTTTATATATCTACATATATTTTTATATATATAAATTTAATTTTTTTAATTTTTTTTTAAAGACCCTCCAAACAATCTATTTTTCCTTGTAATCCACTATTTGTGATTCTGGGTGGACCACGTTATAGATGTAGCAACAATCACACTCTAGTATAGCCTGTTCACACAACATAAGACAGGTAGAAACACAGGAAAATAGGGCACTAGAGCTTATCGATGTACAGCTGTCAAACCTTTTATTCTTCTCAAGGTTTGGTGATTTCTGGACAAATGCACTATGGTTGAAATCCCATTGCAGAAGTAAAGCTTTCAAGGTGAAATAGTATTTCATTTTCATTATCATGAAAGAAAAGAAGAAATGTCTGCAGTAGCAGAATGCCACGGCAATATGTTAAGACTGGCAATTTTGTGACATTGTTAAGTGTAAATAGAATGGTGTTCATTGCTGTCTTTTCCTTTCCTCCTGATCCCCATTTGTTTCCTTTTCTTTCTCTGCACTCTTCCAGCAAACTGAAGTTATGAACAAGAAATGTTGCACCAAAAAGATGCGATTTTGAGGCATTATTCAGAACATCATTGCCTTCTCTGGAAATAAAAGCCATCGCTTTGTCTCAGGTACTTTATGAAGAAAGGCAGAAAATGGTGAAATAATCTTATTGTTACATATTATGCATAACAGTATTTTTACATATTAAAGAACCAAATCGCAACATTTTGTCTGGTGCAAATCAACTCTCTTCTGGAAGAAGGCTGCCCTCTGTCCTTAATCTTATAAATTTGTCACAACACTGTTCCCAGTACTGCTTTACTAAACATGAAAAGAAGCAGCTGAATCTTCACTGTAGCAGTAAAGCAGGGGCTTTAGCTGCCAGTAGTCTACGTCCTTTGCATTTCAGTTAGCAGGGTCCTCTGCTGAACAGCTGTCTGGAGGGAGCACTGCCAGACAACATGCATTTTATGACCGTATCTACCCATCAGGTTGGCACTGCAGGGCAGAAATGATCAACCAGCCCCAGTACTGTCCAGAACAAACTGGTAATGTGGAGAAATTCCCCCCCAAATTCCTCAATAGAAAATTAGCATTATATATTACAGAAAGCTCCCCAGATTTGGTTGACTGAAATCAGGAACAGAAGGTCCACTACAGATACAGGAAGAACTTGCACTCTGAAGCACATTTTTTAATCTGAACACCAGGCTTCCCAGGAGAAGCCAATATTGGGCTATGTTAGGAGGGGGTAAAAAAACATAAGGCAGGATTGTTAAGACAATTATTTTCTTACCTTTTCTCTCAAGCAAGAGGAAGGTCTTTTTAAGCTCTTGAAGAAGTTAATACAGAACTGCTTCTCCTGAAAAAGAAGCAAACAGCTTTTAAAAAATTAAATAAACTAGGCTTTAAAGCCTTTATTTTCTTTCATATCCCAAGAACTGATCATAGTAAAGTGCTTCTATGATGAATTTCACCCATTTTTCTAGGTTTCATTTTAATCTGCCAAGACATTTTCTTTTGCTGTTTTAGGTTTAAGCAGATGTACCCATGCTTTCTGGTTGTTAAGGAGATAAGGTTCAGGCAGTTGTTTCTGTATGAGTTCTCTGTGTTCATAACTGTTGCTTGACCTATGTTTTCAAGTATTTGTTTTTCAGCTTATAACATAGTTAATTTGGTCACATTATACTGGTTCTGTTTCTTTGGTGGAGAACTGAAACATCAAACACGCCCTTGGGTAAAATTCATGCATTGTCATTCATGCCTGCTCACATATGATTACATGCATTCACACAAAAACTGGTAAGTCCTGATATTCAAACAGCCAAACATAAAAGCAATTAAAACAGAAGTGAACACACAGAGAAAATCTAACACCCCCCACCTTTACCCCAGCAACAAATGTTTCCAGAGGCCCTTGTTGCAGATAGAGTGAATGTAAGTCTCATGAGCTTCTGAATCATGCTAATACACTGTGTTAGAATTATAAAAAAGAAAGGAAGGTAATTAATAGAGTGAACCCACTGAGAAACAGCTCTCACTCACCATTCTTAGAAGCAAGGCAAGAAGTCTGAACATAAGAAAATGAAGGAGAAACTTTCAGACATCCTAGGAGGAAAACAAGCAACATAACAAATCAGTACACACAAAGACCACTAGACAATATGGATTTGCTAGCTCTCCACCATCAGCAGAACAAATAAAGACATACATTGATGCATATCTTATTTTGGCAAGGCAGGATATGATGGGAAAAAAGGAAGAGTAGGGATAAACAGAGGGAACCATACAAAAAGATGTAGGCACTGAAGAAAGGATTTTAATTACTTGAGAAAAAAATAATAAGACATGGCCATGTTAGGGAAGGGCAGGGAAGTCAGTGGGAGGAGAGTCAGAGTCAGAAGGGCCAACTTCAAACCCTGTGGCTCCTGACCATAAATAAATTTATGACTCATTACACCAAAACTCCCCACCCAGCCTTATCAGGGATTATATTCAAAACTCAGTCATCGATAGATTCTTGTTTCTAGAGGATGGAACCTGTGAGGTCTGAGGAAGAGAGAGAACTGAAATACCTAGCTAATAAAGTACCTCAATAATACAGTATCAGAGAGCCTGTGGTAATCACTACAGTAGAAGGAAAGAGATTTATTCAGGGTAAAATCAACTGTTATCTTCCAAGTAATGAAAATATAACCATTAGGAACAGAAAAGAAGTCAATGCAAAGGAAAGCAGGTTTATCCAAAAATCCTTCCCAGGAATGATGCCCTCACCCAGGTTCAATAGAAGCGACACAGGGCAGGCGCAGCAAGGCTGTGCCAGTTGATCTCAGGATCACATAAAGGTCCCCATTTCATTAAGCAGTAAAGAGTTCATTTAGTAGTATAGAGACTGGCCTGGAGGATATTTGACCAGAAGCCGCCCCGGCCATCTGCAGAATCAGCCAGAAGTGGCTTTCTTGACATGGACTTCCCTGCTGTCCCTGTTTGGCTGCACAAAAGGGGGGTTGGGACCACCAAAACAGCTAGAAAAAGGCCTGTGACAGAGCTGGTGCCACCTACCAAACCCTGGGAAGGCTTCATGGTACAGACAGCAGCCACCTCTCCTCCCTCACTACACGGCCACAGCCAGCCTAACGGGAAGAGAGGGCAACTCTGACCCCCGTCCCCTCCTTGCCTCCTCTCAGAGACTCACGGGAGTCTACAACACCTCTCCTTCCTACCTGATCTGATTTTATAACGAATGATTTTATATCTGAATCACAGCTTCAAAGAACGCTTACAGTCTATTGCTCATCGTTTTGCAGAAAATTTTGGTATTTTTCATGACCTTCTGGATGGCGGTAACATGAAGTGCCATTTCCCACAGGCTGCTGAGGGGAGCAGCCTGCAGCAGCTCCTGCTCCCACCACAGCCACATGGCCTCTACCTTCTCCTCAGCCCTGTCATCTCCTCTTTCTCAGCAGGCAACTGCCTCTCATTACCTTTTCCCTCAGAAGAGGGTTACATTTCGGCCACGGCAGGAAGAGGGAGGCGCGGGACACCCTGAAAAGGCAGCTGGCCCTTTCTCCACAGCGGGAGAGCCGCCGCCCTGACGGAAGGCATTACCTGCCCCCTCAGGCTGGAGGCCGCCCGCCCGCACAGGGCCCGGCCGTGCCTCCCAGCCGGCCCTGGGGCAGGCGCAGCCTGGCAGAAGGCAGGAGAGCTGGGGACGGCGGGATCGTCCCGAAGGGCTGCGCGGAGGGAAGGAAGCCCTGGGCCTTGCTCGGGGCCGCCAGCCGTGAGGAAACCTCGGGGGACGCGCTCGGGTACGTGGGGGCAGGGGACAGGAAGGACAAAGATTTGGTCGCAGCCTGGTTCGGTTAGGTTTCTCTAATCTACTTAAATTCAGCAGTATCATTTTTCTCTCCGTCTTCACCACGCCCCCGTTTATTTTTGCTCATTCCAGTCATTGGGCGAGTTTTGCGTCTCTGCTATGTGAGAGGAACAGAAGGAGGGGCAGCGCTGCACCAGACTCAATACAGGGCCCCGGCATAAAGACATTATGTTCACAATAGTGCACAAATACCTGGGAACACATTAACAGTTTGAAATATTCACTTAGGCAACAGTGAAAATGCCGCCCCAGATATTGTATTTCTTCGCTGTAGTCAACACTTTATGGCACCCAAATGTTTATTGCTATACAGGAAAAAGGAAAAGAAAAAAAAAAAAAAAAGATGAATCTATATCATTCCAGTCAAACACTGAGAGCCCTACAATATCACTGCACTGTATTATTAATGGATGGAGATTAATTGCTTGATGTTGCAATTAAATTTGGGACAGCTTTTCATTGATCTGAGAAAGGCAAAACACTTAAAATGGCAACAAACTGCATCTCCAAGACACAAGAAACAACTCTGTTCCTAGGCAAGTTTGTCTCTGACCTCTTGGATACATGGTAAAGGGTAAGCCTAAAACATCTGCTGCAAGATAGGCTTCAGAGAAATCTAATTAACACCATGTCCAGGAATGATGAGAGCAAATGTATCCTGGATAAAGTTACTGACAGGAGATCACTTTGTTATGCCAACACAATTTTAGCTTGGAAAGAAAAAGGTTTGGAAAAGTCTTCATTGAAAAAAACATGTAAGATTTAAATGACAAATTATGGCAAAGGAGGAGGAGAATCACATATTTAAAAAATAAAAAATTACACAACAGAAAAAGAAGCTGAGAGGAGGGATCCCATCCTTACTTACACCAGACCTTGCAACTGTGAAGGTCAATATATTAAAAAACGGCTGGAGACATCCTAGTGAACAGACTAGTGCACTGAGCTGATACGAATATTTTAGAGCCTGCTGATGGTGTTCACTGTGATTAAAGCCCAAATAATGGCCTTAAAATACTGACAGCAGATATCAGTGGTTTTTTCTCCCTGCATTCAGCAGCAAACCAAGCTGAAAAACAGCTTGGAATCTGCATGAGTTCACTGCTAACATTGTTCAGGATAAGGTCACTGCAATCTACAATAAACTGCTCTGTCACCTAAACAAGATGGAACCCCATACTTTTTTTTTTTTTAACACTGCCGTTTTACAGCTTTGCAGCCCCCTTAAATAAAAACAAACTCAGACGCATTTTTGAGTGCAAGAGATTAATCTCTCACTGTTGCATTTATAGCATACCCTTTAAGATGATTTTCACTTTATTGATTGGCATTACCCAAATCTATTTTATTGCCTCCTCAAAGGATTGAACTCACAGAGGGAGATAAACAAAAAATACCAAGTTCATGATGTTTAGAGCCATTTCTCAGCATCTGTGCTGCCTCTCTTCTCAACCACCTTTTGCTGATAGGCTTTTCAGAGTCATTTTCAGAATGGCTGAAAAGATGCAATAGCAGCCAGGTTTGCTCTAAGTTTTGTGATATGTGTCTGAAAGATTAATGTTTTGATTAAGAGAACCTTGATTGAATTTTCTGATAGAAAATTGTTCATAAGCACATGTGCCCCTTATTTTTTGATCCTAGGTTGGTTTTCTTGCTTACAGTGGGACACTATATGTAGAGGAGGAAAAGAATGGAGATGCTAAACCCAGGCAGCGCTCAGACATGTCATGGTTAAATGGTAGGTGGCAGCACAAAACAAGCTGGCAGGCTCAGGCGTTCATTTTAGTGCCACCTTGGACAACAGTCCTCCTCCTTGATCAGAGTTCACAGGTTCCCATAAATAACAAGTGATTTCATTGTACTGTCCACTAAATATTTTATTTATGACAGGTCATGTTTCAGGAATGAAAACAGATATAACAGATCACAAGTAACATGCTCATTCATTTTGACTTACAATTAAAAAATTGTCACCTCAGTGTTATTAAATGGTTCCAAGGAGATTGATTTTTTCATTTTTTTTCAAGTAGAGGCATGTACTAGAACAATCTTTTGATCACATATTTATGGAGTAACTAGTGTCTAGTGGGTAGAGAGGAAGCTGGCAATGAGGTTTCCTGAATTTTACTTTTAAGCTCAGCTATTGATCTTTATGTTGCTTTTGGCAAGTCACTTTTTGTATTAGAGTTGATCTAAGCATAAAATACTGTAAATAATGCAGGTGTGCTGAAGTCTATTTAATCTCTGTAAATCATTTTGCAAGATTTAAGCAAAAAAGATGTCCAAACACTACTGTGATGGGAGAGATATAAAATCCCAACTGGACTAGAAAACCCAGTACTGTGTCTATTGAGGTTTCAAGGGTCAGTCTCAAAACAAGCAATTTTCAATTATCATTCGCATACTACTTGCATCTCCCTGATTTTTTTCATTAAAATGTTTCCTTCAGTCACTGACAAAATGACAGATTCTGTTAAGTGCTAATGGTAAGGGCAGCTGATTTTTTTCTTTTTTTAGTTTCATGCCTGATTTTCCATCAACTTTAATCCTGAATAGTCCTTTTACATTATGATTTCGCATTCACTTTGAACAGACATAAATGAGAATCTGCAGTTTAAGGTAGTGAAGAAGTAAGCTTTTGATGCAGAAATTTGAATAGCTCTGCAACTGTTATTTAGCTTTCATTTTAGTATCCTGAGATAGGATGGAAGGAGACATCCCATCTCCAGCATCCCATAATTGCTACAAATATGAAGGCAGAAGGCTATTTTCAGTTGGTAATTTCTGTGCTGCTTGTATGTAATAGCAGTAGAAAAAGAAGAGATTAAGTTATACATCAGCCTTGGAAGGATGCTCCATGCTCAAGAGACAGTAAGAAAGAAGTCTTCAAGATGTTTAATGAAATACAGACATTGCCAAAGAGGAAGGGGAAGCAAGGTATCAGTAAAAGAAACTTGGGTTTGGCATTGAAAGAAATACAGGCTAAGAAGATATTAAAGTAGGGATGCAGGGTGACAAAAAAATGCAGAAAATAAGGAAAACTTGGGGACAACATGTCTTGAGTGAAGTAACAGATTACAAATAGGCAGCAGTTAAAGTTTTATGCAAGAAGCAAACACTGAAAAAGAGAGCTGACCACACTGTGTAAAATAAGTAGAGAGATGAGAAAAAAGGAGAGAGAGGAGTAAAATCAAATATACAAACCACTGTTCTTTCTGAAATCCTGTCTTTCAGCTTTTTGAATCACCCCTTGTGGTATTCTTTCTTCATACCTCTTATCTTTCATACCTTCACCCTTTCTGCAACATTTAACAAGAGTCTCTCGCCATTCTGCCCTTCTTCTGTCCCACATTCTCCCAAATGTTTCCTCCACAAACACAACTCAGGCTCCATCTGTGATGTCTTGTCATTCTTCTCTATACTCCAGACCTATCTTTGTTCAGACTAGAAAAGTGAACTGCATCTGTGATCTCTCCTCATGGATCTACATGATGCTACTTCCATAGAACTACCTAGATAACTAGAAGAGAGCTCTTAAACCCTCATCCCTGACATCTTCCCTTATCTCTCCCATAAAACGAACCAACAAAGCACCTACAATCTTCTCCACATCCCTATCCTGTCCTCTCCTTGTGGTCTAGGGCATTCTTTATAAATCCAACCTCTCTCTAGGACCTCATATCCAGAGCATGCCAAACCCTTACAGAACTTTTCTGCATTACATGCAAAATATGTTGTAATCATGCAACCTTTCCTACTAGTCTCTGAAAACACCATTTTCCTAACTTAACTGTTTTTCCTAAGTGCCCTTTCTTCAGGCACTTCCTCCTCCTCCTGTTACCTCAAACATGATCTGCTTATCTTCATGTTCAAAGCCCTTCTTAGCCTGTGTCTATCTTATTTGGTTCTCATTGAGTATTAGAAGGTCAATCCCTGCCTCAGGTTAGCCCATGACCCCATCATTATTCATCTGCTTGCTACATTTTAAACAAGCACTTTCTCCCCTACTGCTCTCATATTAGGAAGAGGTCCCATAAATATCCACCAAATTATTCCATTATACATCTTCAAACACCTCTTTAAACCACACTATGATGCCCACAAATATTTTAACAAAGCACAAGCCACTTGCTTTGTAAGACCATAGCCAGCTAATACTGTTTCATATGTTCCTGTACATCTAAATCTGTTGTATCCTGTCAAATACTTAAATTAAATGCCTGTATAGTCTCTTTTTGATCTGTGTTCGTACTGTGTCTGGCATATATAGGTGAATTTCCAAATGCTACTACATAGGGCTTTTATTGTTAAATATATAAATATGTACTTTACTAAATCATGCAGGCATAAAGTCCTATCATAGGTAGAATGCAGTCCTTGTCAATAAAGCCAAGATTTAAATCACTGACTTCAAAATCTGGGCTTTTACAACACCTCTATTTTTGTCACATTGCAAGTATTAAAAAAGAAGCTATACCTCAGTTTATGGGGAAGCACTAATGAATTGTAACACAAAACAACAGAAACTGATTTATAGACTGACATGAAGAAAGCTTGTTGGTATTATCGGTATATGATTAGACTAACATTCACAGTTATAAGAAATGAGTAATTTCTTCCATTTTCTGTCTATTGCATGTTTATAATCCTTTCTCTTCCTAAAACAGGAAATGTGAAGCAACCTGAATTCTAATTTGGAGCAGAAAGTTCATTTTGGGGAGATGTGCTGAGTTTTTTAAATATCAACAATATGCAGGGGTTTTATTATAAACAAAATTTAGTGTAAATGAATGAACAAAACATTAAAGCTTCCAGTGCTTCAGAAGACCTCAGCAGAATGGAGATTCACTTATTTACCAGACTTTGACATATGTTTGATTCCTCAAAGTCATATTTTAAAATAAGCGATAAGTCTGAAGAACCTCAGTGTTCTAAATGAAATCATTATTCTGCAGACTGAACCTAATGCTGAGGTAATGTAGAGTCTGACCTTTCCAAATAAATCTCTCTTAATAAATGTTCCTCTCTGGTCTCTGAAACAACAGGAGCCTCTAAGGCAGCAACAAACTAGGAACAAGGGCAAGATGCAAGAGGCAATGTGATTTAAAGGTGAAAGTATTTGGACATGACCCTACTGGGCAAAAAGAGGCAGAGAGGCTACATTTTTCATGAGTGCCTAGGGCATCTTGTTTGCAGAGTCTGAACCTCTGGTGAACAGCTCACTGCAATTCCTGTCTTCTATTTTTGAATTTTATCAACCTGATTTTTATGTCAGAGAGATGAGATGTACACCAGCTGCTGTACATCAATTTTCATCAGGGAATTATCACTACATACACTAGCCATTCATAATACCACTAGAGGTGCTATTATTTTTACCAGCATCAGTAAGTTTTAATTCCCAGGTATAAAGAACACTTCTTTTAAAAAGTTCCATACAAATATAAAATGAAATAATCCCACATAGACCCATCTTTGGTAGGATGATGCTTCACTTTTCTGGTAAACCAGGGATAAAGGATTGCAAGAGCGGTGAGACAGAAATGATGCTAATAACCCAACTGAAATGAATATTTGAGAAGAGATTTCGGGAAAGAGGATTAAACAAAGGGGCATAGCAGGGGAGCCATCCAGAGTCTACAGGGCAGCACTAAGAAGCCACTTAGGGCACTTTGGTGGAGTCCTTAAACAAATTGCGCCACTTACTGAGTCCAGGAAAAGTTCCTTTCACACGTAATAGGCTGTAATGGTTTCTCCTTTGTTAGCCTGAGTATTTCAGACAAAGCAACTCCAGTTAGACACTGGTTCTGATTGGACACCTGTAGAGGTAATAGCATTCAATGACATCTTCTGAGTGACAGGCCAAACACAAAAGGACTTTTCAATTGCATCTAGGATGAGGTTGATACACACACACAGTCACTACACACAGCAGAAATGCTGACAGAGAAGCACAGCAGAAAAGCAACTTGCTCACACAACTTAAACCCCAGAACTATGTAGTTATCCTGAGATTTCAAAGTGATGCTCTCTGCTCAAAGCCATGCTGATGCTTCTTCTAGTAGATCTCTGCTATCTGGATGGACAGCAGCTATATACCAGTGAGGTCCCATACTGAAGTTCAGTCAGTTCTTACTCAAGAGTTTATTCAATGAGTTCATACTCAAAAAAGAAAATTCTGGATGGATTTTCTTTTTGTCCTTCGAACACGGAAAAGATTCTTTAACAGTATGCATGCAAGTACACTCCAATGTCCTCTAAAAATCCTTCTAAAGAAAATATATAAATAAAAATGCCTTGTATGTTTGGTAACTTTACTCCTATAGAGGACACGGAGACCTATGCTGAGGTAATACTCCAGTTATGCATTTCTAGGTAATGAGCTTTATCTCTCAGGATCAATTTTCCATTAATAGCATTCAGTGCTCCATCCAACTTTCAAATTAATGTGACCTGTGAACCTGGGGTGTTCTGATGCTGCTTTTTAAACTACTGGAACGTAATGTCAACATAACACTGAAAAACTATAGCAGCAAGACTTTAACGACCAAACTGATGCTTACTGGAGAATTTTAAGGGAGTTTAATGGCAAGCAGACCACGTAAATTCAGAAGACACTAAAAAAAAAAAAAAGAAAAAGGAGAAAATTTTTAAATACGGAGGTTTCTGCTGTCTCTACCTAAGCTGTTGAGTCAGTAAGATAAGCAATCTAAAACTGCATTTATCAGGATTGTCTAAGGCAAGAAAAGAAAGAATGCTATGCTATTGATCTGCAAGAAGTTTATTTCTTCCACTCCGCAATGTTAAAGGAATCAATCTCTTAACTAAAGAAAAAATAACGGTATTGATAATCAAAATGATGGCTTAGCTTTTGTAGGACAATGAGTGGGTTGTAGTGGTAGTGTAATGGCATAACTGCCAGGTTTGATTGTGTCTTTGACATGCTAGCTGGTAGGTTATGATTACTGGAATCAATTCTTGACCGTGAAAGAGACATCTCCAAAATGTTCAGTGGGACAAGCAAGTTATTAGAAGACTAACGGCATTAATCTCTCAGTGTTGTGCACGGCACGGGTACATTTTACTACACATAGTCCAGAGGGCTGAGAAGATACTCAAGTGAATGCAAATGAAATAACTGTAGCCAATGTCAGCTTGAAGTACATTTCTAGCCCTGTATCTATGGCTGTATACAGGAGTTTACATTCCTACCTGCTCTATTTAATTTTTGTTTTTTTGTTTTTTTTTTTTAAGGAAGGTTTCTTAGCAGGCATTGTTTTGGTTTAAAAAACAAAATCTGCTATACCAAAAAAAGAGTTTATTGGAAAAAGATGCTTAAACTTCTAGGATGATTAGCTTTGCCAGAATCCAATATCTTGTTACAAGAAAAAAAATAAAAAAATTAAACTGTTTCCACTTATTTAGAAGTGTACAGCAAAAATTTAAGAAATTTCAATTTTTTTTCTTGAATTTCTAATAAGGAAGTAAATATCACCAAACATCGATCAACTTTTGGAATATTGAGGGTTTGGCTGTGATATCTAAGTTACAACTGCTTTAAGAGTCACAGTTAAAGATGCACACCAATAAACTGAATTTTTGAAGGTACTGAAAATACACTGTTGTGTTCTAGCAAAAATATTATCTCAAAGAAATAGTCTACCTTATCATTGAAAAAACCAGGACATCCGAGTTTATCGGTGAAATGAGAAAGTACAGGCACACTGAGAGTAAGTACCGCAGATCTCTGGGTACAGGGGGCTATCTGGAAAGGATAACAACAGAGGGTTTACTGTAAAAAAAGTACACAGACCTTTTGACTAACAATTCAGAAAGCCCGTCTTCTATGCAATTCATCAATGAACTAAGGCACAGTAACACCAAGTAAGATTACATGCAACAATCCCTGACCTTTTCACTCTAGTCTGACCCACAGTAATTGTCTTCCTGTACCTACATCTGCATAAGAATTACAGCCTTTTTTGTGGGTTTTTTTGGTGTGTTTTCCCCCCACACCTTTTTCTCTCCTTAGCCTTTTAGAAGATGATGCAACATGCTATTTTAATTTAGGGGATGATCTGTCTTTACACCCACGGCAAAGGAGAAGAAACAGTAGGTACTACACAGTTGAGCCTAACAAAACAACATACTTAGGAGCTCCAATGAGCCACATTGCAGCCACAGAAAGGCACAATCACACTAAGATTTCCAGAGCTGGCACCAGCCACAATAGCAATACCATCCGGTATTGGAGAATTCAGTTCCTAGCTTTAGGAAAGTTCACGGAACCCTTACTTTCTCTAGGATGCCCACAAAAATAAATATCACCCATCAGGCTACAAGACTCCCACCTTGCAAAAAGGTGTGCACTCTCTCTCCCTTCCATTACAGCAACGCGCTATACCAGGAAAAGCATCTGCAAGGCCTATGAAAGTTACAGCTACCACAGGATGCTGCAATATATCTCTTCTGCAACAAGGACTACCATGTGCACTTCTAAATTGTCCTCTTTTGTTTCCCAGAAAACCTCCAACCTATTATATGTGCTTACTTTTCTTTCCTCAGGGAAAGGCAGGTAAGTATAAACACATGACAGATATTAGGTTGGATCACATGGTAGGGATGCTTCAACACTAATGGGATACTTGTCCTTCTATCACTCCAGTGTAGAGCATGGCAAAGCATGCTTTACAGAACAGATGATAAATTTAGCTTGTAAAGAAGGAAAATACTTTTTAAAAAAAAAAACCCAAAACTGAAGAACTGCCAAAATATACAGAAGTGGCTTGATTTTTGCACCTTTCATGTGCCAGGATGAATTTCTCCTTTTCCAAGTAAATCAGATATTTTTCTTCGTATATCTCTACAGTACTATGAAATCCTGAAGGGTAGCCTATGTCACAACAAGGTTCATTTTCTAAACTCTGCTTCTAAGAGTACTTTAGATCTGTAGTATTAAAGTACACCCTCACACAGTTATTCCAGAATATCAGATAGCCTATTTTATTACATGCAGAACAAGCCAAAAGAAAACTAGCTCTGGTTAGGAAATTAGGGTAATTCTTACAGCAGAGTAGACAAAGATTACATTTCAGATAACTTTTAATTAGTTGCTAGGATGATTATTAAAAATACATCAGGAAAATCTGACAAACATAGGTGGTAAACCTTTAAATATGAAGCTCAGAAAAATACAAAAAAGGAGAGAACCACTCAAAAGTAGAGTTTTAGAGTGTATCATTATGATAGGTGTTCCCGTTAAAAATGCTAAATACATTAGAAGCTCTACAGTAATTTAGACGTACTTTTTGTGTCTCCGTGGCACAGCGTGCCTCCACTGAAATGAGAGAGGATGTAGCTAACGTCACTTTTAACCTTTTCTGGGTGGTTAATCTTAGAAAGTTTTGCTTTTAAGAGATTATGGAAAGACACTCAGTTTGTATGAACATTTGGATGTCAAGTCCTCTCTTCATCCGCTGAGAGACAGAAATAGATAACAGATTTTAAAGTTTTTACATAAAATTTATAGTAGTCACTGAGTCAAGCTCTTCAATAACATAATTTTATCATAGCTGATAATCTTAGTGGATTTCAATGGTTGTAAGGCAGAGCACTATAAATATGCTTTGCTCCAACATTGAATACAATTTTAGTATTACTCTGAATATTATACGACTTAGAAATAATTCATTTCAAGCTAAATATTGCCTTATAAACACAGTCAATTGAAAGAAGCAATACAAAACTGAAGACATCAGAAAACGCTTTACTGAAATCCTGTCTTTCATGGGGTTTATTTATTATAGTTCCTGAAGATAATCTGTATTCAGGAATACTGAGCCATAGCAACCGATGAATTTGGATCATTACTTAGAAAGACCTAAAAAACCCACCACCAAAGACAAAATCTATGCATTTACTTAAATAGACATAATTACCCTGTCTAGTGCACAAAATGCTATTCCATCACACTTTTTTAAAAAGCTAAACACCATGGTGATTCATTCATATTCTTCTGAGGTATCTGTTCACTTATTGATTTACATTCAGTGCTTTTAAAGAAGATGGCTTATTTTGCGATTAAAACAAAGATGTTTTAATAGGTCTTTGCCTTTCAGTGTCTCTCACTATGGTTGTGGAAAATTCAGCATTTTTATGAAATACTGTATGCACTCGGTCAGCATTTTTGTTACAGAAAGCCCTTGATTTCTTCCAACAGGAACAAAAATTGCTATTGGAGACACTTCAGTGTATACTTAAACAAACATCCTTGACTGTTAGAATTGACTAAACTGACTAATGCTTGCTACAGAAAAGAAGTGCATTACTCAAATATCGTATCAAGTAGGGCAAAATTCCAATAATGACATTCAAATCTAAACTTATTATTGTACCAAATAAGTATTGCAGAGCTCTGGTTAACTCTGTTCTAGACACCATTCCTTCATCATGTAGGTTTTTTTTTTTCTAAGGCTTGATTTAGTGAATTTACAGAGTATTGAATTTACTTAGTAGCCCCCTTTTCTGAGCCAAAGAGTAAAATGGGATCATGAAGACGAAGTCAGCAAAAAGCTCAACAACGTTACAATTCCTAGAATGCCAAGAATCACTGAAATGGTTAAACACACCACCATCAATCATTTATCAGCCAAAGCCATGTCCCAGAATGTTAACTATACCTGAGGAAGAAGGAGTCTAACTCACACTTCTTTCAAGGCTTGCCTTTGACTCTTATTCTTAGGAAAAGCAGCTAAAAAATATAGATAATATCTGTATTTTTACATTGCCTAGTGCAATGGGGCTAGGGCCTCTGAGAAGCTTACAGTATAAATAACACAGAGTAAATAACAATGACGCGTACTTTTTAACTGCAGAAACTCATCAACCATGCTAAAACGTACATCACATACGCTGCTACTGTCTCTCACTGTTCATTAAAAGAGAATGAATCCTGAGGGAGGCATCATTGAATACAGATATGTCTCCAACACACCAAATCATATCCTGAGCCTGCAGTAAAGCTCATAAAACCATATTAAATACATTCCAAAAGTTCCCTTGGCTTAGTCCATGCCACTTGGGCAATTTATAATTTAAAGGAGAATATGAGATTAGAGACAGATGAAAATAGTGTGATCTAGAATTTGAAACAACAGTTTAACTGTTCTGTCATACTCAGAGAATGTATTGGTTTACAGTACATAGTACTGAAACTTGCTTATAAAGAACACTGAAGTTCTCTGTATTTTCACTTTCATAAATTTTATGTCCAGTAATGTTGGACTCCCAAATAAATGGCAAAAACACACTACTTGTAAAATCAGTATAGTCAAACCCACTACATTTTAAAGATGTCTGCGTGTCACAGAGATCACATATCTATGTACATGTATCTAACCTAACAGTCAACAGCATCCTACTCTCTGGGCTGATGTGGCTTTTAAGTGGCAATGCCTGAGATGCACTCTCTGCCCTTGGCTGAGCTTTGAACTTTAAATGGTGTAACATCATGGTTTTATTATTTTAATCCAAAAGCTCACCATATGATCAGTCAAGAGGCTTTGACCATGAACATTGATTCTTTATGAGTAAGTGCACCAAAATTCAGCTTCTGCAAAAGAGTGAACTCTACAAAAATTCCTTACCAGGTTTTTTAAATTATTAAGATTACATTAACTCTTGTTTCCAATCAAGAGCAACAGAGGTACTGATGCTATCCTGAAGCTATAATAGGTATGCTCCCTTTCTAAGCAGAGCAGTTTTGATTTCTACTATAGGCCCACAAAACAATGTAACAGTATACACACCAGTAAAACCTACAGCGATAATAAATTTTTTTTTTAATATTTATAGAAAAGACTGTCTGTATTGCCCTTCCAGAGAAATATAACCTCTGGATATTTTCTTCTCAGCAAAGAGTCTATGAGAAGTGCTGGTGAGATAAATAAGCTTGGTGTTACGTCAAGTGACAACTTTATATTTTTTTCCTATATTCTGTTGCAAATACAAAATTTTATTTGACTTGTCTCTGGCTCAACAAGAACCTGATAATACTTAGTACTGACTAGAACTAAAATTCTTTCAATGCAGCTGACTGGTAAATCCTAAAGCTTATTGTTTTAAAAGGAATACCTCCCTTTGACAAAGAAGGTCTACTTGAGGTAATCAAAGCTTTTCAAAACTTTGTTCATTTTTATAGACTAAGCTATCATGGAAGATTAATCTAAAGACTACACAAAAAACCTAGATGCCATTTTCATCCAGAAAGATGTAATTCCAGCATGCTGTATTTTGAGATATACCGGGGAGGCATTCAGATTAACACCTTATATCAGGGTAAGGTAAAAGGAAAAATAAACTTGCACGTATAATAGCATCAAAATCTGTAAATGCTCTCTTCCAGTTCATCTTAAGTGTTAAAAATTCTGGGAATTCTTGAAATAAAACTATTATTATTAATATGTCTGAATATGCTAAGAAACAGATTCCATGAAAGCCACCTTAATTTAACATTAGCTGAATTTGTTTCAAGACTAAGCAATATACTGTTTATAGCTTTTTCTGGAGCAACTACAGAACTTCTCAACCAGAAGAAAAGAACTCTCCTGCTTATTCAAATAAACAGGCAGAATGGGTGCTGGCTATATTTTCCTACCTGAAGACTTCAAAAGCAAATCTTCATTACAATTTTGAGAGACAGTCTTATCCTAGTCTTAGAATAAGCTGCTTTTCCCACATACATTAACACAAAACAATGGAGTGGGGCATTCCTTGTGCTTTTCATTTGTTCAAGGATAAGATGTAAACAGTAACTATATGCTGTAGACAGCTACTGCATTGTCAGCTAACATCTGAAAGGTGGCAGGAAATTCTACATCTTTGAGTACTATGGGGGCTGTACAGAAGGAACTGCTGAAAATTAATTTCTGACTGGGCTTACAATGTTGACATACGCTCCGGGGGGGGGGGGGGGGAGCAACACAGGAATCAGCCTTACTGTTCTTTGACTCTTTCTGTAACAATTTCCACATGAGAACACAGCGGCAGTGGAAGGTTTAATTCCCCACCACCCGCCACCAGCCCACTCAGCATTGCTGCAAAGCAAGCCGAAACATCACATCTTGGCCTCGCAATGCTGAGCAAGCATTTTCACATCCTAAAATTCCCTCAAATGATTTGGCTCATGAAAAACCAGTGAGACTTACCCGTTTTGTGAGTATTTATTGGAGAAAATCCTTGGCTCCTATGTTGTGTAGGGTCTAGTTCTACCTTCTTGTGCTCCTGAGGCACAAACCAGACCCCAAAATCAGAGGGAACTAATTCCTAATCGCATAACTAATTCTATTAGTTGCCTACATTCTCAGAACCTGTAATATCAACAATACAATTCAGCATGGTGCTACAGCTTCTTTACACATCTTTATCAGGACACAGTCAGTCCCTAACACCCAGCTGCACCATATCAAGGTAGTATCTCCTCAGAATCATTACTGCTTTTCAGGCCCTGCGCTGCACTTTGTGTCTTTCTTTTATCCTGAGCATTTAATAAACATGATACATTTGGATACCTGTATCAACTTCATTTCTCTTTCCTCACGGGCAAATCTTGGCTTCGCTGTAGGCGACAAAAGCTTTGCCACATGCTTGAGAGCGCCAGTATTTAATTCCAATTTCTATACTTCATTTCTAATAACTTCTGACACCAAAAATGGCCTGTTAGCTTTCCTTGACAGGATCCTAGAAAACTTGCTTAATCTGATCGAAACTTTTATCTGAAAGTCCTAATTAAAAAATACAAAAATTACCTCCCCACACCTACTGGCACAGCTCTATTTTGTGTCACTTCATTATACTGTGTACTGCGCACAAGCATTCAAGAAATAATAGATGAACAGTGACCAAAGAAATTTAGTTTTGACCTTTCTGAAACTTGCATTAAAATCTCTTTTCCTCCACCAATGACATCTGCAGCAAGCTCTACTCATAGCCCAGCTGATGTTCTTTCACAGAGGAGAGCAGCACATGGGACTGAGCACAGGGGTATTACTTTCACACTAGTAGTGAAACCTTGCTCTCCTCCAGTGCTAACTGCCATGTTTTCTGCTGCTGTACAGGCCTACCCTGCTGCAGTCCTACCAGACACATAAAGTGTTACTTTAGAGGCTGCAGTGACACATTTATTTCTAGCAGCTCAATTCTGTCATGCTCCTAATTTCAGTGGAAGTTACAGCTCATAAATGCCCAAGAGCAGTACAAGGAATATTCGCTGGCCTCAACTCTCCTTCTCCCTTCATTCTTGCTATTCAAGACATTTAGCTTAAGTCAATCTCTTAAAGAACTGAGGGATTCCTGAGAGAAAACTAAACCAAACTAAGAATGACCATAACAAATAGTTGATTAGTTTAAACGAACTGGTGAACAATTACTGGGGCAATGAAGTGATTAAGTAAAACGAATGAAATAATGAAAACAAACTTCTTTGCTAATTCTATCACAGTTCTTATGAGATTCAGTTGAACATGTAAGGTTTTCTGAAAGAGAACAGCAGTAAGCTGCATGAGAAATTTAACATGGAATTCAGCGATATGAGTTTACTTTCTTCTAAGATGTTTAGCACCTAAAAATCCCTCTCCTGATATTACTGTCTCACAACACCATAACATTTCACTAGCAAATCAGAGCTTCCAGGGTGAGGTTGGCCTAGGAGAGGTTGAAGGTCTTTGCTCAATTCAACAGTCATTGGGAGGGCAGAAATTCACCCACTAATATACACTGCCCTTTCACGTGCAAATGATTCCTACCACTTGGGAACTTCTGCACAGTTACTGAAGGCTTCAGCACTGCCTGCTTAGATAATATTACTTACTAACCCAATCCTTAGCAACAGATTTAAGGAAACTCATCCTTGTGAAGCAATTGCTCACTTTTGGCTAATTATTGGTTCTTTGTGAGGTCTGTATAGCAACTGTCAATTTTATGTTGCAAAATATCGATCCCCTAAGATGCAGTGACAAGAACTTTTTCTTAGGGGTCTAGGATTCTCTCCCAGCTAATTTTCAGGGTGCATTTGTTTCTGCAGGGTACGTGAACTACTAAAAACTAGAGAAATCCTTTTGTCACAGCAGCTAATTGGCACAGAATCAACTAAATAACCTATAACCAATAAACTGTCTCTACTTAACAGAGACTCAGCTCCTCTGGAGGGAGCAGTACATGCCGACAGAAAACTGGCTGACAGCAGAATCCATGAGCTCGATTTTCTCCTCACCAGTCACCCTGCCTCTCCATGCACCTGCCGATCACCCACTGCTCACTGGATGAGCAACTGCTCCTTTCACGCTGCTAACAAGCATTCATGCTTCTATTTTTAAATAAGATGAAGTCTTTGCTGTTTAACCTGAAACGAGCTGCTACTTCACCACATCTCACTCCTTTGATCTATAGTGACTATCCAGCCTGTAAATATTTTGAACCAGAGGTTGTCTCTTGCTGCTTTTGTACAGCACCTCCCACAACAGAGGACTGATCTCAGCTGGAACCTCTCACAACTGTTGCCGCCAACATGACTGAGCTGAAGTGGTGGGAGGGAAGTTAAGACCATCATTAACTAGCTTGAATTTGTTTTCTATGGAAAGGTTTTTACTGTTAAGGACTGCCAACCCATATTCTCCTAGAGCAATATGTTTTCCTAAAAAAAATAATAACAATTAAAATTTAAAAACATCCACCACAGTTACCAACACAACAAAGACAGTAATTCTATCTAGAGGTCAGAGCTTTAAACTTGTGTTCAATCCACAAGTCTACCATTATTTAGCGATAAATCTCTTGATTATAAAGAAAACCAAGAATAATTTATTAAGAACTATATCTTTTTTTGCATATTCAGTCTCCCAGATGAATATCTCATCTTCTTTGGTACTTTTAGTCTCACTTCTGAATGAGGCTGTCATCACAAATTTCGTTGGTATCATAAGAAACATACAAAATCATTTTTTGCCATCCCTACAAGTTTCTTGTCTGCAGTTTGATGTTTGTCTGCTCGTTAAATACTTTAAAATCCTTTAGTTAAGATGCAGGGAGTCACCTGATGCCAATTTTTCCTCAATTTTATCTTGCTTTTTTGTTTGAACTACCCCATTTACTCATTTGCCCCATCCTTTATACTTACACTAAGTGCTTTCTGTTTATCCTCATGAGTGTTCTTAACAGCGGTTGTCAGGGTCATCCCCCTAACTTCTTTAGAACACACTGACTTACACCTGAGACTTAGATTCTACTGGAATGAATAATTATATCCCTCTGTTGTTTAAACACCTTCCACAGTTGTGGTCAAAACATGATTCCAATTAAAAAAAATAAATCACCGATTTTTTTTTTTTAATAACATTTAAATATTTGGAACCACTTCTCTAAAAGATCACTGTCAACCTGTGCTATCTGGATGCTATTATGAAATCTGTGGGGCATACATGTGCATTAGTCTGACATTTATTTATAATGTCTGTCTTGGTTTTGTGAAAATAACCTCCCCACTCCAAAAATCTTCTGCATGCTTCTAAATGGTAAAGAAATATCCTTTCACTTTGTCTTTTTTTTTTCTCTGTGCTTTTTATTCCATTAATCCAAGCAAAAGAAATATTCCAACTACTACGAATCAAAATAATGCTACACAAAGATTCCCTGATCTGACTCCATATTATCTCCTCCCACAACAGAAGTCACTGACACAGTGACTTTCAGTATGGTTTGGACTGAGCACTAGGAGACTGAAATTCACTCTGCCTCTGTTCCATACACTTTAAAAAAAGAGAACAATGGAAAGAATCTGATAGAAAAGAATAAAATCACATACAGTTTGAAGAAAATGGAACACAGATACATGTAACTTTTTCACAATGCAGAACATGGGGCATGATCAGAAATGCAGAAGTAGCCAGTTTAAACAAAAAGAAAAAAAAAATCAACATGATATACACATTAAATTGTGGAACCTGCTGCCCTGAGTTGTTGCAGAAGCTCAAACTATTGATGGGTTCAAAAAGGGGTTATAATTTAAGAATGACACCTATGTTCTTGTGGATATTAAACATGATGGTCTGAATACATACAATCTCCAGCTCAGGAGAGACTGCAAAGAATCAAAAACTGAGGAAGTTGCCATATTCCTTACACATTTTCTCTTACAAAAACTCCCAGAAAACCCTATATTACTGTCCACTCAGAGATCAATTCTGCTAACATGAAACTTCAAAAGTAGCTTTTGTCCTCAGTGGTGCAGCAGGAATGCTAAGAGTTGCAATGTCCACAGCCTCTACAGCACCCATATCTGCACTGATTCACAAAAGGCACTTCATAAGACATTGTGACCTACTGAGGATGTTGACTATTATTGCCATTTTGTTTCTGAAAGTACAGACATTCAGCTAGAGTAGATTACAGACAATTTAACTTAACTTTGTATCTAAACCTGTATACATATCCTTGCATGCATGTGTGCCAACAACAGTCACAAATACAAAACCTTTCACAACTGCAGTGTTTCATCTTGCAGGTTTCTTTTCATGGAGAAATCCCCCCAGGGCATCAGCTTGGTATGAAACAAGCAAGATTTCAGAGAAACATCTATTTTAATCTCAACAAATCATACTTTTTTGTAGCTTTGCTCATTAAAAAAAACAGCTAATACTGTTCTTTGAAGTTGTATTGCACCAACAAATCTGGAATTAAAAATAAATCTAAGGAAGATACTACACATCACTGCTGAGCCCAGTCAGCTTTTCCTTTGTATATCAAAATGAACTATTTGATGTTTACAAGCCACAAAATGTTTAAAATTGTGTACAGTTTTACATTGACACTGACACTAGTATATTATTATTGTATTTGTCAGTGGCATTTAGAGCAGTTGGCTTTTTGAAATAAAGCATGTATTCAGTGGAGTATCATTAAGAGCAATTGAATTGCCCTTCATCTGTTTCTGGGGCTCTGAGGACTAAAAAGCAGCGTCTGGAAGCTTTATGGGCATTAGCTGGCTTTCTGTTTTGTTCTGTTTAGGCAGCCTTGTCTGTGTTTTCATACGTTAGACTCAAAGACAAAAGGATTTCCAGCAATAACCTTCTTGTGATGAAACTCATCTTTATCCACTTCTTGTTTCTTAGTAAGTGATGAAAAAAACCATTATAGGCATAAGATTACTTAAATCAATAGCGATTTCTCCATGCAGAGCAGTGCTCAGTTGCCTGTTCATCAAAATGTCTGCTTACTGGCTGCACTGACTGTCAGCGGGAACACTCACCTGTCCAAGTACTTAGCTCGGTGCTGTAGTAAACAGGGACCTATTTCTTTATGACACTAAATATTCCAAATATTCATGTTTTCAGGCTCATTGGTACCAGGGGCAAAGCCTGGTTTCTGTATTCGTGATGGCAGCAATGCTACACTTGAAGCGAAGACAGCTGGCTGCTCCTAATAACTGTACAGCTTGTTGCCCATATCACAGTAAGTGCCACCAAAAAGTGGCTGGTACTTGCTTCCCAGGAAACTTCCTCAGCTTGCAGGCTGGGCTCAGTCCCAGGTATGTGTCCGTTCAGCTGTCACCATCCTCCCTGTCCAGACAGCTTGCAAAGTGATTACTACATAACTATGAATTACACACCTTGAACAGTCAGTTCTCTTTGGCAGTCCCACAATCCCCTGTCTGTGTCTGCTGCCTCTTTTGACCTCTGCTCTCTGGATAGCATTTTATATCACACTTATTGGATATTTAACTTCTCATTTTCCTTGCATACTGCTCTAGACAGCCAGTCCAGTTCTTGCTGACTCCATCCTGCCAGCTAGTCCCTGCTGGGCCAAGCTAAAGATATGCTCCTGACATACGGTTAGCTGGCAAAAGAAGTATGTGCACATTTTGGTGAACATCTGGAGGGAATACCCCAAGCATAATGATTTTGGCTGGATTATGAGAAGTGCTCATTATTATATCACTTGAAGCCAGTTTGTTCAACTGGGCATTTTCAAGGCCAGGTTAGCACGCCCAGAGCAATGCAAGCACCACAAAGAGCTGTCACTGGCAGGAAAAGACACTAACTGGAATTCCATTAATACTCAGCATTATACCCCTTCTCTAAACAGGTGGTACCTGCCAGTTGCCCAAACATCAAAATCTTCCTTACCACTGACTATCTGTTATCAGAAAGGAAAAAAAGTCAGGCACATATGCTACAGAGATACCAGTCACTCTTCACGTCATCCCATGGAATAAGCAAGAAGTTCTATGGAATAGCTTGGTAGCATTTGCAGAGGGTGTTTGCCTGCCTGTGATCCCAGGAAAAAATGCAGATGCTGAAGGAGGTAAGAAAAAACTTCATCCCAAGAACTGCATCCTTGGAGACTTTTTGCTATAAAAAAGAAGGGATATTAACTGAACTATGAATTGTCCTTGTAAAGAACATGGTTCCTTTAGTATACATCAGCAGAAAGCACAACTTTTGGAGAACTGTTGGAGGAAGGGAGGGAAAGAATGGCTAGTTTCTGTTTTCTCTTCAGCAAGGCTGAGTTACTGTGGAAATAAATGATGTGATTGACTGGACCATCCTTGTCTGGTTCCTCACTCCTTTTCATTAGTGGGTGGCAGCCTAATCTCTAGCTATTAATCTAGTACACTGTAGATACCCTAGAGGTAGCAGCAAGACTGCAGGAGTCCAGCACACATTAATTTGGAGAAAAGAATATTTTCCAACCCAGAATTCTGAAGAAGGCAGCATATTACACCAATGATCCCAAAATAATTACATCATAGATCTATTAACTGAAGTTTAAAAGCTATACAGCTAGAAAATTAGCAAATGCTGCATCCATAGATAAAAATGGAAGCCTGAGCAGACCTTTTAGAGGGGGTCTCCAGACTTTAAAGAAATTTTTTGAGGGAAAGCGTAAAGATACAAAGGTAACAGAAGATGACAAAAATGTAACGTTCATTTATCAGTAACAGAACAAGGCAGATTAATCCAAGGAGTGACTTTTTAGAAGACACAGCAGAGCTTCAATCAGAACTTCATCATATTTGAATGGAAAGCTGGGAATGAGAAAGATTTACAGAGACCTCTAAGTAAAGCAACTGGCCTAGCTATAGCAAATGTATTTGTTGAAAGCAAATCATAGAATCATAGAATCATTTAGGTTGGAAAAGACCTAAAAAGCAAAGAGTTCCTACATTTTCATCAATTTCTTTGACGCACACAGTAGATGCAATGCTAATGAAATAGGCTGATAGGAAGAGGCATCACTAGAATAGAGCAGGATTTTAATATATAATTATATATATATATACACACACATACACACACACATATATATAACAAATTCAATGTTGAAAGATAGAAATAAAAGGAAATATGATACTCCAAGGCACATGGTCAAACATGTAAAGAATACAAGGAAGAAATTCTACCCTAAACTGGGATAGAACTCATTTTTTAAGATGGCAAATGAGAATGACATATACACGAGTTGTTAATTTTCCTCCAAAATGTGGTTTTAAAAAAAAAAAAAGGCAACTTGTAGATGCTTCACATGGGATATTTCTAGCAGAGGGAGAGAGGTACTGGGCCAATATTCAAAGCACTAGTAAGAATATCCAACAGTACACATTCTCCCCTGCTTTTCACCTATGCCTAAAACACCTTACTGAAAATAAGATACTGATAAACATCTTTGCTTGGACAAGTGTGTCTATCTTTTACAGACCAAAAAGCTCTCCATTTATTCAGGCTACCACAGTGAGACCAAGGAAGGGATGTTTTGAGGAATGCCTCATCAACATAAATAAAAGAAAGAAAATTATTATCAAAGCTAAAGCCCAACGCTGTCACAAGAACACATGGATAAAAACACCCAGGAGAAAAGACTGCAAAGTGCAAGAAGAACCCTAAACACATGCATTGCTACCCGTTTGTTTCTCTGAATTTAGTTGCTGTTAGAAAATTTTATTCTGCTTATCATGTTGTGTTTACGATGCCTGAAATGCAATGCCCACACAGATGAGTTGCACATACAGAGAAGATTGAAAATTCATTATGATCCAAATGCATGTGCAGATCAGACTGCAGAGATCCATTTGGTCTATGACGTGTTGAAACTATTGAGCAGCTACAGCTAATTGGTACATTCTCAGAAGTTACTCTTGGAAAAGGACAGGGGGGTTTCATACCAGGCAAATAGCAAATCTACCAAATCAGAGTAGTCAGGTTACCACATCAGTGTCAGCAATAAAAGAATAAGTCACATGCAAACTGGAATTAGGCTGATACAGAAAGGCCAGAACTCAGCAATGCCCCGGATTCCTGGTAGTCCTGTATCCTATGGCCAGAGATTATAGTCAACAGTTGTGTCACAGTTAAAAGGACTTTTCTGGAGAATAAGGATCTCTGAGCCCTTAGGAAAGGCCCCTGGAGCCTATGATGAACTAATTTTGTCAGCCAGTCAGATCTTTGTTGAGACATGCAGTACTCTCATACCTCTCAAGTTCCTTCAGCTAGCATTTATTATTTTAGCTTTCTTGTCACCATACTAAGGACTCAGTTGCAATTCTTAAGAGACTTCTCATTAACCCCCACCTCAAAACACTTTTTTAAAGCAAAGGACATAGCATGGCTTGAAACAGGGAAGTAAAAGGAAGCAAGAAGGGTGGCAAAAATCACAAGGTTTCCCATGCCACTGTAACTAAGATGTTCATGGATGAAGCCAGTAACTCAAAAAGAGTCAGGGAAGAATTTGGTCTATTCATGGATGGAGGCAGAGCTACAAAGGATTATAAAACAGTCATCTCCTACTTTTTTAATTTACATATTACTCAGTCAGAAACATGAGGTTTTATATAAGTGTGTACGATTCAATTCAACCAGCTTATGTTACAGAGATTTGAAGAATACTGTACTCTAGTAGGAATCAAATTTCTAGATGATCTCGGTTTCATATGAGAAATCAAAATAGAAACTTTAGAAGCACAGAAGTTTTAAGACTTGAATCAGACATATAATTTTGGAAGGCTTCTAGAACCCCTAATTCAAGATGTTTGTTTAATGTAAATCAGAGATTTAAAGGCTGGAGAAAAATAAGGACAAAAAATGCTGATTGAAATGTGGAGGGATAGCACAAAGAGGAATTTCAAAGCAGCAAAACAGCTCAAATAAAGTAAGTTTTGATGGGGAAAGCTAGACATAGCCACCATGGGCTACATTACCAAGTAAATAATCTGAACAACACAGGGATGCATGAAGAAGTTAAAAGTTTCTAGGAAGAACACTGAAAATGTAAGCAGAATGACTGTACAGGCAGAATCAAGAAAGTGTTCACAAGGTACAAAGGCAAACCTAAGCACTATCCTATTTTTATAAAGGGTTACTAAATTTGTGAGAAACCAAATCATTTCACAAAAGCTGTAGGCAAGAGAAAGTGATGCTCTTAAAAAGGTGTACAAAATACTTACCCTGCACAGCAATGAGGATCTAAGCAGGAGTAATGAAGAATTCTTTCTGGGACTTTGTTAGAAGACAAATAGAGCTTAGGATTGGAATACAGCCTTGAATAGCATAAATATATGACTGAGGAGTTGATAGTGCCTTGCTATCGGTTTGTGTGGCGTGGGTTTTTTTGGTAGCAGGGGAAGGGCCACAGGGGTGGCTCCTGTGAGAAGCTGCTAGAAGCTTCCCTGGCTCCAAGATGGACCCGCTGCTGGCCAAGGCCGAGCCTGTCAGTGATGGTGGTAGCGCCTCTGGGAGAACAGATGTAAGAAGGGGAACCTGCAGCGAGAGAGGAGATTGGAAAGTGAGAGAAACCCCTCTGCAGACAGCGAGGTCAGTGCGGAAGGAGGGGAGGAGGAGCGGGGGAGGAGGGGATGCCCCCGCAGCCCGCGGTGAGGCGGCAGGCTGTCCCCCCACCGCCCGGGGAGGGGAGCGGGGGAGCCGAGGCTCCCGAAGTTGGCCAGGACTCCGTGGGAAAGCCCGCGCCGGAGCAGTCTGTGCCTGAAGGACTGCAGCCTGTGGAAGGGACCCGCGCTGGAGCAGTTGGTGAAGGGCTGTCTGCCACGGGAGGGACCCCACGGCAGAGCAGGGGCCGAGCGCAGAGTCCTCCTTCCCCTGAGGAGGACGGAGCAGCAGAGACAAGGGGTGAGGAGCCGACCCCAGCCCTGTCCCCTCCTCTGCCAGGGAGAGGAGGGGGAGAAAACCGGGAAGGCGGGAGGGCTGGGGGGAAGGTGTTCTAACGTTTGGGTTTACTTCCTAATAGCCTTGTTTGGGTTTGATTGGTAGCAAATTAAATTGATGTTGTTTCTTCCCCAAGTTGAGCCTGTCTTTTGCCCGTGACCGTAAGTGGGGAGTGATCCCTCCCTGTCCTTATCTCGACCCACGAGCCTGCCTTTGTATTTTCTCCTCATCCCACCGGGGCTGGGGAGGGCGGGTAGTGAGGGAGCGGCTGCGTGGTGCTTTGTTACCTGCTGGGCTTAAACCACGACATGCCCCTTCAAATGCAAAGTATAGAAGATGCACATTCCTGATGACCACGCACACCACATCCATTCTGGGTGCTGGTCCCTGAACATCAACAGGCCAGTTAGCCAGGACTGCACATCAGGCTCCCAAAAGAAAAGCTACTGCATCAAGTTGGTAGTGGCATGTGATTAAGTACAGCTGAACGACTCTCACGCACAAAGTATGTGATATGAAAGGTCAAATACTTTGTCTGAGGTCACTGGACAGCCCCATTCACCAGATACAATACCTCGAGACTACATCCATCTAGGATGTGGAAAAGGACAAATACAAACTCATGAAAATTTTCCTCTCAGTCTGTAACAAGTTTCAACCCCACTAGAAAATAATACCCAGAGCTATTCAATAACCTTGATTCTGCAGAAGTTTTACTCCGCAAAAACTTTCTGGAAACCTACAGAAATTTTGCAAAGCATTTTTGCACGGGATTTATTTTTCCCTGATCTTCTTACATAAGCTTATGGTTTACATGCTGCAAACATCATGGATGGTGTAGCAAAAACACTACCATTTGAAATGCCAGATTGCTTGGACATAGAATTCAAAGAATTTTTACTCTCTAGCTATTAACATCTAAAAGGCCTGCCAGACTTGGAGAAATGCCTTAATTTATAGAAGCCCTCTGTTTGGTTAATGGAAAAATACACCCTTTTGCCCCCAATCCAGTTTGGTGTGTGAAAGCATAGACATTTCATCCCAATAGAGCATCAGAGCACAACACTAAATTTTGTACACTCTTAGCATGATTACTTTGCAATTATGGCATATGCATTATGGCAAATCCCAAGTAAATTATGAACTCTATACATTACAAAGGGACTGTGAAACACTGATTGATTTGGACAGTTTGTAGTTAATTAAGTTCATTTCCAATTCCATCTCTTCACACAGTTTCAAAGCATTCTGCATTGAAAGCCCATTTTCAATTAGTAAGGAGGATGAAACAAAAAAGAATTAATTATAAAAGTGGCAATCCCCATTTAAATCTTCATAGTGCAGCAATTATTTATGTTAAGTGTTGAGAAATTGGAGAGTTGTACTTGTCTAATACAGTTTTTTCCTTGATATATATCTCATATATATTAAATCAGTACGAAGTAGTGGCATAGCATTTTTTTTAAGTAAGGACTAAATTATTGCTCACAAACTTGTACAGACCTCCAAGAGGTAGAAAAATGTCTGTGCTTGGCTAAAGCCAAATTAAGTGTCTTGGTTTGATTCTTCTCACTGCTACTACACTCTTACCCTAAGGTAATTCCATTACTTAGACTAAAGCAAACATCCCTGTTGAGAAAGCAGTGAAGCAATACTAGTATTAGTAGAACTTTATGCTGGGGAATGACTACCCGAAAGCAGTTACCCAGTTTTATTCTAGTGCTTCATGCTGTTCAAAATGGTATAAACCACTATTGCAAGTTACCACAGGGAACAATGGGCAGGAAAGCTTTCAGATACCCTGTTCTAAAATCCCTTCTATGGGTACATGCCCAAATCTTCACATCTGGTCATCATTTTCAGATTTTGGTAATTAAAGAACCTTACACTATCTCTTTTCAGAATAGGTCCAAGCACCCATTACCAAACTGCTTTTAGAAAGAGGTACAACTAACACCACACATTGAACTTTTGGGAATATGAGAGCAAGAAAAAAAAAGGGGGGGGGGGGGCGTGTCATCCCTTGAATTACTGATGTTATTCTTCTACAAAACAGACCTTCTTTTAGTACACGAATACCTTTCTTCATATGAGCCAAATACCTCCAATGCCCATTAAAAAGAGAAAGGAGGAGGAAAAGACTAAATGTATTTAGTGGTGCCATTTAAAGATGGCATATCTTAATTTGCTGATGGTACTGTCTTCACCTCTGTCAAAGACTGTCAGCCATAACCATGACACCAAAATGAATGGTATGAGGTTAGCTGTAACTGCAGATGCACAGTGCTGTAAACCAACTTTGTTAACTTCATTCACTAGATTTTAAACTGTCATCTATTGGCCATTTGTAATTGGCATTGGCTTCCTGCTCTACAGCCAAGATTACTGCTTTAACCACTGGTGCATGCTTCATTGCCTAATTCATGGTTGGCTCAT